>NW_012152041.1:220579-578939 GCF_000956105.1 Propithecus coquereli
GTTGATAAAATGTGGTATATATATATACCATGGAATACTACTCAACTACAAAAAACAATGGTGATCTAGCACCTCTTATATTATCCTGGATAGAGATTGGGCCCATCCTTCGAAGTGAGGTATCACAAGGATGGAAAAACATGCACCACATGTACTCGCCATCAAACTGGTACTAACTGATCAACGCTAATGTGCTCACATGGTAGTAATACTGGGTGCCGGTAAGGTGGAGGGAGTGGGGGGGTGGGGGGTAGAGAGGTGGGGTGGGAAAACCCACAGCTAGTGGAGATGGGGCACACTGTATGGGGGAAGGACATGCTTGTGGTCCTGGCTTGAGCCAGGCAAATGCATTTCATGTAGCCAAAATGTAACCCCATCATATCCTGAATTAAAAAAATAATAAAAAGTAATAAAAAATACAAATAAAAACAATACAGGATAACAATGAAAAAAAAATCTAGTGGAGAGGGCGGACAAGAAACAAATAGGTTAATAAACCAGAGTCAGTCAGATGGTGATAGGTGCTATGGAGAACAATGAGGCAGGAAAGTGATGGGCAGTCCAGGGGGCAATGGTGGGGATTTAAAGTAGAGGAGTCCAGAAAGGCCTCGCCGAGAAGGTGATATTTGAGTCAAACCTGGAGAAGGTAGCAGAGCAAGTCATATGGATACCTGGGGAAGGGCTTCTTGTGCCAAAGAATACCAAGTGCAAAGGTCCTGGGGTCAGCAGGATGGCTGTCATGCCTGAAGAATATCGAGGGGTCTCGTGTGGCTGGTGCAGGGGAAGCAAGGGAGGAGGAGGAGCAAGAGATGGGGTCAGGGAGCAATGTCAGGGGCAGCTCTTTGGGGAAGCCCCCATCTTAAGGATGTTTACCCTGATGGGAAGCTGTCGGACCGTCTGAGCAAGGAGGGACAGCATCTGACTGATGTTTGAATAGGGTCACGCAGGCAGCCATGTGGGCATGGACTGGGGACAGGTAAGGGTGGAAGCAGGGAGCCCAGCTAGGAGGCAGCGATGAATTCTTGGTGATCATGCCCAAGGGCCATGTGTCTCCTAGGAGTCAGCAGACAATTCCCAAGGAGCAAGGACGGCGAGGTGACTGGGTCACACTGTACACACTGGAGGGGCTGGGACAGAGGAGGTCTCCTGGGCACCCCTGACCCCGTGACTCCCTCGGGATGCATTTCTCCCTGTTACCACCCTGTCCCAGTCGGTGACTGTTCATTGACTGTTGTGTCAGCGTCCCTCTTCCATTTCTAGAAGTTTCCTGAGGGGCACACCTGTCTCATCACCACTGGACTCCCTGTTCTTAGCAGCGCCTGGTGCCGAGCACGTGCCCGGTGTTTGCAGAATGAATGAACGAGTGGTGGGACAAGTGCTGCTGAGCGGGGGGCTCCAGCGCCTGCGGGAGGGGCCTCGGGACAGGGCGGGTGGGAAGGGGAGAGCAGGGAGGTGCAGGGCAGGACTGTCCTGTGGCTAACGGAAGGACCCCTGCAGAGGCCGGCAGCCGCACCCTGGAGCAGCCCCAACCACACCGCCGCTATTCAGCAAGAGTCAGCAGCTGGCATTTTCAAAGATGTCCTCGCTAGTTTTTTTCTAGGACAAAAAAATGCTTTTTTTCCTAATAAAAATGCATATGAATGCTCTGTTATGGAGTAACTGGACCCCATGCCCAGACATGGCCGAGCAGGACTTGACGACGACACACCAGGCCCAGCAGGTCACACAGGGCAGGTGTGGGTTTGCACTGGTTACAAAAGTGCCCTAAGACGGGGACCCGCCCCACACAGAGGATTGGCAATACCCGGGCTGAGAGGAAGCACAGTGCTAGGCCCCACACCGCACAGAGCAGGCCTGTTACTCTGGGGGAAGGAACGGCATGGAGATACCATGAGTGCGCTCAGGGAGGCCACACCCTAGACCAGAGGTCAGCAAGCGAATTCTGTCAAGGGCCAGGGAGTAGATGTTTTGGACTCTGTGGGCCACATAGTCTCTGTCGGAGCTACTCGACTCCGACACTATGGTGTGGAAGCAGCCAGAGACTACACAAATGCATGGGGCATGGCTGTGTCCCAATAAAACTTCATTTATAAAAACAGGCAGCGGGCTGGATTTGGCCCGAGAGCCACAGTTTGCTAACCGCTTGATGATCTCCAGGAAATGAGGCTATATTCCAACTGCAGGGCCCTGATGTTGGCTGCCACATTAAAAAACCACTTGATCTCCTTAGAGAATCACCTTGTGTCAGCAAAGCTCTAATCTGTGAGTTTCAGGACTTTCCCAGAGGAAGACGGGCAGTCAGCCCACTGCTGGGCCAGCAACACTGCAGCCATGATATTTCACTGCAGCAATAACACTGCAACTGTATCTTATTAGCTAACGTATTTCCCTCTTGGTTATTTCATGAAATGTGAACCAAAGAGTTTCTTCTGTTGGGATGAACCAGATCTGGAATGGGGAGAGGGAGCAAAGGGAACTGAAGAAATTTAATCTACAAATATTTTCAGAGCCAGACATGGCGGTGCACTCACGTAGTCCCAGGAGTTCCAGCCTGGGCAACGTAGGGAGACCCCATCCATAAAAAAACTAAAAAATAAAAACACAAAATGTTTGCAGGCCCACTAGCAAAGCCAGACTCTTAAACGACAGAGACCTGCTCTTGTGCCTGTGGCATGTGGCAGCCTGGCCTCTCTGAGCAGATGTGGGGACCACAGCCAACAGCGAGAGCCCATCCTGCAGCATATCTTCCCGAAAGGGCTCCCCGGGGGGCTGCAGTGCCCTGGGGCGAGGGGGAGCATTTAGGAAAGCGAAATGCACGTATCTCACAACGACACAGAGGCCCTGTTGTGTAACATGGAAAACAGAAAGGCCAGTGGGAACCCGCGGGAACCCCTGGCAGAGCAGGGCCCAGCGAGACAAGAGGATGGACATTACTCGAGATGAAACTGGGTGTGTGTGGGCGAATGTTCGCGTAACTGCAGTGAAGGAGTCACCGCGTAACAGCAGCTTCTCTGCTTTAGAACGCGTTGCCCAGCAAGCCCTGTCCCCTCTTGCCCTGGAGGCTCGAAGCCCCCTGCCCCGGCCCTGTCCTGGCCAAGCCCTGGCACCACTCACCGTGGTCAGCGCCTCCACGCTGGCGCCCATCAGACAGAGGTACCGCACCACGTCCAGGATCCCGTTGCTGGCCGCAAGGTGCAGAGGCGTTCGTCCACACTGGGGGAGAAAAAACACCAGAGAGAGTCCTCACGCTGCTGCTGAGGCTAAGGTTCGGGGTGTACATGCAGGGGGGACAGCATTAAGGAGGGATCTGGGGTCCTCAGGAAGAAATAGGAGGCACTGTCTCCTCTCTCCAAAAAATTTTGCATCCACGGAGGCAGGCCCGCCAGGCAGAACGTTTTCAAGTACTTTGCAGTTAAAGGAGTCACTTTAAAATGCAATTTCAAAGGATGAAGGAGTGGGCGGCTTATCATGGGATAACTAAATTAAGTTTCCTGCTGTGCTGGCGGGAAGGAGCCAAGCGCTTCAGGGCCCCAAAGTTTTAGCAAGATCTGCACCGTAGTTCATATTTAGACACAGCCAGGGGAGAAAAGATGGAAGGACAGATACTGAAGACACTGTAATGAGTGAAATTTCAAGGACATGCCCACCAAATTTTTATTCTTCCCATGGCTCCCAAACTGTGTGCTAAGGCACCTCAGGGCACTGCAGTGAAGTCAAGGGGGTGCCAAAGAATACTGGAAGTTTCTGATGGAGCCCCCAAGTGCAGACACCAGGTGAACCGCTAGCTCAAGGTAGTTCAGAGTCTCTTCACTAGATTGTACCACCTTCCTTTTAATGATATCTTAGCTTTACACAGCGGGGGTTAGCGGTTGCTGTGCTAAGAACCAGTACCTCGAGAGAATCACCATGGAACAGGAAATGAGGGTGGCGTGTCCAACCTGAGCCCGAGGTTTGAGAAGCTGTGCAGTGCCCAACAGGGTAGTTATGTAAGAATGAGATAAAAATAGGAGTTTTCTTTCAATTTATGTGTATTATTTTTCTCAATGGCTACTAAGTCGTTAGGACATGCTTACTAAGGTGTTTGTACTGAGCCACTCAATTTATGAACAGAACTGTCAGGTATTTCTTCGGCCCGTAAGGGAACCATGAAAAGCAATCACTGAGACCCTAAGGATGCTGTGAACTGAGGAAGTGTGGGGGTCTCTGATGTACGCTGTCTATTTGTAAATAACTGTTTCTGTCATGAAGTTAACACGTGCTCGTTTCAAATATCCAAACAGTAAGAAGAACATACAATAGAAAGTGGACGTCCTCCTTCCCTGCTCCCTCCCCTCACCCCTGCCTGCCCCCAGGTCCTCCTGCCTGGAGCCATCCCTCTGTAATATTTCGTCTTCTGCAGCAGCATGGATGGAACTGGAGGCCACTGTCTTAAGTAAAAGCAGCCAGGCACAGAAGAACGAGTATCGCATGCTCATGCTCCTAGGCGGGTGCTGAGAAACGTGTACAGGTGGGCGTACAGCGTGGAGCGACAGACAACAGAGACTCAGAAGAGTGAGGGGTGGGGGTGGAGGATGATGAGAAGTTGGTTAATGGTACAATGTACATTATTCAGGGGAGGGACACCCTAAAATCCTAACTGCACCACTATGCAATAAATGCAGGTAATAAATGTAACCTCATGTATTTGTACGAATAAACAAAAGCACTGTTGGTGCATCTCCTTCCAAGCTCTTACCTGTGAATCCTTAATGGGAGAGAAATAATTTAAACAGCCAAGATGTGATCATACCCCACCTTCTACTCTATCACTTGCTTTGTCCACCTAACGATAGAGAGTGACTACTTTTCCATGTCTGTAACTAAACCGATCACATTCTTGTGAATTCCTGAATAGCATTCACTGCGTGGCCGTGCCGTGACTCACGGAGCCAGCGCACTCAGGTGGACACCCCGGGAGGTCCAGTTCTGTGTAGTATAATTAGTGCAGCGGTGTGCACACGCATTACATTTCTTTACTATTATCTTCTACAGTGATTAGAACGAGTTATTAAGCATCCAAATATCCTAGAGTTAACCAGAGAAGGGAAAGAGAAGCTTTTGAAGGTTCAGATGAAGTGTCTGGAAGATGCAATGTAAGGGAGATATAATTCTGGCTGTAGAACGTACACAGTTTTACAGAAGGGAAGAGAGTCAACGTGCAGGAGTGTGACGGGGTGGAGGAAACTGACACTTTTGAAGGCCCTGGTTTTGGACAGAACAAAATCTACAGTCCTTAGCGTGACATTCCAGGTCTGACACCACCTGGACCCAGCGTCTCTTCCTGGCTTCATTTTATGCCTTTCCCCATTACCCGCCACCTAAATACCCACCACCTAAATACCCGCCCAAGCCCACTACGTGTCAGCGACAGCCCCCAGCAGACACACTGCTCCCCTCGGCGTGAGACAGGCGTCCTCGCTTCTCCCTCTGTCAAAGCCCTAATCATTTTTACGGGATCACCTGTGAAAAGTCTTCTCCGATTTCTTCAATGTCCGAATCGTTGCATCCATGTTTCCAAAGCACCTGTGTCCCTGTTACAGCAGTGATGACAGCATGAGATGCTGCTGTGCTGGCATGTGTGCGTGTCTGTCTAAAAGCAGCGCTCGGGTGAGCTCCTCCCTCCACGCTCTGCACAGTCTGACAAGGGCCTCCGCTTGCCAGACATGGAGTCCTCCTGTACTCCCAGACGTGTGTGTGTGCACGTGCACATGTGTGCACAACACGCTTCTCCATCCTTGCTTGTAAGAAGCACCAACTCAAAAGGAAGAGCTGGGTAAGGGCCATGCACTCTGCGTCGTCTATTTCATTTCCTTGTGTGTGTTCTCTAACGCGGTAACGCAGCGGGTTAAACAGTCCCCTCCTGGCTGCCATATGAGAAGAATGAAGGATGAAGAAATGTCTTTTCATTGCATGAGCATCAAAGACAGTGAGGCGGTCCCCGACAGGGGTAGGATTTGAATTGCCATTTTTATCTCTGGGGGAATTTAATCCAGGTAAGGAAGAGGCAAGACAACAACACAGGGAAAGAGCCACAGTCTTCCCATGGATCGTAGATGCCTCCGTGCCACGTCCAGGCTGTCACCGGGTTGCGGGAGTCCGTGTGAAGCTGGATGTGCCGTGGTGGGAAATGATGCCTTTCCTTTACCTCCCTGCATGTCTCCTGAGCCCCTCTAGAGCCCTCATCGCCTTTGCTTTAAAAAAAATTGAAAAACAAGCGTGACACCAGCCCTTCTGAAGAAGGCCTGAGAACCCCAACGTCAGGACCTGCTAATCATCGGAGCATCGAAAGCAACCCAGGGAGCCTGTCTGCGGGCCCAGCACACTTCTGACCCAGACGGGCTCTGAATCTCGGGTCTGAACTTTGCTGTGGATCCCAAGAGGTTAAAACTGGGCAAATGGGCTGGGCGCGGTGGCTCACGCCTGTAATCCTAGCACTCTGGGAGGCCGAGGCGGGTGGATCGCTTCAGCTCAGGAGTTCGAGACCAGCCTGAGCAAGAGCGAGACCAAGTCTCTACTAAAAATAGAAAGAAATTAATCGGACAACTAAAAATATATAGAAAAAATTAGCCGGGCATGGTGGCGCATGCCTGTAGTCCCAGCTACTCAGGAGGCTGAGGCAGGAGGATCGCTTGAGCCCAGGAGTTTGAGGTTGCTGTGAGCTAGGCTGACGCCACGGCACTCTAGCCCAGGCAACAGAGTGAGACTCTATCTCAAAAGAAAAAAAAAGCTGGGCAAGTGATGATTCTTGCTCTAGCTGAGCTCAACTCAATGACAAAATGATCTCCTGGTGGCCCTCTGTGTACCACTGCCATGCCGTATGTAGCAGAAACGCAAATTTACGCCAGCACTTATGACTATCATGGCCATTTGCAGTAGCAAAAACGTAGAGGCTTTTCCATTAAATAAGCCAGTTGTTTTAAAACATGAATGTCTGGGATTGTCTTATTGGAATTTTAAAGAGCAAAGATAATAAGTGCACTTTTTGCATTTAGGTGTAGGGCGAAGCTGGAAAGAACACCTGTTCCCTTTCTAGGTTAGGGCAAAGCACCACGAGATGTTCGACTCCTCCCTGCCCCGTCACATGGAGGGAGCCGATCCCAGCTGCTGGGCACAGTAGCCCCTGTGCATACAGTGGCCAAGCCTAAAGGCAGTCAAATCAGTGCACGGATGTTCCTCGAAGCCGCTTTTGATTCACTTAAAGAATCTGGGAAGGAAAGCCAAGGTCTTTATGCTATTTTATATTACATTTGGCTTTCCCCTTAAGCCACTTACCTCACTGACTCGGCAAGATTAGGACGAACCAAGAAAGCAACCAGCAGCTGATGGCTGAGACCCAGGACGCTGCCTGTTCACATTCCCACAATGTGAAGATTACCAATTTCTATTTCCATTAGAATTAATCACATATTAAGCCAGAGGAATAATTTTTTAGAGAAGTATAATTTTCCAGCTGTTTCAGACATTAATTCTTTTACCGCAAACAAATTGTACTAAAACCCTGCTGGCATTGCACATGCCATTGATAAACAAACATTTCCCTGCAATTAAAATATTAATTCCGCTTGGACTTTGTTTTTAACACAATCATAACAGAACAGTACTTGAACTTTCATACAGCTATAGGACTAAAGCCACATGAATATCCAAGTGTTCTACCTTATTTGGTAATTAACAGCTAGATGGGATTCAGGGACAAAGGAAGGTGGTAGCTGAATTCTCTGAGTCAACGTATAGGATTTTTTTATGGACCTGGGATCATACAATTAATTATTTTCATTTCTCTATTATTCACCAAATGATACGATCCCTTTGGTCTTACTAAATTTATTTAGCATCAGAAAAAAGGTATTAGGAACTTTTGACTATAAAACTCTCAATGCAAAAAGCTAACAAGAAAAATATGGTCCTAGGAACCTTGATCGAACCACAGTATCATCAGATGTTTTCCTGAAGACTTAGCGTTTCAGAAAGATGCCCCAATTTGTACCATGTTCTCTGATTCCTCTATCGCCGTGGTCCCCAACCCCTGGGCTGTGTCCCGTTACCAGTCCATGGCCTGTTAGGAACTGGGCCTCCCATCACTGCCTGAGCTCCACCCCCACTGCGTCCGTGGAAAAATTGTCTGCTGTGAAACTTGGGAACCGGACGCCACAGCAGGAGGTGAGCGGCAGGTGAGTGAGTGAAGCTTCATCTGTATTTGCAGCCGCTGCCCATCACTGGCATCACTGCCTGAGCTCCACCTCCCACCCCAGCCCTCTACCCCCCCATCTGTGGAAAAACTGTCTTCCACGAACTGGTCCCTGGTGCCAAAAAGGCTGGGGGCTACTGCTCTATAGAACCATACACACACACACACACACACACACACACACACACACACACACACACACACACTGGATGCAGTGCCAAGCCAGGGTGAGCAGGAAGTACTTGCTAATGTAATAATTTTCTGTTACTCTAGGAAATTATTCAAAAGTCACATGTAAAATATGCCCTAAAACGGCAGAGCCCTAGGGAAGGGAACGCGTCCGCATGAGTAACACTCACTTTGAAGAGACGCAAACAGAAACTCGGCCCAACCCGCAAGCAGGTGAACGCACGAACCCAGCTGGAATGTGCAGGGGTCTTGCCCTCCGTACATACCTTGTTTGAGATGTCCAAGTTGCAGTTTGCTTCACAGAGGGCCACCACGATAGGCAGGTTGCCGTCTTTGCAGGCCACATGGAGCGGGGTGTTGCCGTGCCTGTCCTGGAAATCCACGAAGCAGCCCTGGCTGAGGAGAGTCTTGAGGACCTCCATCTGACACCGCCGCACGGCCAGGTGAAGGGCGATGTGTCCGTCCTGGAAACAAAGCCCACGGAGCACGGGTGATTTTCACCTGGGCATGTGGCCCCCGACTCTCCACTTTCCTGCCGCCACTGGGTGAGGTCTAATTGGCAACAGGATCAGAACCAAAAAGCCCAAAGAAGGACTTAAAACATCATAAACTTTTCCTGCGGGGAGGCACGTGACAACGAGCGGGCAGAGGAGGCTTTCTATGTTCCCGTCCGAACAATCCCGGTCTGAGCTGATCGTGAGCTTGGTTACTTTAGGCTTGGGCTGTACAATCAGATGGGACGAATCTACACTGCTCTTTGCCTCTGAATTTATAAAACGTAAGAATTGTTGATACTCCGATGTCCTACTTAATCAAAGTATTTGAAAAACACTTTAAAAAACATTTGCTCAGCGATCTTTACTAACGTCCTAGGTAGAGAGACTACTATTTTAACTTGCATCAGGAGGAACTGAGAAAGCCATGTGAAATAATTTGCTCAAGGGCTGTCATATAAATGAGAAACAGATTAACATGCTCGACCTCTGCATCCTACAAAAAACAAGCCTGGGGATTCATTATAGAATCCCTGGTGAATAGACACGTTGAGTTTTAGGAGCTGGGTAGAGAGTTCTGAAACATTTCTGTAACTTATCTGTGCTAGGGTTTCTCAGCCTCAGCACCACCGGTATTTGGGGCCGGGTGATTGTTGCGGGGGCTGTCCTGTGAGCTGCAGGACGTTTAGCAGCACCACTAGCCTCCACCTACTAGATGCCAGTAGCAACCCCCACCTCCAGCTGTGACAACCAAAAAATGTCTCCAGACATTATCGAATGTCCCTGGAGGCAAAGTCACCCCTAGTTGAGAACCACTGTTTTGTACCAAGAAAATACTTCACAAATGGCAGACACTAACTCAACTACTGCATCCCAGTCTAACTATATATAGCAACAGCACAGCCTCATTTTATGTGCAAGTTGACAATAAAAACAGATTATACTGAATTTGCGTAATTAAAAAATGGAACACCTGGTCTAGAATTGAGATTGACAGCCAAATAAGAGTGGTTTATTGTCGTTTTACAAAATAGCAGATGATGGAAGTAAATAAACCACCTATTTCTTTGTGTACCTAAAAATTAATAGGGCGATGGCAATTTTAGTCCTCAATGAGGATTGTCTTGGATTCAGTGATTATCACCATACCTGCTCCAAAGCTAAAAAGGCTAAGAATAAAATAGAGACCAAAGCCATCTGATCAATTCATAAATATTTTTACATGCCAGAAATGAATATTAATTATTAAACAGAATCTAGAAAAGTTCACAGAATCTTTGGAATAGGGATGAGAAAGGATAATGATGATTTGCTGTATTCAAGTTTGTTATCTTAGGGAAAGGAATTAAGGAGTCTTGTGGTCCCTCTAGCTCCCCAGATCATTTCTCAGTGGGTGCGACACCTTCCCCAATAAAGCACCTTGTCAGAGGCATTCAGGTCAGCTCCGTGTTCAGCTAGACACTCCACGATGTCATGGTAGCCCCTGGCGGAGGCTGTCAGGAGGGGCGTCTCTCCTTCTCGGTTCTTAATGTTCACACTACAGCCGGCTTCACAAAGGGCTTTGGCCACAGAGTAGTAGCCGTGCCAGGCAGCACAGTGGAGGGGGGTTTCTTCTTCCTGGCAAGGAGATAAGTGCATGGAGGAGGAAAATGCAATAACGTGAAAGAAAGTGCTAGGCATGGTGAGAGTGTGGTCAAATTCAGTAGCAAAGTCAAGGCAGCTAGGGGAAAGAGCTTGTAGATATTGGAGCAAAACATTAATCTGAAATGGCGACACGGGTGTGAGCTGCCACCACAAACAGGAAGATCTGACATCTCTCCTTCATTAGTTTTCTTCCTTCAACACCTGTGTGCTTGATGAATCCGGCTGTCTCAGCACATGACTGACGACGGCCTTTCGGGAGCCCACTGGAACCACGGGCCCTGCTTTTCTGAACAATGCAGCCTTCGTGTGGGTGGATCTATAGCATCTTTCTTACAAAAGTGCCTTCCTTGACTTCATCTGAAACTATTAGTGGCAGGAGAGCACTTCTCTGAGCAAGAATTCTTCTGACAGTCTTGATGCCTCAAGATTTGCTGAGTGTGCGACACGAAGGTGAGTCGTAACAGTACAACTGCTTTGGCAAGGAAGTCATCAGGGTAAGCAGGCAAGGGAAGGGCTGGCCTTGTGGTCTGTAAGGACAGTGAGGCCTAGACCATCATTATTAGCATCTTTAGATACACACATCTTCCTACGAGAGGCTGTTACAGTGCAGTCGTTACAAACATGGACCCCGAAACCAGATGGTGTGGGGTAGAGTCCTGGCTCCACCGCTTATGAGCTGTGTGAGCTTGGGCAAGTTATGGAACCTTTCCTTGCCTCAGTTCCCTCATCTGTAAAATGAGAATGATAACAGTAAACCAACTCAGGGTTGTCCAGAGGACTAAATGAATGAATGAATGAAATGGTTAGAACTGTTTCTGGCATCGGACCTTCCACGTTATGATAGTGCTCCTATTTGAGTCCCTGCCCTCTGCAATCCACGACAGAAACCTAACTTGGGTAAAACGCCAGAGGACCCGACTGCACCATTTGGCTGCCTGTACACCCGTGCAGAGAACAGAAGGAGATGAGGTGGCAGCCACCGTGACCCACCTTGTCCTGGAAATCGGGATTAGAGCCGAAGCTGCACAGTAACTGAACCACATCGGCGTGGCCGTAGCGAGCCGCCACGTGAAGGGCCGTCTCTCCAGACTGCGAAAGGAACAGAGCCAACGATTCAGAGTCACCTCTGTGAGCAGCTGTGGACACCAGAACACAAAGCCCACTGCCAAGTCTGGTTCTGCCTCATCACCCACCCACTTCGGGCCAGATGCCTCTCTGGAGGCAGGTTCAGGGACTTGGGGTGTGAGTATTAAACCCACACACTTGGCTCATCCGTTAGTAATAAATCCCAAGTGTGAACAACTCGGTGAGAAGGGTTTCCCTTTTCCGTGGTGGCTGTTCTTAATCTTTACGTATGGATCCTTCCAGCTGTGTGACTGTTTAAGAACACAATATTCCCTCTTTAATATTAGGTTTATCGTTCGATTATTTAAATGTACCATTTTATTTATTAACCAGTTTCTCATTTCATTGCCTGACTATGCTTAGAAACTTATTTCTTATATTCTCAGAGATTTTAAAGAACCTCACTATTCGCCCATACAATAACTTTCCATGAATTAGTAACATATCCAACTCCTTTAAGATAATTTACTTATATCCATCCCCCAAAATTGTCAGAATAAACAAATTTTTAAAAGACAAGATGAGCCATTTTATTACCACCTGCCAGAAAACTGTCATAATAAATAGGTGTCTCTGATGTGAATGTCATATCTTAGATATGGTGCAGTGCACAACCCATACAACTGTGTGTGGCAGCCTTGACCAAATATGTAGAATTGGTCTACCAGTATTGGAAGCAGAAAAGTGTTATATAGTAAAATAAATTATGGATGAGAAGGTACAAATTCTAGGTTCAGGTTCCAGCACTGCCAATTAATTCATGGGATTGTTGTGTAGACTGAATGAAACATGTATAAATGAAAGTAAGGTATCTTGCTAAGTCAATAACTTTTATAACATCTTTGCCCCTCAGCAAAGCCTTACTTAATGTGCATTATCTCATTAATCTCCTAGTGCCAGTGATTGTAAGGTCAGCACTGTCAGCCACTTCAAACAAGAAGAAAATGGTAGAGATTTGCTTAAAAGCACAAGGCGAGTCAGTAAAAGAGTAGAGACTCAGGTCTCTATCTGGTTGTCTTTCTGTTAGAACTTTGAGTTTGCACATTATGGGGATGATCATTCACTGCATGCATATTATGGCAACTACCTGGAAGATGTCGGCATAAGACAGATTTTAACATTAGACCAAACCACAGGCAAAAAGAAACTTCCAACTTAAATTCTCTGCAGGAAGATTTTGGTACTGAATCCTCATTCTTTGTGTCCCGATGCACATGGCATGCCAGTACTCACATGCATCCTTTTATTCCTTCCTCATGTCGCTCCTAAGAAGAAAAATGGCCTTACCTTGTCTTTAACATCCAAAGGGCATTTGTTCTCATTGAGAAATTTCAAGGTATCGACGTGGCCATGCCGAGAAGCCCAGTAGATGGCATTGGATCCACCCTGCATGAAAACCAATGTGGAGTCTCGTTTCTAGAGAGCTGACAGATTTAAATGCATGCATCCCTTGGAGTCATTATATCTTCCTTCCCACGTGATAACCAATCTCAAAGAAGCAACTTCCCAGAACAATAAAACCCTCATTCAATTTTACAGTTTTGACAAATTCACCATGTTCATGCAAGATGTTAACATTAGGGGCAACTCTGTACTATCTTTCCAACTTTTTTTGTAACACTAAAATTATTTCAAAATATAAAGAATTATTTTTCTTTTTATAAATGCTCATTTGAGCCTGTGGTTAGAATTCCCCTATTACGGAGGGTTGGATCTAGTCCATTTACAGCTCCGTTGAAAGTCTAAGGACAGTGACGACAGATCTGTTGTGATGACTGTCAGCTGTTACTCAATTCTGTCTACACTGCTAATGCAAGCTAGTCCTCAAAGTGTATCATTCTTACTCAGGTGCCCAGTAAACATGCAGGTAAATACATTTCTGGTGTGATTAATCAAACAATGCAAACTTTTCCAAGCATGACATCTCACACTGTTGAGCAAATGTGTACAAAGGAATGTGGATCTTGGCAACAGAGCCAAGGAGGCGATAAATGTTTGCCTTTTTCTAACATACGCGTCAGACTGCACCAGGCTCTGTAAGCAGCCCGTCTTTCTTTACAGGAAACTGACAAACAAATTAGGACACACGTATTTTTTCTTTTACCTCTAGGATTAGGAGACATTTGGAAATACTTTAAAAATCAATTCACTTGCAATAAAATAGAATTAGGACCTTATCCTGGACATCGATTCTTGAGCCTCTTTTAATGAGCAACTGTAGTATTTGAATATTCCCACAGCCAGCAGCAATGAGTAACGGAGGTGTCCCGTGCTGGAATAAGAGAGAAAAAAATACCCTTTTTCAGGCATGGTAGAAAAGGAAACGCCCAAACAATCATTGCTGTCCCCGTACTCCCTCCCACGGCTCAGCAGACACAGAACTGCGGCTGCCTAACAGGAACGAAAGACAGGCAGAAGGACACACGACAGCCCTTCCTCTTTCAGATTCACATCAACAGTGACATTTTCATTCGCAGGGTGGGTAGATCCAAAATTTCATGGGTAGAGGCTCAACAGGAGAATGAAGAAAGGCCCTCAATGGAAAAAGACCTTGTTTGTGACTCAAATCATTGTCTAAACAGAAGTGATTTTTCCTGCAGTATAAAGTTTCTCATTGGAACGTAGAGTGGAGAAGCAGATGGGGTCTCCCCACCTTGGTCTTGGAAGTGCACAGTCACTGTGACCACCGGCCCCCCCCAGTACCCCTGGCAGAGCAGAACCAGACCTTGTTGGGTTGGTTAACGTCGTAGTTGGACAACGAGCCCAGAAGGTGCTGCAGGCCTGGGACATTGTCATCGTTGATGGCGTGGATGATGGCTTTCATCACGAAGGAATCTTCCTCATCCTAGATAGAGACAGCAGAGACAAAAGAAAGAGTTAGGCCACTGGCCATGATCTTCTTATCCACTAAGAGAAACCAGTGCTCCCCTGTTCACAGGGGCATTCAGAGGGAAGTAAGCCGTCTAATCCCCAAATCCACACGATCATGGAGAGAACTGGGGGTTACTGTTTGCCCCTTCCATGCAGCAAACAAACACCATCTATGATTCGCCTGGGCCCTAATGTCACCTGCATTACAACCCAGAGAACAAACAACTTCCAAGATTCACATTTCAAACAATGGTGATGACAAATAACCCTTTGTGTTTATCCTAGGAATCTGTCCAAATATAGGCCCAGAAAGCGCTGTGGAAAATTTCAGGTGTAACACAGGCTCTCTTCTGGGTAAGGAAAAAGAGAAACCATAGAAGCAAACAAATGATGTTTTTGAATAAGATATTCTTAATTTGAAATTTTTCCAAGTACAGAATTGTCATTTTTTGATCACTTGAATTTCTTCCTTCTTTACATATAGAATAACAGGGCAAAATTCTCAGGTAGCTGGTCATAGTTATAAAAAAAAAGAAGAATGAAATAGGCTCTAAATGGGGAAAAATATAAAACTCAAGGTCAGAGAAAGGAAAATAAATGCATTTCTCCTTACAATGGAAAAATATCTAGAGAACGCTGAATAAGTTTGTTATATCTTTGCCACTTTGTCAGGGTTTTCTTTCAACAGCATAGTTCCACAACATGGTACATTAAAATCAATGAATCAGCCAGAAAGATCCTAAACAAAATTTCTGGACTTACATGACTACTGATGTTTCAGATCCGGAAAAGCGTCTCTACAGAAGCTGGACCTCTGCTTGTGGGGGCAGAACGGAAAGAGCATTTCTCTGAACTGTTTTCTCTTTTCTACAGATCAGAATCTAAACAAACTCCACGAGGGTTTTTAATACTATTTGTATGGAATACACGTTTAAGAATGCCATTGGTTTCCTTTTCGATCACAATCCAAGTTGATGACCATGAGACATTTCCATGAAAGTCGAAGTCAAGAGAAAGGAAGATTCTGATGCTCGTCGAAGTTGGGAAACAAAAATTTAAAAAAAAAAGAGAAAGGAGGAGATTGGAGAAATAAAGCAGTTACGGCACGTCCCATGATTAGCAGAACATGGGGACGAGAGAATCTGACCTCTGAGAGGGGACCTTCCCAACTGGAGTTTCCACAGCATTCTGGGTGCTGCTTCTACCCTAAATTTTTACTGTGAGACATACATTTTTTCCCCAACTGATTATTCAGAATGACTTTCATTTGCAAACTTTAATCATTCTGATCATCTCACTTTGATTCATAGTTGTTATCTGTTCCTTGGTTCCACTGCAACCGGCAAGCAATTCCCAAACTAAGCCTTCCTCTTCCTCCTGTTATCTCTTCTCCCCCTGACTTGTTTCTCTCCCTCGCCTTTTTTTCTCTGAAACATCTCCTACCTCATTTTATTCCAGAAGGCTAGACCTGGAGCCTCAGTGAAGCTACTCATTTCAGGGAAAAAAAAAAAAAGAGCGCTGTGTCTGCTCAAGTGTGATCCCCGCCCTTGGAGACGCACGTTCCGCCCAGGAAATGCTGAGTGCTTGGTTACAGGACAGGGTGGTTCCCACAGAACTCCCGTGTCTGCCGTTCCTGGAGTCCCCTTTACCTCCTGAGCTAACAGAGCCCTGTTGTTGGACCGTCGGGGGAGAGTCTGGCTGAATTCAGATGCGTCCAGTCATATCTGAAGAGCTAATCTGTGATTAAGTTTCAGTTTGGATTGGGGGGAAAAATTGCAGAGCTGCTCTCGAGGCTCTTGGGCAGTTAATACAATGTCACTAAAGCAAGTGGGTTTGGCCTTTTGGTCTACCCACGAGACACACCAGCGAGCAGCACTGCGTTTTCCCCGATCTGTCAGTGCGGGGGGAGGGGTGGCGGTTGTCTCCCCTCTTTGGATTACTGTGATCCAAGATTCTCCTATGTCATTGGCTATAGAGTGTCTCATTGTAGTTTATGGAAATTAGAATAAGTTCTTTCCTCTTGACTGGTTTGCCTCTCTTACCAAAATATGTGCGTGTGTGTGTGTGTGTGTGCGCGCGCCATCGAGATAGAGAGTAGTGTTAGAGGTCGTAGTGGTGGGAGGGGGGCAGAACTAACCAAATCAAAGAGAAAAGAGGAGAAAAGAAGCACAAGAGTCATTAAATCATCCACCCCAGCCCCATTCTTGAGAGGAGTGAGAAGAGGCCAGGCATTTCCACGACTCCAGGTTTTCTGGGTTGTTGAACAAATAGAACAACTTAAACATCCTAAACACACAGCTCTGAGAAAGAAGCTCACCAAGGCAAACAGGTTTGCTTACCAGAGTATCATCGCTTCTGGCGACACTCATGTTACTTCTCGACAAGAATGACCTGGATAATCTTTGGCACAGTGATATCAAGCGGACGGATTGCTTTAAAAAAGAAAAAGGGCAGGGGAAGAGGAGGAGAGAGCTTATGTAACAATAGTCAAATTAGTGCAAACGACAAAGTCTTCGAGATAGTGCTCATTGCTGACAGTGTGCACTCCTCAGGGGCGGGCAATCCTAAAGTAGGTTGGAATCTATTTGTTTAAAGAATAATTCTAAAGGTCTTATAAATCAAGGCAACAGGACAGACAGAGATTCCTCTGCATTTTATTATTAAACTACAGAGCTGGACACCTTGCATCCCTTTTTTCTCCATATTTGGTTCTCTACCCGTTGAAGAATGTGACTCACCCTACAAAACCCTCGCAGGTTCCCCCATGGAGAGGCACAGTATGCAGGGACCTTGCTCTGTGTCCTCTGTGCCACATGGGCAGTAATGGTAGCTAATGTGATAATCGAGTGATAATCAAAACGCATACAGTTGTTGAAACCAACAAACAGGTGGGGACCCCTTAGTTCACAGAACAGACATCTCTGCATTTACACTCAAAGGCAGAAGCAAACAGGTAAGGAATGTGAGAGACATGCAGGGTGGTTCTCTCTACGTTTTTGTTTTTGTTTTTTTTTTTGAGACAGAGTCTCACTCTGTTGCCCGGGCTAGAGTGCCATGGCATCAGCCTAGCTCTCAGCAACCTCCAACTCCTGGGCTCAAGCGATCCATCTGCCTCAGCCTCCCGAGTAGCTGGGACTACAGGCACACACCACCACGCCCGGCTAATTTTGTTTTTTTCTGTTTTTAGTTGCCCAGCTAATGTTTTCTATTTTTAGTAGAGATGGGGGTCTCACTCTGGCTCAGGCTGGTCTTGAACTCCTGACCTCAAGTGATCCTCCTGCCTTGTCCTCCCAGAGTGCTTAGATTACAGCCACCTCACCTGGCCCCTGTTCTCTCTATATTTTAAGCCTAATTTTAAGGGCTCCTTTGAGAATGTAGTGCTGTGGTCTTCCTCATCCCAATCAGGGCACCCTAAACTTGGTGGGTGTGAAAATGAGGCACACTGCTGGCCCAGTGCCAGGGAGATGTGGCAAGTATCCGCTTCTTCTGGGTTTGACGTGGCCCTGGGCACAGGAAATGAAACCATCCCGTCACCTTTTGAACCTTGAAGTTTGGTATGTTCCAGGATGTCTGGAATGCCTTTAGAGCCCTCTCCCATGCAGCCCGGGTGGAGGCCCTGCGCACCGAGGAAGAAGAGGCCACACTGCAAATGCTCACGGTGCTGCCTCACCCACTCCCCAACTGCTTCCGACACAGGCTGGGTGTAGACAGCCATGTACACAACTTCCCTTATAAATGTGATCTCATGCTGCTTACCACAAAGAATGAATTTATTTAAAATGTGACTTGTGGTATTAGCAAAAGACTTCACTATAATTTTATTGTGCTGATTTGAAAATTTGGTCTTGGGAATGGTTTTGATAAATAGTACAAAATTACATTTGAAAATATGAGTTAAATAGGGCTGAAATACTGTTTTTTTTTTTTTTTGAGACAGAGTCTCACTGTGTTGCCCGGGCTAGAGTGCCGTGGCGTCATCCTAGCTCACAGCAACCTCAAACTCCTGGGCTCAAGCGATCCTCCTGCCTCAGCCTCCTGAGTAGCTGGGACTACAGGCATGCGCCACCATGCCCGGCTAATTTTTTTTTCTATATATTTTTAGTTGTCCAATTAATTTCTTTCTAATTTTAGTAGAGACAGGGTCTCACTCTTGCTCAGGCTGGTTTCGAACTCCTGAGCTCAAACAATCCGCCCACCTCGGCCTCCCAGAGAGCTAGGATTACAGGCGTGAGCCACTGCGCCCGGCCTGAAATACTGTTTTTGTTTGTTTTTGAAAATAGTAATGGTGCAGAAGATGACAGAGTCAATTAAGAAGAGGAAAGGATGCATTTTCCACACTGCCAGTGTCAGACGAGATGAGCCCTGACCACACAGAGCTCCATGGAGCAAAAAGAATTTGGTAATCCCTGCATGTCAAACAATCTTACTTTCCATTTTTTCCGGGCTGCGAACTTCTTGAACTTCTCCATGTTTACTGCCGATGCTTTTCTACTAAGTGCTTGTTGCGTATCTTTAGGCTAAAACGAAAGTCCGAAAAAAAGACTTAGAGCTCTCGAATGACAGAAATGTGTTATATGTCAACCTTTTTTGAAAGTTCCCATTATTCAGGATGCTTACATAGTCACTTTACCAAATTAGAATGACACGGTGGGACAACACGCAAGATCTAGGAGTTTGGTCTCAGTAGGCTAACTCTTATGTCCCAGGGTGTAATAAAATCCATAAAGACTGATCCTGGCGAAAAGTTGAGCTTGCAGCCACACCGAATTACAACTTTTCACGCTGATCGCTTGGGAATGGCAAGATTCATAGTTAAGCTGTGTTCTGAGGCATTTGAAGTTGGGCACCATCAGGTAATTTAGAGCTGGGCGGGGCCTCAGAGGCTGGCACATTTGGTCGCTCCCCTCTACTGCATCTTTTCCAGTAGATGCATTTAGCCGGGGCCGTCTAGGGGAGCCCAGGCAACTGTTGCCCCGGAACCTGCCTCTGTAGCCTACTTATTCATTCCGTGATTTTATTCTGTAACTGTCTTATTTCCCCACCCTTAGTCCTTTCTGCCCTGGGCTGAAGCAATTTTAATCCAAATGCCAACAGGGCCAGGCAGGTAATGTAAAGGTGTAATATGCCAGGGTGGCCACGTGCCCTCGTGCAAAGGCACCTGTGCTCAGTGTTGGTAGATCTTCAGGTTTTTCAAGAGAAGCAGCAAATACAGATTTCATATGATATTTACATGCTGGAAATTAATTCAAATTTAAGAAAAAAATTCTGTTTGGGCCAGCACCCCAGAGGTCAAACCAAACATGGCTGTTGCGTGGACCTGACCTCTTATGATTCTGCTTCCTGATGGCTTACTCCTCTCCCTCCACCGTGGTGATCATTAGGATACAGTCTAATATGTCTGTTTGTCTTAAAATACAGCATCAATAGCAAACAATACTCCAGGTGTAACTTGTGGTCGGCAGTACTCTAGGACAAATGACTCCCAGGGCTCTCAAACCAATCGCTTAGAAAATGAGCTAGACTGAGACATAATATGCAACCTACCTTGATCCAGGGATGCTGCAAACTGTCTTGAATTGTCATTCTCTTCCTTTTGGGGGAGAGGGAGAGAAAGAAAAAAATGCTGTGACCATAGCAGCAAATACTAAGATTGTTTCCATGCTGGCTGTGTCTACCATGCAGACGCTCTGGAAAATGCAGTTTAGGAAAGAAAGCCAAAAACGACATTGGTCTTTTTGTGATTATTTTGTTGTGCCCATAGGGACTGCCTAAGCAAATGCAAAGGGCCCTGCACACGTTTTTCTGAAGCATTTGAGGCGGCATGCTGCCCTTTGGCAGTTGGAACCACCAGGGTCTGGGAAACATGGCCACGTGCAGAGCAGGTGCTGGCCCCTGGCTAGCTGCGGCTGTGGCTGAGCATCTTTCAGGGAGAGGGGACACTCACTTTGGATCCTTGACCAGAAGTCTTCTTATGAAATCTTTGGCTAGGGCACTGGTATTACTGAAGTATTCTTCCTCAAATTCATAGTTGACAGCAGATACATTTGCTAACGTTTCTTGCTTAGTGTCTCCAAGAAATGGGGAGGCCCCACTTAGGCTGTTAGAAATAAAGTTGGGTGCAGAATATTAATGACGATCCCTTGTGTTGTCATTTTGCTCCTATAACATCTGCTAAGGGGATTGTGGAAAAAGATAACCTGGTGCTTATCACTTTAGAGTCACTTTAGAGTTTGGCTACATTTCATAAGGCATTTAACTATCACAAACAAAGGCTTCAGCTTAATGCAAAAGATTCACTTAACAAGTTAATTGAAACAGTATCTAGCAGCTTAAAAGAGACCTATTTTCTCAGCAGTGATGGAGAGCCATGCTTTCTTTCAGCGATTATGCTACAGTTTCTGATGATTCATTTCAAATTAGGAGAAAATGTTTAATTAGTATAAACTAAACATGTTTTGGGGGTGTAAAATGAGTATGTTTACATAAAAGGATGCAGAAGCTAAAGAGATCAACACAGCACATTTAATGGTTAATTAAACATATGGTCTCATAGGAGAGGAAATGATATGAGTTGTGGATTTTGCTACTTACAGAATATAGGTTATTACTCCGATACTCCTAAACACAAAACAAAACAAAACAAAAACTTGTCAGAAGAATAGTAGAATAAATCAGAAAGATAACAACACCAAGGACATGCTCCTTACCACATATCTGCCTCAAGACCAAGAGGTTCGTAGTTGACTATCTCAGGAGCTAAGAGGAAATAAACATTCATTTAGCTTGAGAAGGAAGTAAAAGACTCCACCTTCATGTAACAACCATGTAACAACCATAAACGTGTACCAAGGAAATGGTCTCGCAGCAGGCCAAATCCCGCCAGCTTAACATTCACGAGATATAAGCAGGAGCAAAGACACTTACCCACAAACTCTGGTGTCCCAAATATGTTTTTAAATTCATTGCCAAAGTCAATTTTATGGGCCAAGCCAAAGTCGATGATCTTGATCCGAGGCTTGGGGACATTTCTATCCAACAGCATTATGTTCTCAGGCTTTAAAAAGAGAGAGAGAGAAATAAAAAGCTATAATATGTTATGCTGAGGGCAACAAAATAGTTCTTCCATTCTATAAAAAAAAAAAAAAAGACCCCAAAATAGGGAGAAAAGGCGATTGAAAGAGAACCCCAGGGAAGAGAGAAGTCTTGGGTAAGTCCTCCCCAAAGCAGGCCTGAGGCAAGGATCAGGTGTGAGTGGTTCCTGTAGGAGGCGATGCCAGGAACACTTGGGGGGAGGGGGTACCGCAAACAGGAGGAAGCCAGGGCAGGATGTCCCATCAAGGCGGGGTGACTGCAACGCCATCCTTCCAAGGAACTGGGGCAGGAGGAGCAGGGCTCAGGCTTATTCCACCTGAAGCGTGAGGGAGTTGGGGTCTTCACCCACCATTGCCCCATCCTCCGTTGCTGAGAGCTGCGTCTGTGAGCATTTATTCTTTGGCATTTCCAGCTCCCAGGGCCAGAAACAAGACACCAGGTAGAGTCACAGGAGTTTGTAGCAAGCCACTTTCGGGGTGTGTTGTGTATTAGTGAGTGTGTGTGGGGGGGGTGGCAGTTGGGGTCCAGTTACAGTGAGTGTGGAGAAAATCCTCTCTTCTCTTAAGCCCGACCCGGCTCCAATGGTCAGGATAATTCCACATCTCTCCTCACTGCCTTCAACTAGAGCTTTGTAACGCTGCCATTTCCTGTTGCTTCCTTCCCAAAGAGACCATGCCTCTGTCACAGCTGGGAGTATGACTGACACACCTTGTCATCTCCCACAGTGCCCTGCCTCTGGCCAGGCAAACACCACAATTAGCCAATCTCAGGGTCTGGTTTGCTTGACTGTTGGTGACAGAGTCATGCCATAAGCCTTTGCATCAACAGCAGGGCAGCGTTCAAGACACCTTCTGTCTTAACATGCCCAGAGAAGGAACCTGTGCCAGCCACTGGCTATTCCAGGATGAAAATGCCCCAGTAACCAAGGGCAACCCCTTTGCTTAAAGACCTTGCTGGTAAGACCACTTGATTCTTCCCCATCGAGTCCAGACATAGTCACTAATCTTAAGCCTCTACCCCCTAAAAAAGGTTAGGCATCCCAGGGGTAGACATGTATTACCTGCTTGCTGATTTATGCTGATAATTCTGTCTGTTATGCCCATACAAGAGAAAGAAGGCAACTCTTCCGGATGCCTCAGTTTTTCTTATCAAATAAACCACCAAGGCTGTGGTTTGCACAAGCTGCTGTCTGGCTCACACTCCACGACGTACCTTAAGATCAAAGTGGGCGATCTGAAGGGAGTGCAGGTAGTAAACACCATTGAGAATTTGTTTGAGAAATTCAGTGGCTTCCTCTTCAGTCAGAGATTCCTTTTCAGCTAAGAAGTCAAACAGCTCACCACCTGCAACACTGAGAACCCGGAAGCAGAGGTTATTGATGACAGTTCTGTTTCACATCACTTTGTTCTCTCATGAGACGTGCTCAAATTTCAGACAAGAAAATAGCATAAAGACATGCTGAAACCACTAAGAATTCTCTGTGCGGGTGGTGAGAATTCTGCATTCAGGTATATTCGTGCCTGAAAGCACTTGGGTACCATTTTCCTAAGATGCCACGTTCACAAATGAGGAGAGGGGCAGAGACGAGACATCTTGGGAGAAAAAAATCAATGTGTCTTTAAAACATTTTAATTGAACATATTTAGAAGGGAAGTCTTACTTCTACTGATGGGGAAAAAATGCAAACCAACCTTGTACAGGATTTACAGAGTACCTCTTCCTATCTCAATGACAGAGTAGCTGAGAGGTTTATAATCTGAATGTTCATCAACTTTTTAAAACTCACAATCACAATATATGGTCTGATAAGTTTCTTTTCTTTTTTGTTTAATATTGGTTTATACGTAAATACTAATACATTTATAAAACTCTACATTTAGTAATGAACTTAACAAATACCTAATAAGAATAAACTTACACAAAACTGAAATGTATGTGGTTGGTTAAGGATTTTTTAGCCTGCGTCCCTGGCCAGACTGTCAGCTGTGCAGGGCAGAGGTTGGCCACCCCACCTCAGTGGCTACTGCTATACACCCCCTCCCAGTACAGTGCCAGGTACACAGCAAGTGCTCAAACCAGTGGATGGATATACAAACTTCTCCTAAACACTCTACAGTGGTGACTAATGAAAAATAACCGGGAACTTTTATTAAGAGTTTTTATAAGTTAATCTTTATCAAGTTTAACCCTACATTTACAAGGTAATAGTGAAGTGCAATCATGCACATAACTGCTGTATTCATTATCTTTCTTAGGGTAAGACAGTTTCATAGACATTATACCTACCGCACTACATCCACGCAGATGAAGAAAACTCGTGCTCATGAGATTAGACACAAATGGCAAAAAAGCTGCTTTCTTAAAAAAGGTTCAGATGCCACCCTTCACCCTACAAGACGGTGTTGGTCTTAGCGTGGCCTAGAGTCCACTGGCATCAAAATTGCTTGGAGATGCTTTCAAAGTGAACATTCTAGGCCTCACTTTCAACCTGCTGTGTGAGGGTTTCCAAGAGTATGGCCCAGGAAACTCAGCATTTTTAATAAGCACGCCAAAAACTGAGAACCATTTTCCCAAGTCTTAATCCCATGCTCCTGCTGCAGGGCCGCCCCCTGATTTATCCGGAGGGCGAGGTGATCCTCCCATCCCTGGGACTCTTCCCAGGGGCCTAGCAGAAGCAACCGGGCCCTCCTGTGAACAGTCCCCAGGCACTCCCTGTTGGCCGGCTGGGGCTGTCGCTGGGCCGCAAGACAGCTCCACTTGTCCTCCGCCCATTCCTGCTTCCTTCTCCTCCTCTCCACGTCTCGACCCTAGACACGGCTCTTAATAATCACCCTGCACATTCTTCTCCATCTCAGAGTCTGCGCCCCAGGGAACACAACCTGCACCCCACTAATTCTGGGGCAGTTTATTACATAGCAATAGAACATTCACCATCTTGAACTGGGCTCAGCCTACAGAAATCAGGTTTGCCCTGCTCTGTCCTGCTCTCCTTGTACCTTATTCGGTCTTTGAGTGCTGAGCCACTCAATGCCACACGCCACAGCTTCCTGACCACAGTAGTGAGGACGAAGAACAATTCTGGAATCCCCAGAGTCGGGGACCAGGACTGCAAAGTGGCCGTGCCTCATCAAGACGAGAGAAAGGGGCACAAGCTGGTCCTCTCCTCTCCTTCACCCACCCCTCTCACGAGGCCCTGTTCAGATCTCATGTTGTTATTATGCGAAGAGGTCCATGTCGTGGCTTGTCCAGGAAGCCAAACCATTCAGTTCGTCATCAGGAGGGTGAGTGGAGCCCCTATCACACTGACTCAGGACCCCTCAACTGGCCCCCTGAAGGCCCTGTGTGTATACTCATCCTCCTTCATGCCATGCAGCAAGGCAGATGTTCTTGCCATGAACCTCTGTTTATAAAATCTTTACTCATTAATCAAAATAATTGAAACCAAATTATGTCCTTGAAGATTTAGGAGCACAGTAAGTGCTGTTCAAGAATTTACCCCTGTTCAGTCCCCCAAATCTCAGAAGGTAGAAAATGACTCGAGGGTTTTTTTTCCCCACGCAAACACTTTTATATACATGATTAGAACCAAAACTCAAATGCACACAATGTTGCTGCGGGACAAGAGAATAACGTTAACGAGGAAATCAGTCAAAACCCTGGTACTTTTCCTCTTTGTTCCGAATTCCACATTTTGCCTAAGAGAAGGAAGATTGATGGGAGGAGAGATGAGCAATCTGTGCGGCAGATTTAGAAAGCGAGTTGAACCTCCTTTATCAGGGCTTTGAGTCAGTGCTTTAAATTGCAGAGCTATCACGGAAATGCTGTGAAACGCATGCTAATCAGTGCTCCCCATTTTCACCGAGAGAGCTGGAAAACATGAAGCTTCCTTCTCCTTCCCATGCCTTTGACTACCACCGAAGCCTCCCTAAAAATTAGCCATAACAGAACACAATGAGGACACTTTAAAAACCAAGCGAGTCTTCTGAGGCACGTACAAGAAGGTATGACAGGATGCTAGTTTCTAAATTAAATTTAGAGGGTCCCTGACTCTTGTTAGGAATTGCCCGAGATAAAACAGGGCTTGATTTGGGACCAGCTCGGGCCATCAGGTAAACCACAGAGGACTCTTAGCTGCACACTCGCTGCCTGACGAGGCCCCTTCACAGCCAACGTGAGGACTCCGCAGTGCTGGGCTGCATTTCCCCATTTGGTGTCACGGACCAAGTATGTGTGGTTGGCGAACTGCGAGCCAGTGGAACAAATTAAGTACCAAGAATGTTCTGGGACACACTCTCGGGACCTGGCCTGCTAGGTCAGAAAGCCCTAGGAAGTGGCATGGCCAGAGGGCTGCATGGGCCTCACACACAGGCCCATGGCTCCAACTCTGGCTTCAAGTTGTGGGTGGTTGGAAGGGGTGTAGGGAGGTCACATCACCTCTCTGGACCTCAAGTGTTGCAATGAGAAGGTTGAACAACTGAATCAAGTGGTTCCATAACATCAGTGCACGTCACAATAATTGAGGGGAATATTAAGGCAATTTCCTAGGACCAGCTTCCTGAGTGGGGCCTGTCACATCCACATGGGACGTTGAGTGACTGAGAAATAAATCCTATTATGTTAGGCCACTGAGATTTTGTGCTTGTATTCTGCCTGCTCTAAATATAAATCTATTTAATCAGAAATACTAACGTAATCCATTTTAAAAACTGAAAAGTAAGTAACCGATCCAAAACACAGAGCACACTAACTGTTACAGTGTAACAACAGTCTATTGCTGTGTAACAAATAGCCCCAGAACGTCAGTGGCTTTAAACATGACAATCATTTCGTGGATCAGGAATTCAGGAAGGGCTGGCTGGGCGGTTCTGGCTCAGGGTCTGTCATGGGGTTGCAATCAGACAATGGCTGAAGCTAAAACCACAGGGGCACTGGAGCAGCTGGGGGCTGTCTGGTCACCTCTCTTCTTGTAGTCTCATGTCTCCACGTGGTCTCTGCATTTGGGCTAGTTTGGGTTTCCTCATAGCACAGTGGCCTCAAGACAAGTGGACTGCTCACAGGCAGGTCAAGACTTCAGGGCAAGTGTCCCAGCCAGCAGGCGGAAACTGCCTCAGAAGTCACACAGCATCAGAAGTGCCCACCCAAGACTCCAGGGAAGGGGGTTCAGAACCCACCTCTTGATGGGGGAATTTCAAGGGACAAACATGTAGGCCAGGAGATAACACTGAAGCCATCTTTGAGAAATATAATATCACTCCAACTGTGACAGAGGAACGGAAATTTTCGATCTTATTTCATCCTAAATGTATAATTATAAAGGGTTAGGTAGAGGTAGTATATTAGTTTGCTAGGGCTACATTAGCCATGTACCACAAATGAGGTGGCTTAAAATGACAGAAATTTGTCGTCTCACGGTTCTGGAGAATACAAGTTCAGAATCAAGGTGCTGGCAGAGACACGCTCCTCTGAAGCCTCTAGGGGAAGCCTTTGCTGCCTCTCCCTAGCTTCTGGTGGTTTGCCATCAGTCTTTGGTGTTCCCTGTAAATAACTGCCCAATCTCTGCCTTCACATGGCATCCTTCCTGTGTCTCCTCACGTAGGCTGCCCTGTGTGCACGTCCGTATCTGTGCCCAAAGTCCCTCTTTTCGTAAGACACCAGTCATGGTGGATTAGAGCTCACCCTAGTGATCTCATTGTAACTTGATTACATCTGCAAAGAGCCTATTTCCAAATACATTCTGAAGTCCTAGGGGTTAGGGCTTCAACGCATTTTTGTCGGGGGAGTGAGTAGTATTCAAGCCAACCCATAACAGGTAGTAACTGTTTACAAGCTGCAAACAAAATATTACCGATTGGCTAAAGCAACTCAAGAAAAAGCGAGCAACAAAAGAGGAAGATAATTAGAATTCACCAAAGTTTTTTCTTAGTCCTGTATTTGGATTCTCCTATGAAAGAAGGTTTCATTTCTGCACTATTATAAAAATTTTTAAATACAGGTCAAAAATGTGGGTGAGAAATATATACCTGTTTCTCTCCTTGGGGCTTAAGTAATTTGCCCAAACATTTTGAGATGATTCTTCCTTTAAACATAACTATCCTGGGTGCACACAGTGTGATGGAGCAAGGTGGTACCTAATGACCTCTTAGTTTTGCCTCTAAATAAACCAAAAATTAAAACTCAGTGCTCCATTGTCACCACTGTGTGTTGAACGTTCTTCTTCTTATTAATCTAGGGGAAGCCCTGAGGATTTTCACATTCTCACCTCTTACATTCTAATTTCAATTTCTTGGGTCCCTGAGGATTTTGCTGAATGCAAAATTGAAGCTGGGGCACATGTAGGGAAAGACGAAACACCATGCATTTCCTTTTACATTTGTGAAACAGGTGTGAATTTAAGGTTGGAAAGAGATTCAGCAGGTCTGAGCCATTTTTTGCTTACAGACTGTGGTGCCCTCAATTCAAATGAATCATTTCAAAGATGTTCCTAACCTTAAGGCCTCCTCTGAATTGGCCCTACCTTCTTTGAATCCAAAACGCAAGCTGAATCTGAAAATGTATTTCTGTTTTCACCTCAAATTCAAGCTGAAGTAACAACTTAAAAGGAGTTCTGGGGATTTTCATAGAAATGCATGCCTGGCAATCAAAGTTCATTAGTGGGGGGATCTTTCATTTTACCCATAGAGGTTGTGCAAAAAACAGGAAGGAGGCTCTGTAAAGGTCTCTCCAACGAAATCCCTAAGGGAAGAATATTGCTTGGTGGTTAAGAGGCATTAGAGGAGGGCAGCCTGGGTTTAAATCGGGGCTCTGTGACCTCAGAAAGGCTAAAAGTTATTTTCTAAGGCCAGGTTTCTCTGTCCATAAAATAGGACTATTAGTACCTACCATTCATTATACTAATGGGATTAACGGGGGTAATATGATTAGGATAGGAGTGTCTGGCACAGAGGAAGGGTGTCAATATTCCATGCAGCAGGCCTTGGCCTCAACTCCTCTGAGCCACAGGTCTCTGGGTGAGACAAAGCTTTGAAGCTACTCTCTGTGAGGGCCTCTTGTCCAGACACTAGGCTTACGTCACGGGGTTCTCATGTGGTGTTCACACTGACAACAGACTAAGGCCACCTATGCTCCTGTGGTTGAAGAGTAGGCTTTTCCTGAAATGGATGGACATTCCTGGGGCCAAAAACCTGGGGAAGAGGTTGGCTCTTGGACAGGAAACAGGTGAGCCGGAAGGTGGCCTTGGCTCCTTGGGAGAGAGACACCCTCTCTGAATCTTCCTCTTGGGTCTGGACACGGAGGAGTCGAGATATTCCTGAGGGCAGGAATGGGGAGAGGGCAGACAAGTGGCCTGAGAGGGTAGGGTGGCCAGGGCTGAGCAGGGGGTTGCTGGCGACTCCAAGACCCGCACCAGAAACCTAAACTTTAGGAGCAAGACCGTCTATTTCACATGACTCTCTGTTTCCCTTCTGTCCTTCTCAGCTCTCAGTAAAGTCGTATTTAAAATGCTTTAGTTGTCCCAATTGTGCAACAAGAAATTATGGAAAAAGAGTTTCCTTGCTTAGGCAACAGTGTCAAGGGGACCCTGAGGCCAGACAGAGGTGACAGATGTGATGAGAGAGAGCCCTCAGGAGCAGGGTCAATCTCAGGGGCCGAGGTGACCACACTCAGACGCCCCTCCCCACAGCCAACCTGTCTGGGTGGGGCTTGCTGAGGGAGACGGCGGGTTCCTTCACAGCAGCCGTTCCGTTTGGGAAGAACTGAACTTTAGCTTGGTCTCAAAAATATACTCTTCTTTTAAACAATTAAACCATTCATCTATAAACTGAAGTCCCTCTGACCTCCTCCCCTCCTCCCCAGTCCTGGCCCTCCCCCTTCCTGCCTCCCCAAAAACATGCACTATTATGAACCCAGTGAACAGCCCCTCAGAACTTCTTCCACACAGCTGTGAGCTATATGGAGTTGCTTTGTGCACATTTTAAGAGCATAATGGCATCGGACTATGGGCATCCACCTGTAATTTGCTATTTTACCTCGGCAATCCCAAAAAATACTCCTTTTCCTTGTGGCCTAATGTTCATCTGATGTCTAGATCAGAGTGTGTTTAGCCACTCTGACTGTTGGCCTTTCTGTTGTTTCCAAATTTTCACCATCCAAACTACAAGGCAATGGTTCCTTGAGCACCCGCCTACTCCAAGGACGTGACAGTTTTTCTGGGCCCTGGGATGCACAGTTCTGTTTGGGATTTCTGGTCAAGGTTACGTTTGGTCGTAAGCGATGCTGCATCCGTTCACATCGCTCCAGCAGCTGGTACGAACGCTGCTCTGGCTCTCCACCCTCAGCTGTCTGGTATGTTACTTTCAGCCAATCTGACAAGCGAAAAAAATGATCAACGTTTTAGCATACGTCTCCCTGTTTAGCAGTGAGACCAATAATCTTTCATATGTTTGGTGGCTGTTTATGTTTGAGTGGGTGTAAACTGTGTCCACGCCCTTTGCCCATATTATTACTGGACTGTCACTGCTATTAATTTTAACTGACTCACAGGTGCTACTTACGTGTTCTGGATACTACACCTTGATCTCACATATTCTAATGTTTTCTCCTAATCTGTAATTTACCTTTTAACTTTGCTTAAAGTGATGTTTTGCTAAACAGAAGTTTTAAATTTGGATGCAGTCAAACTTACCAAGCTTTTGGCAGAATTCAAGATTTTCTAGCAGGTGGATGTTTCTAGAGTCTGCTTCACTGACCTCAACTCAAATCTGAAGACAATGAAATAGCAGGTGGACTTTCGCAGCCAAGGGCAAGGTATTTAATCTTTCTGGGCTTGTGGATCTCACTGATGGCTGCCTGTGAGCCCAGAGTAGCAGATGGAATTTCCCAGGCTTTTTCCAGTACTATTTTCACTCCCTGTGTCCGTGCATGTGCCTATGTTGGGAGCTACTTGAAGGCAGCAGCATTCCGCACCATTGAGCCCCTGAGACTGTCACGATGGGAAGCCGGAGCTCCTGAGAGAGCCCACTATGTGCACCTCTTCCCAACTCCACATTTAGTGATGCCGTGTTGACAGCTGGAAATTGGCTATGGTGGCAGTATTTATACCATGAAAACAAGTCGGGGCCCCTCTCCTGTGGAGAGCCGATTGTTAAACACCTAACAGCACACCACTGACTGCAGTGCGCTACGCACGGCCATCTGCCTGCAGAACCTTCAGCTGTGAGCTGAGTTCCGCTGATGGGCAACTCCAGTTAGGAAATTCTACCTCTGGTCACACAGGTCCGGATTCTGCCTTCTAGAATAGAGGTTAGCAAACTCTTTCTGTGTGAGAGGCTCAATTATTCTGCTATATATTCTTCTTTGCTTTTTTTAAACCATTTAAAAGTGTAAAAATTTTTCCTCAAGGACTACACATAAACAGGCACCAGGCTTTGGCCTGTGTTTGTCAACTACTCAAGAACAACACAAGTCACGGACTACAAGCCACTGTGACCCGCACAGCCACCTTCCCATGCCAGAAGGTGGTTCTCACACCCCCAGGGCTTTCTCCTCCAGCCCAGGCTTCTGCCAGTGTTGCTCTTGAAGTCAATTTCAAACACAGGTCCAGCGACTTAGGGATGTTTCTAGAATCTGCTTCACTGACCTCAGCTCAGGTTTCTGTGCCTTTTCTTACCATTAACTGGCTTTGTCAGGTGCTCAGGCCAACTCAGGAGTGTCACAGACTCTACAAGAAAGAAGAGCCTAGAGGACCTATCCACGTGCTTGCTGTGTGAACCAGGGCAAGACACTTAACCTTTCTGCACTTCTGGTAGAATAAAGGTGACTGCAAATCCTTTGACACTACCCACTGAGAGCTGTGGTGTCTTTCTCCTTACCTCAAATCTGAGCAGGCTCTGTGTCTGCTTGACCAATAGAATATGAAAGAAGTGATGCTGTGTCCGTTTTCAGGCCCAGGTCTTAAGAGACTGGCAGCTTCCATGTCCTGTGTTGGAATACCTGCCCTTGGAACCCAGCTGCCATGCTGTGGGGGAGCCCAAGTAGCACTGCAGAGGGGTGCATGTGGGGTGCAACCGACTGAACCCGCGGCTAACAGCCAGTCGTGTGAGAGGCCATCTCAGAAAGGAATCCCCCTGGCTTAACTCCTGGCGTGTGAGGAGCCATCTCAGAAGGAGATTCCCCCTGATCGAACTCCTCACGTGTAAGGAACCACCCCAGAAATGCATATTCCAGCCCCAGGCAGCCGCCCCAGCTGGGGCTGCAAGGAGGAGAGATGAGCTGTCCCTGCTGAGCCCTGTCCCAATTGTAGATTTGTGATCAAAACAAACGACCGTTGCCATTTTAAGTCAGGAAGCTTTGGAGTGGTTTCTATGTAGCTACAGAAGCTCAGAACCCTGCTTCCTTGGGCTTTTGTGAGGATTAAACGACAGGATGTACACAGTATGCTTAACTCGATGCCGGGCACATAAAAGTGCTCAGCGAATGGCAATTATTATCATTCAGAAACCATAAAGCTGCTCGAGTTCCCTTCCAGGGATAGGGAAAGTGTTTTACCTCCTATCTTAGGGGTTTTTCTCTGCAGGCCACGCTTCCCACAGAGATGGACGTTTTTCGTGGTTTCTACATTAAATGAGATCAAATGAAAAGCGCTTCTGAGCACAGAGCACAACACACAGTCGCCACGCAGGAAATGTCAGCTCGCTCCCCTGCAAAAATCCTTCCTCTTCGAAGCCCAGAAACTTCTGAGAAATAGAACCTCCACTCCCAATCCCCCTCCAGCCCACCACGTCACTACTCCATTGGGTCCCCAACCTCTCCAAGAACAACAAGCAATTTTATTTCAGTTCCATTGTACCCAGGCTGACATGGGACCTCCAGTGATTGGAGGAAACAGACTTGTTATCGGCACAGAAAACCTTGTTTTAGGGACGTACACTATACACACGGGAGACCAAACCTGCCAGCTCTGCCAGCTGTGGCAGGAGAAAGAGGATTTCCGCCTTGTGAAAAGACCCATATTTGAAAATAATGTGGGATCCCCAAAAGGTCCCTGGCCTCAAAAATCTGGTCTTCTGTAGTCATGGAGGACTCATCTGTGAAGTTGGACTAAAGAACAGCCAGTGTGGAAAAATGAGGATTTTAAAGCAATCACTTTCATTCATAAATGAAAAGGCAGAATCATGGCTTTTTTTCAGCATCCAAGATGGAAACAGAATGCTGGACTGGGGAAAAGAAAACGCGTCACGATTTATCAACACCAGCAGGCACGACGGGACCCAGGGCCGGACCACATTACTCAAGCTGCTAAGAAGGTGGAAGCAGTTGCCAACGCAGCATAATAAACGACTGTGCTTCCAAGCTGTAGTGGTCCCCTGATATGATTACCCAAGCCCCTGATTTAAGCAATGGCATGCTCAAATTCAGGGCCAAACCACGTAGCGGCAGTTCGCTGAGGCAGATTTTCAAACAGGAGGCTGCCATTCTCAGCTGGACGTGATCCCAAAAAAACACAAAAAACTTTTTTTTTTTAATTGAGGAAGCATTATGTGGAGTATAATGAGGCATTTATAAAACAAGCCAACAAATCAAAAACAGTTTTTGTTTCTTCCTCTTTCAGGGAACAGAATCTACCTTCCCTCCACCCACTGGATAGATCAAAACAACTGTAGCTCTTGAAAATGGCCATTGGCTCAGAGACGTGGTGGATGAGAGGCAGCCTTCTGGACAAGACAGCCTGGAGGTTGTACTGGGAGTTACCGAGGCCTGCTGCTCAGGCAATGGGGTGACACGTCACACCCTACAGGACGTTTTGTGTAGGTGGCTGTCACACCTACAGTGGATTCCCAGAAGCCACAGCCCTCCCACCCCAACACTGGGCATCTGTATTTTCTGATTCTCTGCTTGAATTTTTGTTTCCACAGGGGAAAGGGATGGGGGAGGTCACATAAAAATATTCCAAACAGATGAAAGCAGAATTTGTTTAAGGCTCCCGGAAACCTCCCCAGAAACAAAAACGACGGAGACTATCAACTCAGGAAGGAAAAGAGGAGAAAGGTGCAAGGCAGCAAGAATGAAAGCCTTTGTGGAACAATGGCTCAGTGTGCTTCCCAAGTATTTCCAGGAGATCAAAGGATGCCCGAGGAGAGAGGTGCCAATGTGCCAGAAAGCCCTGATGCCAGGGATGCTCTAGTGAGCCCAGCACGGATGTGTGGAGAACCTGGGTTTCTGGGTCAGAGGGATGAGGAGCTGTGGATCTAAAGTCACCCACGTGTCAGTGCTAATGGGTGGTGGGGAAGTGGCCGGGGAGGGTGCAGAGGGATGGTCAAAGTGTCCACTTCAGGTGAAATTATAAACAAAATCAGATGAGAAAAACCAGATGCTGGTATGCCAGAAAGATCTTTGGGGGCAGGGTGGGTCCTTAGCTACCTGAACTGGGAATGCAGTGAATGAAGAGTTAAGACCTGAAGCCCCCCCCGTGAGGTGGGGGCCCCTCATTGTTCAACATCCAAAGGACTGCAGACAGTCCTGGGCTCCACATTTTTTTTTTTTTTTTTTTTTGAGACAGAGTCTCACTGTGTTGCCCGGGCTAGAGTGCCGTGGCGTCAGCCTAGCTCACAGCAACCTCAAACTCCTGGGCTCAAGCGATCCTCCTGCCTCAGCCTCCCGAGTAGCTGGGACTACAGGCATGCGCCACCATGCCCGGCTAATTTTTTCTATATATTTTTAGTTGTCCAATTAATTTCTTTCTAATTTTAGTAGAGACGGGGTCTCGCTCTTGCTCAGGCTGGTTTCGAACTCCTGAGCTCGAACAATCCGCCTGCCTCGGCCTCCCAGAGAGCTAGGATTACAGGCGTGAGCCACCGCGCCCGGCCCTGAGCTCCACATTTTAAGAGAGATGGGGAGTCTGGAGAACATTCAGAACATGGCACACCAACAATGAGGGTGATACACAGGTGATACACAAGAGAGACTTCCCCCTCTCTGGGAAGTTTAGGGAGGCCAAGAGATGCAGAAATGCTTCATGCAGACGCCCCAGGAATGAAAGGAATCTGGACTAGGTGGTTCAGGCAGGAAGTACACTAGGAAACATACGGCCTTCTGGGCATGCCATCACAGGGTGCAAAGGCCGAGCCCGCCAACTGGGTCACCATGAATGGGATACAGGTGTGTAGACTCACAAGCCCCAGACCTCAGGTGTCCGCATGGGGCCCTGGGGTGCCTGGCTGGCCCTTGAGGGCGGTCATCTCTAGCCACAACTAGCCTCATCTGTTTACCCCATACAAACGGTTATGTCCAACGCACTCTGTACCAGTGTGGGAAATGGACGGCAGGTGCTGCTCTAGGCAATGCGGTGGGGGAGGCAGGGTGGGTGGAAAAGGGGCTGAGAGACAAACTATAGCTCTACCTTCCAATGGGTCCATGCAGATGCCTTGGAGTGAAGCAAGTACTCATGCAAAGGGACAGAGGCCCTCACCAGCCAGAATGGCCACAACATATGCCAAGCCTCTTGTTACTTTAATGGCTTCACTCCAAGCTTTGGAGACCCACAGAAGTAATTAGGCCAATTGAAAGTGGGGCAAACGGAAAAGCAGGGGCAGCCAGACATCTCCTCGGCCTGGGTAATTATAACTGGCACTGGAACAAAAGGCCTGTGGGAAGTAAACCAAGCTGGACAGCCATAGAGGGAGGTTCATTCCAAAATCAACCCACCTCATCCAGTTGGACTCAAGGGAAGGCTGTTATCAAGGGAAGCATAAAGACCCACCTCCTCGACTGGGCTCATTCTCCCTGCCCATCCAGTGAAAGGCCCAAAGTGAAAGCTGCTGATTGTTGGTAATGACCTGGAAACCCAGGGATGAAAGCCCACTAGCCCATCAGACAGGGGCACAGCCAATCGGAAGGACAATGCTGCCACCCCTGAGATGGGAATTGCAATTTTAATGGGCATAGAGCAGAATGATCCTCCCCTCGGGTTGAGGATGTATTTGAGGAGGAAGAAGAAGAGTTGGAGGAGGAAGGGATGGACAAATTGGAAGAGCTGGAATTCACTCAGCAGGTGCTGTCATCTCTATCTCAGCTTCTCCCTGGAGCTCTGAAGAACCCGTCCCGGAGAGAAGAGGGGCTCCTAGGGAGGGGGAACGGAAACCCTGCTCTGCTGGCAGAGGGGGCAAGGGGCAGAGCGCTACCCGCTCCAGGGGCCACTAAGAAAGATACAGCTGAGGTCTGGGCCTTCTCAGCAGCAGAGCCCGTCTGGGGCCATGCCAGGGTTGAGCGAGGCGGGTGCCATGGAGAACGCTGCAGTGGACAAAGGGGACTTCCGATTGTCTAAAGAGCTCATCTTCTTTCTTTCTGTCCTTCTTTGCACACATACTTGCTGAGTTCCTGCTATGGGACAGGCATTACTATTCCAGATGCCAATGACAATCAGCAGCTCTACTTTCAGCCACCCACCTCTGATTGTCACTGGCCTCTAGCATGATAAAGCCAGACATAGAATAGGTTCTCAACGCCTGTCCCTTGGAACTCCGTTGACTGCCTCTTATTCAACTCCTTCCCATCCCACGCACCCAACACAGGGTCCTAGGTCCCAACTCTGTCAGGCCCAAGGTAGACATTAACTGAGCTGACAAACTGCCCTGCTTCCATGAGACAAGACTACTCAGAGGGCGGCAGGTCACAAACATGCGGAGCCTTCTGGAAGCAGTGCCTGTGGCTTTGTTTCCTCTCTTCATCCCCACAGTCCTTTCCCTGGAAAGGCTCCTCACTGCTGTTCCTCAGGATTGGTACCGTCACCTCCCAGCTAGTCTCCGTGACCGAATTCAACTTCAGCCACTTTTCCTGGGCACTGACTGTGCCAGCACTCATGTCCTCGCCTAGAAGCTTGGCATTTAAAGACAAACAGGCAAAGTACTGCACAGCCCCGGAAAGCTTATAGTCCGCTTACTTACAGGAGAAAGAAACATAAACATTTAAACGTAGTATGCTGAGGGCTGTAATCAACACACATCTAAAAGGTGATGAAAACACACTTATAAAAGCAATTAAACCTAACTGGAGTAGGCAGGGGGTGACATGTGAGCTGGGTTTTGATATATGAGTAGGAGTTCTCCAGGGGGATAAGGTACGATCTGGTGATGGCAAGAGGTTCGCTGTCTCCATTTAGCTGTCACCCCAAGTGTCAGAGCCCTAGTCTTTAGTTTTAGAGGGGATCTAAATCTAGCCAGGATATCAAGCCCCGGAGGAGCGGATCACCTCCAGTGACCTCCTTAACAGTTCTGCCAGTGGCCTGATTTCCTCTGGCAATCAGCTCAACTTTTTGGGCTGAAGTCCCAGGTGGCAGTGCCACTGCACATCCAGGCAGCCTCCAAAACCCCTAAACAGGCATGTTGCAAAGCCTCATTCTTTTTGGCTGGCAAACGGGTGGCAGGATGGAGAATAAACACAGTCTTGAATAACAACTGGCGAATAGCTGCTACTGTCCGGAGGCAAAGAGGCCGTCCTCTCACGATATTGACCAGTGGATTTGAGAAATATGTCACCGGCCTGGGATGTCTCCCAGCATCTAGACTAAGACGCCGAGGCTCATTCTTTGTTTTCCATATTATTTAAATTCTTTCTGTGAGTCAGGCAACTCCAAAACGGGGCCAGTCATCAGACTCTATTTTAGTTTTCCAAAGGCATTTTGACAGTCTGTGGTCCAGATCAGGGGCTCCGCATCTGTCCCTTTAAGGGCCCCATATAAGGAAGTCTGGGATCCAGACGTGACAGAGCCCTGTCATTCCTAGGGACCTTAGATAAGTAACCTGCTGTTTGCAAACCTGTCTAATCGCAGGTCCCACAAGTCCCCTACTAAGCTCTCAAAGAGGGCCGGAGAGCCCTTTTAAAGCCCCAAGACAGTCCAGCAGCACTGCGAGGCCACCCCAGACCCAGGATCCTGCCACTCAAATGCAACTGAGTCCAATATCCTTAGTGGCACGTAGATTCTGCACGTATCTATACTCACTGATATGAGGAATCCAAACTCTCTCTGTACGTCCTGGGATCCCGTCAGCCCATATGGCCTTATTCACTTTTGGTGGCTTTCTTCTTGCCAATGCTATAACAACGTGCAGGTTTGTTGAGGTTTGAACTTTAAAATGAACTGTTCCGCAATGGCAGTCTCCGCATGTCCCATCAGGCCCTGGCATTCATCTAGCAGGAGTTTAGTGGTGCCCTCAGGGGTGAGTTTCTGTCGCTTTTGGAACAGCTCCTGGTGATCCCACTGCTTGCCTAGGTCTGCCCCCCAGGCCCGCTGTGGGGAGTTCTCAGTTGCCACCTGCCGACAGCGGCCTCACTGCTACCTGGCTTGTGGAATGCCGTGCGCAGCTGGTGCCAGGGCTGGACCACGGCAGAAAGGTTGGGGGCGGGGGGGAGGGGGACCCTCCGGACCGCTCCTGCCCATGCAGCTTTGCGCCAGCGGAATCCCCACTGTCAATTTGCATCTGGGGCTTCAGTGGGGAGGCATGGATCCCTGGGCCCCCTCGTTTGTAAAACTCTGCTTATCAGGTCCCCACTGTGACTTTGCACCAGGGCTTCTACGGGGGTATTTGGGTTGGAGCTACTAGTGAGGCAGGGGCCGCCCTCCTGGCCCCATCCTTAGTCATCTGAGTCCTGGACTTGAAGGAGCCATTTGCTTTCCTGAGGGTTTTTTGTTACCTGCAGCCCTTTGCAATTTGAGGCAGGGTTCTTCCCAACGTCCTTTTTTTTTAGTCCAAAAAGCATGCTGATTGTACCCCATCCTAGGGTGGCCTTTCCTTTCAACTGTCTCAAGGGATCCTTGGCTGGCATAGCCAGCAGAATGCATACAGTTTTTAGTTTACTATAAAGGCCGTATTAACCAGCTGCGAAGGATTCATGCTAATTGCCTGGCCCTGGCTATGGTGCCCTCTGGCCAAATGGAGCTCCCTGCTAGGTAAGGAGAGACCATTCCTGACCCCAAGTCAAAACATAAAGGGTGTGAGATTGAAGAATTAGTTCAGGCGGCGTCCTCCCCAGCTCCTCCTATGGTGCCAAGATGGCGGCGGTGGCAGGTGTTCCTTCCCCTTGCTGTGGTGGGCCACGTGCGCCAGTCTTCCCTCCCACCGGGTCTGCTCCCTGGGGGGGCGGGGCAGGAGGACCTCATTTCTCAAAAATCTTACAAACACAAATCATTTTGTATGCTATAAACAACGAGTGTATCTCAAGCAGAGAGTTTGAGGCTCAACATTTTAACTCTGCAGTGGTAGGTAGATGATTTGAACTCTGAATTTTCCTTGATATAATTTGCCCTTCAGTAAAAACTTGTGCACAAGAATTGGCCATCCTAGAAAATCTGGCATGCCTTTGAACCTTCCCATTTATACAAATACTTGCAAGTAGAGGCACTGTAAACCAACTGGGATGTCTGAAGGGGGTCATTCTCCTTGTCTTTCTTTATTTTTAAGGGATTTATTTTCCATTCCTCTTTGAAAGCACATTTATAATATCCACATATGAGACAGTTCAGTCTCCTGTTTCGCAAAAGCACAGAAAGGCCAATTGATATTAATTTTGGGAGGAAGAGGCAATGGAGATGACCCTTTAGACTGCACCTCCAAATTAAAATTAGGATCCAAACAACAAATTGCTGGGAAAAGAACCAACAGCTAAGACATAGGTTCATAGTTGACCATTCAGAAATTTCTCCCAAGGGACTTTCAGATGGAATAGAAATGGAGCCTCCCATGTTAAGACAAAACTCATAATCGAACACAGACAATACAGGGAATTCTCAACACAAATAATCTAAAATGCCAAGGCCTATCAATCACATGGGAGTTTTCATTTAACAGCCACTTCTTACAACTATAAGTTCAACAAAACTCACAAATAACAGACAATACAGGGGATCCTCAATACAAAAATGCCAGGGCCTATTAAACAAATGGGAATCCAAAAGACACAAACGCCACCCCAAATGGTGCCTCAAATGGCCTACCACAGGGCTAGAAGGTTCACAAATGGGAATCCAAAGGCGATAAACGCTACCCCAAACGGCTGGAAGGTTCAAAACTCTCCCCAAATAGGTGGCCTAATCTCCCCTACCACTGTTCCCAGGGAAACTCCCCCATTCCCTGGGTACCACAAATGAGCTCCAAATGCAAACCAGGTTCCCTAGTTCCACTCAACTTCATGACTTTCACCCCCAAAATGGTGTCTTCGAACAAACAAAACCAATAGGAAGGTCTGAAAACCCCCCATGTGGGTGGAATCAGGAGTCTTGGCGTGCATGCTGGGGAACTTACCCAACAAATGGCCCATTTCCTTCTCCTCAACTCAGCGCAGGCTGTCGGGGGCTGCATTTAGTTCGGGGAGACAGAAATAGGAGCTCCCCGGAGCTGAAACAGCCTCCGAGAGCTGCTAAAACAGGCTGTCCCTTGCTCTCTCACCTCAAAAAGAAGTTGCTCCTACCCATGAAGACCCATGGCTTTGACCTGGGGCTACTCCTGGCCTCTTCCAGCAGTCACGGGGTGCAATTTTACCAGGGTGCCAATAGGCCCATCTAGGGATGCCAAATTCTGTTACCAAAAGCTCGGCACTTGTCCCTGAGGCCACATCAGAAGAACAAGGACAAGTGGTTTGAGGAGAAGGAAAAAGGAGTTTATTAATTTGCCAGTAAATGAAGAGGTTGGCAGACTCCTGTGTCTCAAAGTACCAACATCCTCCACAATCTAATTTTAGAACATTTTCATCACCCCCAAGAGAAATCCTGTGCCCAAGAGTAGCCACTCCCCTTCCACCACCAGTCCCCAAGTGCCCTCAGTGGCCACACAGCTACTTTCTGTCTCTACAGATGTGCGTGTTCTGGACAGTTCATGTATATGAAGTCACATGATGTGCAGCTTTTAAGACTGGCTTCTTTCACTTTGTGGTTCATCCATGTTGTAGCATGTATTAGTTCCTCATTACTTTTAATTGCCAAATAACTGTCTATCGTGTGGATATACCACATTTTGTTTACCAGTCGATGGATATTTGATTTGTTTCCACTTTCTGGCTATTATGAATAATTCTATCACTAACATTCAAGTATAAGTTCTTGTGTGGAAATACATTTTCATTTCTCTTGGGTACAATCTGAGGAGTGGAAATGCTGAGTCATACAGTAACTACTTTAATATTTTGAGGAATGTTCCCAAAGTGGCTAAACCAATTTACTTTCTCACCAGCAGCGTGCCATTGTCACCCGCAGGGTTCCGATTTCCCACATCCCGACTGACATTTGGAAGCGGCTGTCTTTTTGATTATAGCCATCGCAGTGGGTGTGAAGTGGTATCTCACTGGGATTCTGGTTGTATCTCCTACTGACTAATGACCTTGAGCATCTTTTAATGTGCTATCCACCAAAGAGTTTTCAGCAAGAGAAGTAGCTGTTGTGTAGTAAATGAGGAGGTGAGCTGGATGGGAGAGAAGCTAGAGGATGCCATAATAATTAGGGAAGAGTCCATGAGATCCTGCATGAGAGGAGAAGTAGAAGAGTGGTGATGAGGAGAGACCCAGGAGCCCTCTCAGCGGCAGAATCCCCAGGACTTGATGAAGGACACCGCATGTATGCTATGGTGGAGAATGGGGGAGAAGAAAGGCCAGGAGCTCTAAGGGTCCTAGTCTGGACAACCAGGAAGAAGGGGATGCCATGGCCTGAGCTAGAGAAAGAGAGGGGGGCAGGGGCTGAGGAGGAAAGACCAGGAGCTCTGTTTAGGACACACTAAGTGGAGGTACCTGGGGAGACCCGTGTGGGTGGAGACATTGAGTAGGCTCCCAGAGAAGCAATCGTGGGGTCCAGAGAGACCTGGAGATACAGCTTTAGGGATTACTAATACACTGGGAGGCGACAGTTGAATAGCATGGGCTACATCCAAATCAGTGAACCCTGCAGTATGTATGAGGGAGCTTCAGCAGAGCCCTCTCAGTGGCAGTAGAGGGATGGAAGGTAGATTACAGTGCTATGAAGAGGGAATGAGAGTCAAGGAAGAGAAGGGAGCAGGGAGATTGCTTCCTGTCTGCATGAAAATCCTTCCCAGTGTATCCATCATACACCAGGATGCCAAGGAGCATCCACACAATGCCCAACCCTTCAGGTATGGATGCAGCAGCCAAGGGGTAGAACAGGCAGGCTGCGTCGAACTTTCCTGCTGGGCAAGTTGCCCTGGCAATGGAAAGCTGCCACTGGCTCAAGAGCCAAGACTTCTAGCCCTTGCCCTCCAGGTCTCCACCTCCGCATTCCAATAAGGTTATTAATAAAGTGGAAAACAGGGATAACAGAAGGGGGCCATGCTTCCAGAAAAGATACTTCCTTTTTAAGAATTTCTGATGGGCACACAGTGTTTGAGAAAGGATGATAGCTCTGTGCTCAGAGGGCGCTTCCGCATTACTTATCGTTTTCTCTAAACCTTGCACACACCGTTGTTAACAGTCTCAAATTTCCCTGTTTGTGTGTGCCATCTGCTTCCTGGTAGGACCCAGACTGACCCAAACCCTAATGGTCAAGAGTATGGAATACTTTACTTTTCAGGAAACTTGGTCAAGGGCACGCTTTCTAGCAGAGGCGCAGTGACTCATGCCTCTAATCCCAGCACTTTGGGAGGCTGAGGTGGGAGGATCGCTTGAGGCCAGGAGTTAGAGACCAGCCAGGCCAACACAGTGAGAACCCACCTCTAAAAAATAAAAATATTAGCCAGGCATGGTGGTGCATGTCTGTAGTCCCAGCTACTCAGTTGACTGAGGCAGGAGGATCGCTTGAGTCCAGAAGTTTGAGGTTACAGTGAGCTATGATGACACCACTGCACTCCTACCTGGGCAACAGAGCGAGACCCTGTCTTGAAGGGAAAAAGAAAAAGATTAGGTTTTCTGAAGCTCAAGTTGAAGAAGCAAGTGATGGGCATCTCACAAAGAAAAATGTCCTTGTTGATGGTCAACGTACTGACACACATGGCCCTTCCTCACATCGTGTTCTTCTTGCTCTGTCTGGACTGGACATACATGCATGGGCCAAGCTCAGTCTTAAGGGCTGTGGGTGCCAAAGCCCCCAGAGACACATACTGAGGGGGCCAATATGCACATGCTACTGTCACACCAGAGCCCCCACAAAGCCATCCCCCTCCTGGGCTTCTGCATTCCCACAGGAAAACGAAAATGTTTTCTGTCCTGCCCCGACTGCACAGAAAGGCTAGGAAATGCAGAGCAAGAACAGCACGGCGGCCAGAGAAGCAGCACGAGAGGAGGAAGCAGAAAGCTGAGGGGGCCCCTGAAGTCCAGCCTGGCCTTTGAAAGCTTCTAAGTCACTGCTCTGAAATCAAGGAGGAGCACATATGGCTTGCGAACCCCTGCAACGTGAGAATCACTCCCGAAGAGGTATGAGGCAAGGTGACAACCAGCTCATAGACAATGGGGTGAAACCCCGAGGTGGCTGAGCACATTTCTAGGGCTTGGAAAACTCCAACAAAAGAATTCCCTCCCCCGGAGGCTGCTGCCTGAGAATCAGCACTTCCCCACCCCTCCCTGTGACCTACATCTGGCTGCAGTGGGCACAGCTCTCCTCATCTGCAGGGTGGAGGTAACGCCACTCGCCTAGGCTTGCACGCGAGGATTAAATGGATCACGTCAGGGACGGGCCCGCCGTGCTGACTCCAAGAGGCACAAGTGAAGCGCCAGTACGAGGGGCCGATTTTCCTCTAAGGAAAGCCAGTCGGTCATTGGACTATATCCTCCCTCTGCACGCAGTTTGCGAGGATTCACGTCTAACTGGAAGTGACTTGAAAGAAATGAACTCTGTCTCAAAAAAAAAAAGAAAAAAATGAACATTCTACCCAAAGTTTCAGAAACAGCCAATTCTGCTTGAATTTTCCCATGAAAATATTGGGGAGAAAGCTCCTGACACTTCTGTCCCGAGCCTGGGAGTGAGCAGACATTTCAGCACGGAGCGTGCACACGTTTACTGCCATCCCCTGGAGCCATGACGCTCCTCATCTTAATCACAGTAATCGCAACGATGTTAGAAACAAGCGACACACATGAAAAGAAAAAGTAAGGTAATACTCAGTTACTTAGAAATACAAGTTAGGAGAAAAAAGCACATAAAGTTGTTTGTTTCTGGAAGTATTTCTTGTTTGCTTTTTTAACCACATTTTACAAGGACATGAGGCCGAAGGGGAGGCTCCGAGGGACCCAAGGGTGCCCTGGGAAGACTGTCAGGACCCGCTGCAAATGCTGTTGTAATGAGATAATCCTGCCATGCCCTGCAGTCCCAGTGCTCTCCCTTCTGGAGCAGGGGTCGAGGTGGAGGCAGGAAGCTGAGGAGCAAGGAAGGCGGCCACAGCGACCCTCTCCTCCTCTCCATGTGCTGGTCGGGGGCGTGCTTGTCTGAGACAGGAAGAACAAGATCTGAGACCTGGCTGGGAGTTTCCCGGAGGAAGTGTGAACAGTTTGTAGGACCTGAGCTACCTTGGAGAGTCTTGTGGAATCTGTGGCCCTGGGAAGGGGTCTAAGAATAGCCAGTGCCTGGAGCTGTGGAAGGCTCTGAGGCTGGCTGGCAGGTAGCGATGCTGCCTCAGTTTCCCAAACCTTCACCACAATCATGGGTCTTCCTTGGAGATAAGCAGAGACTCCAAATACTATCTATAGCTCATGTACACAGCATGGAGAACATCATGCCAGATACTAAAATTACAAATATATCCTAAAAACTATAGGTCTATGAGCTCACAGACATCACATGGGGTTTGTTTTTAAGATTTCCATTGTCCCAATTTTTCTTAAGACCATCGAGAAATCAAATAATCCACTTAAATGAGTGAAAAGACCTCTTTAATAACACTAAGGAAACACTTTTCAACTGAGCTGGCAAGAAGGGAAAGTGTGGGGGAGACACACATGCGGGGTTTCCTTTCTCACGAGAACGCCTGGATGGCAAGGACCCCATTTTATATGATTTAATTCTGCTGTGAAAGGTTCCGACTGCTGCCAAAATGTACTTTTCTTCTCTGTGCTTGCCTAACCGTAGATATGTGAGGAGCAGGATGCCAGAAGTGTAACCCAGAAGAGCTCTTGAAATTACCTTTGCGAATAAAGACAAAAGTTCAAAAAGTCAAAAGAGCTGGCTGGAGCTCAGAGAAGAGAGAACAAATGTAGCAGCAAAAGGAGGCATTGACGAAGTCTCAGTGTGCTCTGTGCTTCGTGAGCACGGGGAGAGGAGCAGGGAAAACGGGAATGAAAGGCCTCCTGTACCACACACACCTCAGCTTCACGTACATCCCCAACGCCATATTCAGCTTCTAGGACCTTTGCCACTTTTAAGGTCCTTTGAAACCATCACTTTAATGGCTGCATTTACTTCCTGAAAGACTCTTGGGAATCTGACTTGCTGACCAGGGCAGCATGTATTCATCTACTTACATGCACGGTGCTAACATACAATTTTAAACATTCACATTTGCATTCTGATTGTTTTGCATCCCGCTTTGGCTAGGAAGGAGTGAGCCAACTGAACAATGATCCCGCAAAAAGCGATCTAACGTTGCACAAACGTTTGAATGCAACTCGGCAGTTGTTTGCAATGGACAAACTGAATTCCAGAAATTATTAACTTAGCCAAAGTCAAAGAGATCTAAAAAGAAGAGTTGTTGTTCAATAGATGTAGTGTTTCAGTTTTGCAAGATGAGAAAGTTCTAGAAATCTGTTGCACAACCGTGTGCATACAGTTAACACTGTGTACTGTGCACTTAAAAATGATTAAGAGGGTAAATTTTATGTTTGTGTTTTACCACGATAAAAAAATAAAATTTACCTTTTTAAATTAAAAAAATGCATCATTCATTTCATGCCCTGCACTTGGCTAAAACCACAGCAGGCTGCACTAATTAAATAGAATTTCCCCGTCACAAAAAAAAAAAAAAAAAATTAAAAAGAAGAGGCAAAGCTAAAAGGAGTTACTCCGTTTTGAAGATCTGCTTTAAAACTGTAGCAGAACTAATAAGGGGCAAATTTAGAACTAGAGAACCAAACTGCCTTGATTTCTCTGGAACAATCCACTACACCAATACTTACTCGGCAATTTTAGCATGTTTACTTTATAAGCCTTAACATGGAAACCTTTCAGACAGGTGACCATCCTGAAACAAACTGTGACGGGATGATGTCAATCCCTTCCTTATGTGAGACCCTGAGCCCCCCACACCTCTCCAATCCTCCTCTGCTCAGGCCTCCTGCTGTGAGTAAACTTTGTGTATCACATCATTTTGCAGTTACCTGATGGAAATACCATGGTTAGGCGCTTTGTTTTGTTTTTAAATAGTTTACAGAATTTAAGATTAACATGCGAGTAGGCTCCTAGTCTAGAAATTCTGGTTTCTGTTCAACTGGTGCTTCTGTGTTGGTTTCCTAGGGCTGCCATAACAAGGTACCGCCGATTGGGTGGCTTGAAGCAACAATTCATAGTCACACAGTTCTGGAGGCCAGCAGCACAAAATCCAGGTGTTGACAGAGCTGGATTGTCTACGGGCTCTGAGGAAGAATCTGTTCCACCCTCTCTCCTGTGTATCACCCCACTTTCCGTCCTCACGTGGCGTTCTCCCTGTCTGTCTATGCGGGGCCTTCTTATGAGGACATCAGTCAGATTAGATTAGGGCCCTCATGCTATTCCGGTATGATCTCATTGCAACTAATTACATCTGAAACAACCCTATTTCCAAATAAAGCCACGTTCTGAGGTACTGGGGGTGCCGTGGTTTGAGTATGTCCCCTCCAAACTCATGTGGAAATTTAATTGCCATGGTCAGAGCTGGGGCCTTTCAGAGGTGATTAGGCCGCGAGGGCCCCACCCCCAGGGGTGGGTGCAAGTGCCTTAGATAAAAATGGCTTCTGGCAGTGGGCTCTCACTCTGCCCTCTCGCTTTCTCGCCATATGTGACGCAACTAGAAGGCCCTCACAGATGAGGGGCCCTTGACTTCTCAGGCTCCAGAACTGTAAGAGATAAACTTCTTTCCTTTATAAATTACCCAGTCTGTGGTATTCTGTTAAAGCAACACAAAACAGACTAAGACAGAAGGGGAGGACTTGACTTCAACACATCTTTTTTGGGGAGCACAATTCAACCTTTAACAGCTTCTCAAAAGGTGAGCCTCAGACCTTCGGCAACAGCATCACCTGGGAATCTGCTAAAAAGAAAGTTCTGAGCCAGGCCCAATGGCGCATGCCTATCATCCCAGCTACCATAGAGGCTGAGGCGGAAGGACTGCTTGAGCTCAGGTGTTCGAGGCCAGCTTGGGCAATACAGCAAGACCTCCTCTCAAAAAAAAAAAAGTTAAAAACATGCAAATTCTTGGGCCCCACCCCAAACCCACTGAATCTGAAACTCTGAAAGCTCGGCCAAATGGTCTACCTAGTAACAAACCCTCCAGGGCATTCCGATGCACACAAAGTTTGAGAACCACTGTTTTAAACCATCTGTGCCTTTAGAAAAATAACTTTATAATGCTAAGTGTACATCTTGCCCTTGCAACAGAATCACTAGCACTTCGGGACACTCTCTGACTGTGTTTATCTCCTGTTACTTCTCCCATGGTGGTGATTAACTTAGTTTGCATAAAACAGGCTAGAATCTGGAAGTCTGTGCAGGTCACATGTGACCTTCAGATATGTTTTATTTTGTCTGCTCATGAATACTGTGGACTGATTGCCAACATTAAAAACCCAGATTATACGTCGGGCATGGTGGCTCACGCCTGTAATCCTAGCTCTCTGGGAGGCTGAGGCGGGCGGATTGTTTGAGCTCAGGAGTTCGAAACCAGCCTGAGCAAGAGCGAGACCCCGTCTCTACTAAAAATAGAAAGAAGTTAACTGGACCACTAAAAATATATAGAAAAAATTAGCCGGGCATGGTGGCGCATGCCTGTAATCCCAGCTACTCGGGAGGCTGAGGCAGGAGGATTGCTTGAGCCCAGGAGTTTGAGGTTGCTGTGAGCGAGGATGACGCCACGGCACTCTAGCCTGGGCAACACAGTGAGACTCTGTCTCAAAAAAAAAAAAAAAAAAAAAAACCCAGATTATAGACTTTTCTAAAAAAAACTGGAAGATCTGACAACATGAATCCAAAATTCCATAAGGCAACAATTGACTGACTGGTAGCTGTCCGCTTGCACAGGGCTAAGGTGGGATTCCATTTAGCCACAGTCTCCACCATTCCCTGACACTGAGGCTTCATGGAGACCAACACACTCATTTACATTGTCTGTCTGGCCCCTAAGAGCATTTGTGTTTGAACCATGGCTGGATAGAGGAGAGCTAGACAGAAAAATGCATCCTTATGCACAGATCAGAGTACTTAGGAATGGAATGTTAGAGGCCAGTGTGTGACCAATGCCACATACTTAAGAAATAGCATCAACTTTAAGGTCTGTGAGTTTGGCTTCACTCTCCACCAGGTAACAAGGCAAGTTATGAAATGACTCAAGCATTGAAGATCAAAGTTTATAGTGGCTTGCCCACGCTGCCACGCATGGGTGAGCAAGAACACAGTAAGAAGAGAGTTTTGTATTGGCAAAACTTCATTAGAGAACAGCAGGCCAGGGAAGACACGGAATCGTGATTTTTAAGACATCACATACGCCTCCTTTGGGTGCGTGCTATGCTGAGCTGTAATGGCGTACCAGCTGTGAAAGGAGATTTTCACATCTGTCTGTTCACCAGTCCCCAGTGAGGCAAGTAGGGGGAAGAGTCATTGCTGTAAAGCTACTTTCAGGATTGAAAAATTTTAGAGGGCAGATTCTGGACCACGATTTGACAACTGCGGTTTCAATACAGACACCAAATAGTTTCTGTACAAAGGACAGAAAAGATACCTTTTCAGATCACTGGGAGAGGTTCGTGAAATATCAGATGGAGTGGTATTTGGGATGTTTATTTCAGTGGAAAGGATGGGCCTGGAGTTTGGGGAAGACGACTCACACACACAAAGGTGGAAACAGAGGAAGGCTGACTTGCCATGGAGTTCATCTCAAAGCAATAAATCCAAGAACTATACCCGTTCGAAGATTATTGAGCCAGAGGCCTCAGACAAATGGCCACCACTACATCATAGGGCTGTTTTCTGACAAGTTCTTAATTTTTATTCTCTCCTTAACCATCACTGTACCTCAGCATTCTTAAGAAAGGAAAGACGAGATGGTATCTGTCACTGATGACTGAAGCTTCCTTTAAAGCTATCAGATTTAGAATGATGATAATTTTCTCAAAGGCAAAGATGACTGCTTCTCCTAGAGGACTTAATATTTTCAATGTCTATTAAAAGTTTAAAAACATGCAGTGTAAACATATGGCAAATGGGACAGGCTTCTGAGATAACAGCAAGGGTGCAATTTTCCTCCTTGGTACTTACTGCCACTGCATTAGTCAGAGCTCTGCATTAGTCAGAAACAGAACTGACAGGAGATACATGCACACACATCCTGCTGTGTGTATATATCCTATGTATCGTAGGCATATATATGAATTCACACATGTTATTATGGAGGCTGACAAGTGCCAAGATCTGCAGGGTGAGTTGGCACGGTGGGACCTGATGGTGTAGTTCCAGCCCAACAGGCAAGATGCGCAAGACCCAGGAAGAGCTGACATTTCAGTCTGAGTCAAAAGGCAAGAAAAAGCCAGTGTCCCAGTTTGAAGCCATCGGGCAGGAGGGATTCTCTTACTTAGGGGAGGGTCAGTCTTTTTGCTGTCCAGGCCTTCAACTGATTGGATGAGGCCCACTCACACTAGAGAGGGCAACCTGCTTTACTCAGCCTACCAATTTAAATGTTAATCTCATCCAGAAACACCTCACAGAAACACCCGAAGTAATGTTTGACCAAATATCTGGGCACCTCATGGTCCAGTCAAGTTGACACATAAAAGTAACCATCACAACCCCCATGCTCCTGGCAGGTGCAGAGGCAAGGACAATCAGCTCACAGGGGATGCTGGAGTTTGTGACGAGCAATGTCCTGGGACATGTCTAATCCTTGTCCCCAGACACCTCCTGCCCACTCCATCAAACAGCTGCTCCTAGCCAGAGAGCTCGGCCTTCATTCAAGAAGGTCATCGCACAGTTCGCAACGTAAAGCTGGATGCCAGTATGCACCTATGACAATGCCTACAGTAAAAAAAAAATACTGACAAAGTCAAGTGCTGGTGGAGCAACTGGAACTCCCATCCATTGCCGGAGGGACTGTGAAATGGTGCGGCTACTTAGAAAATAGTTTGGCAGTTTCTTATACTGGTAAACACACACTTACCACACAACCCAGGAATCCCAGTCCTAGGTATTTACCCAAGAGAAATGGAAACGTATTTTCACACACACACAGCTCTATATGTGAATGTTTATACCAGCTTTATTCGAAGATCACTACATTCTAGAAACAACCCAAACGTCCTTATATAGGTGAATGGATAAACAGACATCCATGTGATGGAACATTACTCGGCAGTAAAGAGAGACTAACTGTTGGCACTCAAATCTCCAAAGCATTATGCTGACTAAAAGAAGCCAGTTTCAAAAGGTTATATACTGTAAGATTCTATTTATAGGATATTTTTGAAAAGATGAAATGATAGTGATGAAGATCGGTTCAGCAGTTGCCAGGGGCCGGGGATAGAGGGTGAGTGTGACTATACAGAAGTATTAATAGCACGAGGGGTGCTGGAGTATTTGGAGTATGGGAACTGTTCTGTGTCCTGATTCGGGTGGTGGTTATAGGACCTACGTGTGCTAACTTGCATAGAATGACACAACCCTCCTCCAACACCACATTTACTGTATGGTAAATTAAAATTTTTAAAAAATCAAATGGTAAAAAAAAATTGTATGCCGCCCAATTATGCACAGGGCAAATGCACCTAATGGGAACTGTCTATGAAATGGGGTCGGTCAACGATGCTGAATCCAGAGTACCCACAGGCGCTGCTGGATGAGCCAGGAGGAGTGGGCCCCGCTCAGGCACGGGAGGGGCAGTGTGCATATTTTGATATGACAAGAAGATAAGAGTCACTGGACACAACCTGGGAATTCTCTGAAAAGGCAAAATAGTTACGATTTGTTATGTTTTTTTTCCAGGTACTTAGCATTCATGGCCTGAAGGGAGGAGATTTAGGCTTAAAGACAGAAAAGGATTTGCCCTGGGTTTTGATCCCAGTTCTGTCTGGCTCCATAGTCCCCAACTTTACTGTAGCCTGCAGCTGCCCGGAAGCCACATAAAGCCACAGTGAGGATTACACCATGATTCCTGCCTTTTCCTCTGTTGTAACCCAAGCAGGCCCTAAATCTCTTAGCCCCTTAAAGCCCTGCTCTTCCCCTAAAGCTGGAATTCAGGGGTGGGGGTGGGGGGAAGGAGGAAATTTTGCCCCCAGGGGACATGTGGCAGTGTCTGGACTCATTTTTGGTTGTCACAACAGCGTGGGAGAGGATGCTGCTGGCATCCAGTGGGTAGAAGCCAGAGATGCTGCTAAACATCCTACAGTGCACGGGACAGCCACCTGAATGAAGAACGATCCAGCCTAAAACGTCACTAGTGCCAAGATTGAGAACTGCTGGTTTAAAGGAAGAGAGGAAGAAAGGAAGGGAGGGAGGGAGGAAGGGAAGAAGAAAGGAAGGAAGGAAACGTGTATTAAACACATCTATGAGCTAGCACTGTGCTGGGTATTTTAAAATCCTTATCTCATTATCTCCCCAAATCCCTTTGAGGTATAAATATAATATATACAAATCCCATTTTATAGTTAAGAAATTTGAGTCTGAGACTCATAAACGAAGGTGCCCTAATCCCAGTGTTGAGACAAGATGCTGTGGGGACCACAGACACCTGTGATTGCAAAGCCCAGGTAACTGCAGGGAGCACCTGGGGGTTGGCCTGCCGCTCTGCAAACCTCCTTTCATTTCTTTCTTCTCTGGTCTTAAAAATCACCTCTTACCCCTGAGCAACCTGCAAAGAAGGGAGCTACTGGGCTGGCAAAAAGGCAAATCTGAATTCAAGAGGCTCCTGGGAAGTGGACGGGGCCTGTCATCGCTAAGAACCAACCAGGATTGGTGTGTCCCCAAATCTCCTCTTGCTCCACCCATCCCTCCTCCCCCAGGGCACTAATGTCCTGCCTCCATCCACAAAGCCTAGAGCCAGACCAGCTGTGTGCCCTCAGTTGGCTTCCTCCTCTCCTGCCAGCACGTGCTGCTGGACTCAGCCATGAGGAGTGGGTCCCACTCAGCACACTCAGGCAGGAAACCGGGGACAGGGAGGACAGGAGACGCAGATGACAAATGCCGCAGAACCACGTGACACAGTCAGTTTCCCGTAATAACATCTGATGGGCAGGGCTCGCCTGAGAAAATCAGCAACTCACTTTAAAAACAAGTCGTATAATCACATCTGAATGACTGTGGCCCAATTTTACCCATTTGTATAATTAGTGTTGATAGTTCCAACAGTTAAAAATGGGGTGTGTGTGTGTGTGTGTGTGTGTGTGTGTGTAAGATGGGGGAAAGAGAAGGTAGGAAGACAGAAGGAGAACAGAGGAAGAAAGGCAGAAAAACAGAGGGAGGACATGGATAGGGCGAGAGGGGAGAAGGACATGTTTGAAGCTTAATAGAAAACTCGGAAAATAGATGAGCTCAGGACAAATGAACCCCAGAGAGTGGTGAACCCACGACTGGGGGAGCCTCTTGCAAATCAGGTGGAACCACAGCGACGGAAGCCGCTCTTCAGAATTGACTCTAGGTAATTGCAGCTAGTCTCAGGTCAGCAGCACAGTGATGTCCTCAAACACGGCGCAGCGGAACCGATTCCAGACGAGGCCACAGCGCCGTCCCGCTGGAAGGAAGCCGCCAGCCCACCACGCCCCGCCGCCCGCCGGCCCGCAGCACTCACAGCTCCAGGATGAGAATGACGTCCGTCTTGTTCTCGTACACCTCGTGCAGGGTGATGACGTTGGGGTGCTGGATCTGCTTCAGGATGCTGACCTCCCGCTCGATGTCCTCGCGGCTCACGCCCCGCCGGCTGGATTTCGTCCTCCTTTTCTTGATGAACTTGGCGGCATACTGCAGACCTGTGCTTTTCTCACGGCATTTCTTCACCACCGCAAACTGCCCGCTGGAAAGAGAAGATGGAAGATTTTTTTATTGTTCACGAACAACAACAACAAAAAAAGCATTTAAGAGAGGATGTGGGAGGGGAAAAGAGAATCGTCAACAGGAAAGTTCAAATTGTGCAAGATTAACAAATTAGGTAGGGATGTTTCTTACCATAGTTCAGTTTTATTAAGCTTATTTATGAACAACGATGCAAGGAATAAGAATTCTTAAAGCATATTTTATTGAAAGGGCAATGTCTCCCTTCCCATTTCAGGTCCTGGGACAGCAGCAGGGAGCTCTCTGATCTGACTTTGCTTCCAAAAAGCTCTTTTCTTGTGTGTCTAGTCTTGGAGCCAGGAAAAAAAGGAATTGAAACCAGGTAATTGGTAGAAAAATATGTAAGGCTCTGCTTTCGACGACATAGTGCTAGCACCAATATTAATCAATTCAAACACCCAAAACATAAAAACGGTATATTATTTTGTTCACAGTTGGGGGATTGATAAGCCACGTGTGCTGGTATCTGTCGGCTGCTTTTCCAGCACTATCCACGCTCCCTTCTCAACTACACCTCCATGCAGGGATCCCTGTGGCTCTGGGAGCCAACTCCACCCCCAACTGTAAGTGTGGACCATGTGACCTAGGCTGAGCCAATCAGTGCACCGTGCTCTCCTGGCTCCAGTGACAGGCACGTAACCTGAGGAAGGCCTTTCAGAGCAGGCGGAGACAAAGACTTTCTGGAACTCTTTGCCCTTCTGGATGTGAACGCTGAACTATGTAACCCCCACAGCTGCTGCCTGCCATCTTGGGACCATGACGGGAGCCACCCTTGGTTTGAAGACAACCCTACAGAGGCAGAGCCGGCCGAAGGGAAGAAACCAGGTCTGTTGCAACACTGCAGACTAGCTAGAGCAACCCTAGCCTGAAACCATCTACTTTCGATTTTTCAGCAACATAAGCCAATAAATTCTCTTTACTGCTAAAGCCAGTTTGATACGGGCTTTCTATTTCTTGCAGAGGAAAGCAGCCTAAACACCACAGCAAATAACCAGAGCCTCCTTCCCATATACAAAAGAATATAATCACAGAACTTGACACAAAATAATAAGGTGTAGGCAGTAAGCGGGTGCAATCTTGAGAGGCAAGCAGGCTCCCCTGAAAGTCAGTGAAACACAATGGAAGGACCCTCCTCGTCGATGCTGGAACCCTCCTTTCTTCCCTGGAGCCCAAGGAAGGGCCGATCCACCCCTCATTGGATCTGTATATTTCTTGGCACCTACTAGAGAACTTCTACGTAAAGAATTATCACAGTTATTTTTAGCTGGCTTTATTCTCACATGAAGACAAAAGCAAGAGAGAAAATGAAATTAAGGATAATATTTTGATGTTAAAGAATGGATACTTTAAAACATTACTCATTTACTTTAGCAGCGGGAGACCAGTGGAAAAAAAAACACATAGTGAAGAATTATTTTTATAGCTGTACCAAATTTTTTGCATGACAGGTTATTAATACTCTTTCTGCCCTGCAGCAGGATAGCAGAGAAGCTGAAGAATAGATCGCACTGGAATGCCAACCCGGATTGCGTGTAAACTCACTACCTTAAATGGTCACAGGGTCTGTGTTATGACTCTATTATAACCTTCTTCCAATTTCTCTGGGGAGTGAAAAGCCGTTCTCTCTACCGGGGAGCAGAGAGTGGCAGAGATGGGACATCTGGAGAGAAGACGGAAACAGCCAGAATACAAAACGCATTCAGCTGCCGCTTTAGAGTCCAGCCCCCTCCTCACCAATATGCTATTATGTCCTCACGGAGCACATCGAGGGGACGCAGGACGGAGAGGCCCAGCGTAGGACAGCCCACCGACAAGCAACCCAGGCTTCCAGCGGCTGGGCCCTTCACACCGCTCACGCCTCACTCACGGTCACGGCAACTCGTCTCAGGGGCTTAAGCCGCAAGGCAGACACTGTGGTTTGAATCATGGTGCTTTAAAATTCAAAAACAAAAAGCCAAAAAAAACCCAAACAAACAAAACCCCCTTCCTGCAGGAGAGCCACGCAGAATTAAATGCAGGCCCAGATTCAAAGACTTCTCCAAGTGTGTTTTCACCTCCAAATGTTCCATGTCGAACACTTCCCCCCTTTCTTATTATTACGGGAAGGTAATGACATCGAGGAAGGCTAACCCCAAGGGCAGGGTGAGGGCAGGCGCTGAGCGTGGTGTGTTCACACGTCCAGTGAACTGTGGCGCCCCAGGTTGCAGCAAAACATCTGGAACTCACTCCCTCACCCGCCAGCGGTCCCTGACTCACACTCCGGGGTTCCCAGGACGGGGGTGCTGACTGGAGAGGAGGGGTTGGGCCGGCTGCCTGTGCTGGATGCTGGGTCCTGGCTGAGCCTGACTGCAGAGGGTCCAGGGAGGGTCTCCTGAGAAACATGTTCTAGATCTATCCCAATGCCATCTCTTTAAAGACACCTTTCCCTTGTTTTTCTGCCTCCCCTAACAATCTACTCCCCTGCTCCAATCTCTCCAACAGCCCTGGGTCCACAGAGCATGACACACCCTGGGGTGGGGGGCGGGGGGCATTTGCCATTTCCTGCCCGTTCTTGACCATTCTGTCTTCCCAGACTGCCGATTCCAGAGAACAGGGGGCTGCCAGGCCCGCCTTCCCATCTCCTGAGGCCCTGGGTGCAGAGCTGCCCCACAGACTCCATAGATGATGCAGATGTGCAGCTTTTGAATCCTCAATCTATAATCCTGAAAACCACAGGTGTGAACTGAGGGCGATGCATCGTAAGTCGATGGAACTGTGTAGCAGCTAGGAGCACAGACTGCCTACTAGCTGTGTAACCACCGGCTTACTTCCCACTTAACCACGCCACGCCTCAGTTTCCTTATCTGTAAAACGGGTATAATAAGAGTGCCTACCTTGGAGGGTTGCTGGGGTGGAGGGGGAAGTTTGAAATGAGTTAACACTCATCAAGTATTTAAAAAAGCACCTGACCATAGTAAGTTGTCGAAAACTATTAGCTATGATTAACACGCAACAACCAGGGTTATTTTCATTAGTGCGCTGTTGGTTAAATCTCACAGCAAGGCAGTATTACCTCCAAAATGTCTACCTCTCATTACTGCCAGGGAGAAAAGAGCCCTACAACCCTACAACCCACAGCAGAGCTGTACTGTGTTAACAACGCATAGAACTATTGCTAAATCTTGAAACGCATCATCCCCTTCCGCCCTTTATCTGCCCAGAGGGTGTGCTGCTGCTTACAACTGCTAAGCAGGCCGGCCCTGGCCTTGGGAACTCAGGGTCACAGGCTGAGCACAGCGCAGCCAGGCCTGCCATGGGGGCCTCTGTGTGCACTTGGTAACGCCTGGCATTGCCACAGGCAGCCAGCAAACTGTGAGCACAGACAAGAAGAAATTCTTCCCTAATCACAGTAATTTGCTTTGTGAGGCCTGATTCGAGTTGGACTGTTGGTTAATTGCTGCTCTCATTTTCTCCTTCCTGGGGAACTGGCCCTCGACCCAGGGGCTCCCTGGCCCCCACTTTCCACCCTGGCCTCGGACTCCTTTGGGGGACGGCCCCTCTTCACCAATCCCCTACCACCCAAACAACAACTGAAAAACAACTTGTTTATTTTTTTGGCAAGAGCTTCTAAATCATGAGCTCCCAGAGTAACATGATCCAGCTTGGAGGCTGAACGAAGACCGGGGAGGAAAGTGAACGCCCACCCGCAGCAAGGCCACCGTGTGGCCAGCCTGGGGCCACCCAGCTCCTCTGCCCTCCTTTCCCTGTACCAAGGCACTGAGGTTCGTCAGTAATTAACACCAACGCAGACGGCTGCGTTATTAATTAGGTAACATCAATACAGTCGGGGCTGTTCAATGGATGGGGGAATATAGCTTCTTTACTGGAAAACAGAAATTTTCTGTTTGCTATGACATTTAGTTTCGATAAAACAGTACGATTGATTCTTCATTATTTGAGAGTTCTATACTTGTAAATTTGCCTACTCAGTAAAATTTATTTGTAACCCCCAAGTCAGTGCGCATAGCACTTTTGTGGTCATTGATAGACGGGCACAGATTGGTGACAAACCGGAGATCTTGACATGCACGATCCGGCTGAGGTCAAACAGAGTGATGCTCTGCCTTCTCGTTTCCGCTCTTCCACAGTCTGTTTCATGCCACCTTTTTTGTTGGTGCTTTCACTGTTTAAAATAGCCCCCAAGCAGAGTGTGGAAGCACCATCTAGTGCTCCTGAGTACTGGAAGGCTGCGATGTGTCTTAAGGAGAAAATATGTGTCAGGTAAGCGTCGTGCAGGCATTGAGTGCTGTGCTGTTGGCCCTGAGTTCAATGTCGATGAACCAATAATATGTATTAAATAAGATGTCTTTAAACAGAGACACACATAAAGCAAGGTTATGCTCTCAATTGACAAAAATGTTTTGACCAGAGGCTTACAGGAACCTAACCCTATATTTCCCTTAGGAGCAATGAGCAATGGTTCAGTGTTTGCAGTGAATTTACAGAACATTACTCCTTCAAATAATGAGAGTCCACTGTATGTCTTTTTGTTGTTGTTAAACTAGACTACTACTCTCCATAATTTAACAAACTGACAGAATAGTTTATTGCATTAGGTATGAACAGCCAACTTCATTTTGCCATAAAAACTTTCAACTAAATGTAATAAACATTTATTAAATACTAGGGATCAGATACAAACAAAGATAATGAGACACATCCCTACTTTCATGAGTTTTATATTTTGAAAAACTTGACTTAAAAAATCACAAATTTTGGTTAAAAAAGGAAAAGCTTGGCTAAAATGAGCAAAGCTTCATAAAGAACAACTTGCCATCTAATTTCTTTGTCCCACTTACTAACATACCTGATTTGACTACCACCCTGTAGTCACTTAAGGAACTGTAACCAGGATTATACACAAGTCTCTGTACACACATTATTTATTAATAATCGCAACTCCATGAGATACTTTGTTGTTATCTCTTCTGACGAGTGAGAAAACCAAGTTTTAGAGAGATTTTACAAAATTGTCCCAAGTCATTCAGCAAGTAAGTTGCATAACTGAGAAATGAATCCAAACCCAGACGTATTTGCCTCCAAATCCCCACACCCTGAGCCCACTGCCGTGTGGACCTTGTGTGCGTTTTGTTTGCTATACAAGTCGTCTCACTGTGAAGTTACAGGAAGACGAAAGCGTCTTGCTAGGAAAGCACCGTGTGAGAGGACAGCAAACGGCTGGGGTTTGTGGTTAAATCAGTTTGGGTAACATTGTCTTTTCCTCCCCACTGAAAACTCACAAAATATTTTAATTAATTAAAACCATTGCTTAAGATGCTCTGAGGTGCTGTGGGGTAAGAAGTACACCAAGTCTGCGTGTGTGCTCAGGAAGCACTATGCTTACGATTAGAAAGAAACCCAAGAAGATTCTCCAGGTGGGGACACAAGGATGACACGCATCCGTTTGTGGTGCATTCGCATTTTTATAGATCTCCTATAGCTCGTACAGCATTAAAAAATGAGCCTGTTGAACTTTGTTTAATCCAGTCAGGTCTTCTGTCCATTTTATTTATTTGTGGGAGCCTCTGTCACCATGGCGGAATGAAGGTGTGGACCCACAATGTCAGAGAAGATGCTGCATTCAGAATGGAGAAAGCACAACCTGACCGGACATGACAGTTAATTTCTGCCACATGGGCTGGTACCAAACCTGGTGTCTAACACTTTCGTGGCTGGTCCTGATTCAGACACGACATTATAACAAGGTCTCACCTGGGCAGACGAGTCAGATTCAAAAATATGTGGCTAAGACAGCATATCATTTTTTATTTTATATACCCAATACATATGATAGTTAAAATTATTTATGGTAACTAGTAGTATCATGAATTAATGATGAAAACAGATCTGGCTTAAAATCTAACAGCTGAGAAATTCCATCTTCCTCTTCTTCCAAGTCTTTACAATAAAAGTTTCTCATTAACATAAAATAATTTTTACTTTTGAACTTGTATATCAAATCCCTGGCACAATTTTATGGATGATCTGTCTTCTCAAAGAGCTGTGCTAAGAGAGTAATAGCAGCTTGAATCCTGCCAGAATACTAGATTTACAGGTCGTAGGTAAGGGAAGAGGTACAGAAATGATTTCTCAAGGATGAATTAACATCTGACAATAATTCATGTTTACAGCAGGGAAAAGAGCCCGAGGGTTTATAGACTAGTGGAAGAAACAAGCACAAACACTTTACCGTGGGGCTGTGGGGGAGAGGCTGCAGTCAGGAGACCCTGCCCCGCTGGCCGGGTGTGTCCTGAAAGCTGCCTGTGAGTCGGGCTGAAGAACGCCTGTGCGCAGGGACACGGAAGCAGGGAAAGCCAGTTTGACATATTTCCAGAGGAGCGGAGGGGATGGCATCTGTGGCCTGCACAGAACAGAGTGATGCCAGCCCCAGCTGTGCCAACAACTCGGGAAAGCAGGGCCTCTCTGAGCCTCAGTTTACCCACCTGTGCAAGGCCAACAACAACATGAAATGAAGCCACATGTGTGAGCACAGACTAAGTTCTCTAAACACATCAAGCATATGTAAAGGATGAAAATGAGCTGAAATGTCTTAGCTTCACATACTTCTCAGAGAAGCCAACAGGGTAGGATTTCAGCGGCTGAAAAGCAGCGCCAGATTTCTCCTTGGCACTTTTCTACTCAACGAGGTTAAAATCTAAGTGTTAAATCTCTACCTTTTTTTCCCATTAGGACTCAACAAAGCTATTTTCATTTTGGATGGAGACATACTTGGTGCCCAAAGACCCTTGCAGCTTTGCTTTGATGCTGAAGCTTTTGGCTGGAGGCGGGTGACGGGCAGCAGACAGCATTGTCCAAAGATGGTCTCGGCCATCTCTCCATCCCACATGCTCCCCTGCTGCATGACCTTCCAATTCTCATCAAGGGGTGGAGTCTAATCCCCGTTCCTTGAATCTGAGCAGGTGCCAGTGACTTGCTTGACCCATAGAACATGATTCTGGAACTTTCACTTGGCTCTTAGGGAGCTCCCTCTTGGAACCCCACCAGCATGCTGGGAGAGGGCCAAGCTACGTGGAGAGGCCACATGCAGGTGACCCCATCCGCAGCTCCAGCGGAGCTGATGGCAGCTGTGAGAGGCCAGCCATGTGTGCAAGCCATTGCAGACGTCGTCCAGACCATCAACAGGCTGGCTTCAGAAGGCTGCAGGCCCAGCCAACATCTCAGTGTGACCACTGGAGACACCCCAGGCAAGAACCACTCAGCTGAGCCCAGGCAGCCCACAGAAGCATGCGAGATAAGATATCATCATAAATTATTTTTTTCAGCTACCAAGTATTGGGGTGGTTTGTTATGCAGCAATGGATAGGTAGAATAGCCACTAAAGAACCTTGAATGGTGGGCTTAACAGATCACCCTGAAGCTGTGTGGGGGAGGGGCTCAGCACAGACGGTGAGGGGCCAGTAGGTCACCAGGTCACGACTGGCCCCACAGGAGAGCACGGGAAGAGAGCGCTAGTGTCCACACCTTTTTGGATGCAGGCCCCATCCTGGGCTCACACAAACGGGCCCTCACATCACAGCACATGGGGACTCTATTTCCAGGTTTTTCACGTCTCATCTTGGCAACAATTTCCCATCTTTCACAGAAAGCATCGCATCATTTAGGAGGGTCTTCTATGCTGCACGCAAACAGCACAAACAACAAAACATGAAGACTTTCCCTGAGCTGCCTTTGCAGATTTCTGGCTGCGCGGGGCTTGCTGCTGGTCTCCAGCTTTACCTTTCCTGGTCTCTGTGATGAGGCGGGTCTTCACCCTGGGAAACGCACAAAATCCAAAGGCTACCCATGATCCAGTAAATACGGCTACCTAATCTTCATTCTGGCTGGTATGAGTACCCAAGTGCATACCTCCAGCAACATCACCTCTAGCAGAACGCACGTGAAGAGGAAGCGCTCTCTCCTCCCATTCAGCAGAAACTCTTCTTCAATCCCAACCCCACCAGCTTGGCGGATTTCAGCAGATAACGAAGGCGATCCCTGTATGGAAACTCAGTACTTTAACACCAAGTGGCACACAATTCCCTTGCAATGTTTCGTAGCTTACACTCAGAACTGCTCTCTATCTGCCTGTTGAGCAACTATGAGTGAGAGGAAAGCAAACTACTCTTCACAAAAGAAGCAAAGCTGGTGATTTTTTTTTTTTTTTTTTTTTTTGAGACAAAGTCTTGCTCTGTTGCCCAGGCTAGAGTGCTGTGGCATCAGCCTAGCTCACAGCAACCTCAAACTCCTGGGCTTAAGCGATCCTTCTGCCTTAGCCTCCCGAGTAGCTGGGACTACAGGCATGCACCACCATGCCCGGCTAATTTATATATATATATATATATATATTTTTAGTTGTCCAGATCATTTCTTTCTATTTCTTAGTAGAGACGGGGTCTCGCTCTTGCTCAAGCTGGTGTCGAACTCCTGACCTTGAGAGATCCACCTGCCTCAGCCTCCCAGAGTGCTAGGATTACAGGCGTGAGCCACCGTGCCCGGCCTAAAGCTGGTGATTTTTAAAAAATTATTATTATTTTTTTTAAAATACAGCATTCCAAAAACTCTTCTGAACTGCTACAAGAGCTCAGTTAAATGGCATGGTTTGGAGAGCAAGCCCCTCACCTGGGAGCAAGCAGCTCAGGTTGCCATGGCACTGATGGGACGAGCAGCAGCCTGTCACCCTGGGCACCAGAACAACGCACAGAGGCGGGAGTGAGATGCAGAAGGAGAAAGGTGGATAACACAAGGGCCCAGGAGAGTAGAGAGGGGGGTCCCTTGGGGAGAACATCCTCCTGAGGATACGATCCCACAGAGGACCGTGGAGGAGAAGATGGCAAAATCAAGGACCCAGGGCCAGACTGGGGAAGGGCAGGCTTCTCACATAGGTAGGCTATTGCAAGCGGGGTCAAAGAAACCAAAGGTACAGAGTATCAGTGGCTCAAGCCACCTCTTTATAATTAAGGAATTAGCAAACCAGAGTAGTTGAGGACTCCAAAGTAGGAAAGATTAGAAAGACAGCAGTGGGCACCTTTGTCCACTCCAGCTGTTCCCATGACACCTCTTTGGAGGCAGATACCCATCTGGAAGAGTATTTCCCAAAGTGGAGTCTTTGGAGCTCATATAGAGAGATGCTACTTGGAGAAAGAGTTTCACAACTGGGTAAACTGAGTCACAACAGGATGCTGCATGCAGGACTCAGCACGTCTGGCCCTTTCCACAAGGGAGTATAGCATTTGGCATTTCACATTGTTTGGGGTTGTTGTTAACCACGAAACCTGCTTTATTTTGGGTTTTTTTGGTCGTGGAGCATCGTGAAGTCCAGTTTTCTTGGGAAGGTGTGCTTTGTTCCTCTCTTCCAGTTAAATGGTCAGCGCCTTCAGAGCCAGGCGTGGACTCTGTATCCGCTGTTTTATTCACTAGACTACACGGTTATTCCCTACGGCTCGGTGCCAATCACACGCTCCTCCATGGGCTGGTGGAGCTGAGCACAGAGCTGAAGGTGGGAGGTGCCCAAGGAGGATCCAAACCCCATGGGACTCGGACCCATTAGAAGGGTGGGGACCAACTGAGTCCAGCTGGGAGAGGAGGTTACCTCCTGGCTGGGGTTCCTCCTGCCTCCTTCTAGCTGCTGGGTGGCTGCTGAAAGGCCTGGTTTCAGCCCTCAGGTAAGCTCCTTGCCACTTGAGACTAGCAGAGAATTTGGTTTTTCTTTTCTTTCAGTCAGTTGGGCTGGGTATTTTTGGTGATAACTGAGGGACGGCAGAGTAGGTGCAGAGGATAGATGCTCAGAGGCAGAGCGCGTAAGTACTGGCCAGCTGACTTGCAGATGAGCCCATGAGCCCTGGCTGCCACCGTGGACCATGACATCTCCCCTGAGGAAGAGCATGGTGGTGACCGGAAGGAGCCTGGAACCTGGGGACTCCTCAGAGCAGAGGTGTGAGCCTGGAGATGCACTGCCACCTTGCTCCAGGCCCAGGCCTTGGCTGTCTGGGGCTCCCTGCTATAGCAGACCCCACCTGATTCAGATATGTCTGTGCCTTCAGGAATTTACAACCCACAAGGATTAACAAGACATTTTGGTGCAACAGACTTGCAAGTGCTCAGTGACAGGGTGTGCAGAGGGTGTCGCCCGGGTCCTGGCTCCAGCGGGAGGGCTGCAGGGAAGTCACCCATTTTGCTCAGCACCAGACCCAGGACCTAACGCACAACACCTGCCTGGGGCTTGCTGTTTGTTTTTGTCTTTGGCCCAAAGGGAAAGGAAAGAAGAAAATAAATGTTGGAAAAGCATCATTTGATACAATCTAAACAGGGCCTCTGGTGGACAAGACAAACAGTACTCCAAGTACTTTCTGCAAATATAGTAAGCCCGATGTTGGAAACATGGTTGACCTTTGAGTCCAGTCTTATGGAGAACAAAATGCCTTTATAAAGAAAAGGTATCTGCAGATTACTGTCATGCCAGGGTCAGCCGTTCAGTTTCAATGAGTGGAGACCAGCCCAGCTGACTGGATACTGGGGCTTCCTGCCCCAAGACCTCCTCAAGCCGCAGGGGGCTCCCAGGCTGTCCCAGCTGGGACTCAGAGAGGTCAGCCCCTGCTGTGACTGCTCTGCCTTCGCCATGCTACCCCCCGGAGCCCATCCCATTCATTATGTGACCATTCTGACTTTTCCTGCAACCCCTTCCAGCCAGTGTTAACTACAGTTAACTAAAGTTAACTGGGCCATAAGGAACGATCTGTTCTCAACTCAGCAAGCTGCTCTTAGGGGAAAAAGTTGAAAAAAGGAAGCAAGACATTCATGTAACTTCATGGGGAAAGAGACAGTTCATGGGGAAGATAAACAAGAGCCAAGCCGAAGGTCCTTACTCCATGGCAAAAGAAGAGAACGAAAGTCATAGGAGTTCAAGGTGCTAAGATTCAAGATGGGGAACAACCAGCTCAAGGGAAAGAGACAGTCAACAGATGGGCAGCGTCTGAGGGGTGTAGGTCATGAATGTGCACACACTCTATGGAATTGCCCAGATTGAAACGCAGCTTATAGAAACTGTAGGACAATCCTGTCCGATAGTCACTCCACTCAGCTCTGGAGCGTGACAGGGACTGAACAAAGATGTCTGACTATTTCCCTTGTTCCCCTTTCAATTTAGGCAGAAATGCTATTTGCCTGCATGTTTTCCCCCTCCGGCGTGCTTTGTCATTGGAAGAATTAGCTCCACCTTGTCCCAGGAAGTCCAGTCTACATTGGTAAAGAGTGTGAAATCGAGTGGCTTGGAAGAAATTCAAAATGTCTGGCCTTAATTGGCTTTTTACGCCACCCATCTTGGGAGCCACGGTTTGTGGGCCTGTCCCGCTCTGGAGACTGAACACGACGAGGGTGGCGGAGCTTCTCCAGGGTTTTCCTTCTCTGGGGTTGCAAGAGTCGCAGGCCCAGGTCTCAAGGAGGCAGCAGTGGAGCCTGGCAGTCAGCCGAAGAGGGAAGAATCCTTTTCACTGTGCTCTTGGCCAAGCCCTTTCCCATGTCTACAGATCTGTTACCTTGGCTCGGAGTCACGTGGGGACTCGCCTCACCAGGGAAGTCTGGGGGGAGGAGAAAACAGGGAGGGGACGAAGGGGGTCACTTCAGGCCAGACAAGGGAGGCTGGCAGGGAAACTCACTGCTGGAGTTACTGAAGTGAGAGCCACTCAGATAAAACCGAAAGATGATAAGTTAAAGAGAAACCAGAGCTCCCGGGAAGCCTGAGTATTCTCTCAGTGGAAGCAGAACGCCTGGAAGCGAGCCGCGAGCGCTGACTCACCCCGGCGACGGGATCCGAGCACACAGGCAGCTCATCGTTGCGAGCCAGGGGAAGACTATACACCACGGCCAGGAGAACAAGTACACGGATGGTGTTTCTTCTCCCAGGAAGTGCCACTTTGGGAGAGCACGTGGCACTAATCAAGTCTGAGGTCAAACATGAAAGAAAATATAATTTGCATGTATGAGGTTTGAAGGTGGTATCTCCCAAAGCAGGGACTGCAAACCCAGCGACCTTCTCATGGGGTGTTGCTGCCTAAGAAAGCGTGGACTGTGACTTCTGCGGGACTTGGAGCCATCACCACTGGGGGATCCCAGAGGCTTCGTGTGATGGGAGCGCACTGGTGGGCGAGAGGGGGACTGACCTCTCCCACGGCCCGTGCGGGGTGGGGCTGAGGACCTCTACACCCCTGCAGAGGTGGGGGTTAGCGCTGTCTTGCCCCTCGGGTCAAGAGGCTGTGCTCGTCTGCAGCCATGTGGAAACACCGGGCCACCACAGCTTCTAGGCAGAGTAATGAAGCCCACAGGAAATGGTGGCTGTGGCCCCGGAGCGGCGACAGGACACCAGGGAAGCAGGCACACCCCAGTCACACGCACGCCACCGCCTGCTTGTTTAGACTTGCTACTCCAGGGTGCTCTCTTATCAACTCCAGATGTGAAAGCCACCGGACTCCACCATAGCTAGGTGGCTTCATGGTGAAAGTGAGTTCCGGGCAGGAGGTGCTGGCTACAAAGCTGTGGAATCTTAACAAACACAATTTGGAGCCTCCTTTCCACTTGACGGGCACGTGAATGCACACAAATAGAACCCATTTTTTAAGCTACTTCATGATTTGTTAGGCATTTACAAGAGATACATCACTAGTTACTACATTTAGAACCGCAAATATGTAACATGAACACTAGGAAGAACAGGTTTGTTGAGTTTAAATTTTAATCTCCTTCATAGTGACTTACCAATGTATTATTAGCTTTGAAAAAATTATTGAAATCATACTTGTATATATGATTCTTTCTGAAAATTGACACCACTATTGAGTCTCCAGAGCCTAACATGGTGCACTGAATAAAATTTTAGAATTAACACGTATTGACTCAATTACCTTACGGGTCCCTAAATTTATATGCTGACATCTGCCTGTTTAAATTGTTTCCACTGACCTTCTGCATATGGAATAACAATGAATTGCTCCAGCATTTTAAAACATCAATATAGATGTCTACCATTTGCTTTAAGAACATCCTGGCCCAAGACAGTCCACACGTATTTACTTTCCTCAAACACTTACTGGGCTCCAGTTTTTTACTAGGCCCCATCTATCCTCTGGGAGCTGCCTACTTGCCTTAGAAGCCTGTCAGGAGGACAATCAGTGTATGTCACCGTGTATATTCATTGGAAAAGCTAAAGTATTATATTTGACAGCCCTCACATGGGCCCCTGACACTTCAGGGGATTCTCCTGGTCTCCTGGGGGCTAAGTGCTTTGTGTAAGCAGTTGCTCTAGGGCATAACTTTGGGTAACTGGGTAGATTCCCTAATTGGAGCACAACCTAAATATTTTTTAAGTCAGAATTTTTTTATAGCCATTAGGCAATTTGTAATTGGCCTTTGAAATGCCAATGCAATTTGTAAACTTCATGAGGTCAGATTTCTATAAAGTGGAAAACTGGAAGGACTCATGATCTTGTGTGACTGTAACAGAATAGTGCAGATTATTCAGGAAGCCTCAGTGAACTGAGAATGGGGGGAGGGAGTGAAAGGTAAGTTCACTGCGAAGAAAGAAGACGGATAGAAAAGAGTTACAATGACTGATCAGAGTCAAAGGTGTAACAGGCAGACAGGAATCAGAACTAGGCAACCTTTTTTTAGTTTCCTTTTTGTTTGTTTATTTTTGGTGAGGCTAATGACCTCCACTTTGGGAAGAGTTGGGAAAACACTGTTAAGGTGAAAGTGAAGCTTGAAGTAAGAAAAGAGATAATAATAAAAGATTGCCTGGGTTAGGCATTTAAAAGAAATTCAAGTCTCCAGGTCTAAGGAAGTTAAATTTCCTATCATTGCCAGCAATCACAGACAAATGTTAGAGAGTGATGCTGCGTTGATGTTCAAAGGGAACCAAACTGAAGCCCTCGTCAAGATCAATTAGTTCGTTGTTAGTCCCCAGCAAACACTGAAATCAATTTTTGATCAGAAGAATTAAGACACTTAGCAGGTGATCAATGAGTAGCAAGACCTTCCCCCGCCCTTAATGGAGCTGTAAGACAAGTAGAAATGGCAACTGATACAGATAAGGAAGTGTTTTCGTTTCAGCAAGGCCTGTGATAACATTTTTTCACATGATTGGATGAAACGTGAATCAGCCTGTGGTGGTTTTTGGCTGGCGAATTATAAGGCCTTGTATTAACACTGTCCTAGACAAGATATTTTTCAGTACATCTGGCCCTGATATTTCATCTGCTAGTCAGTGTATCATAGGAAAGCATGCTTATCAAACTTCTGAATAACTAGTCTAAGAAGAATGGCTAATATAGACATTGACCAAACTTGGAATCTAAATTATCCCAACAGGCTGAATAATAAAATTCATAAAAAGAATAAACAGGAATTTCTGTATTTAGGTTCAATGACATAAACATCACAAGAACAGAATGGGGCAGACTTGGCACAACAGCAGTTCATATAAAAAAAAATACCTGACGGCACTAGCTGATCACAAACAACACAAGCATGGTGTGATCTCCTCACTAATGCTGTGGACGCAGCCTCCAGTAAGTTTAAGGGGCACAGCACCCCCATGCTTGAGTCTGGGCCCCATTCTGGGCACTGCACTTAGTGGGAAAGATGCTGAAAGCATAGATGGCAGTCAGGGGAGGGACCAGGGCAGTAAAGAAGGTTTTGCTTCTAGGCATGGAACTGTCGTATCTGAAAGGTTGGAGAGGAATTCCTGGAAAGGTTGCCAGGAATTACCAAAGGTATTTCAGCATCCCATGGGAGGCTGGACCATGGTCTCTAAGATTCCTTCCAACTTCAAGACGCTCTGCAGCAATCTGGACAGTTCTCAGGGAGGTTTTTGCTTAGTGCTCTCCTCACTTAACTAAAAGAAAACTTTGAAACTTAAATCCATATTGCCTTCTCTAGCCTCTATTTGGAAGTATATTTTATGCATCTGCATAGTCGGGGGGGAGGAGTGCTAGACCAGGCAACAGCAGTCTGGATGCTGCCCCACTCTGCCATTTACCATCTGTGTGAATACTGATCCTCACAACCTTTACTGAGTCTCAGTATGGTCATTTGGGAAATAAAACAAAACAAATCTGAGATGAATAATGCTTACCTTATAGGGCTACTATAAGACTCAAAAGAGGTATAAAAGGTATGGTTATGTTTTTTATACTGCCTGTTACCACACAAATATAATGTTGATATTTGGAAAGGTTTAAGTGATATCACAGCTGGGAATAAAATAACTGTGTCTGTGTCCAAATATCCCTAATAGGTTTAGGTCGGTTTCTAACAGAGGACGGAGAGGAAGGAAAGGAACCTTTTCAACGGGATTTGCAAATAGGCAATTCAAGTCTCCAGAAACTAAAACCTAACATAAATATATACGCAGATAAAATTATTTTAATCTTCTGTATGACATCATGACTTATGAACTTTGGAGGCAGAGGGCCTGGTTTTATATCCTGGCTTTGCCACTTACTAGCTGTGTAATCTTGGGCAAGTTCCTTAACTGCTCTGCGGCTCAGGTACCTCACTGGCAAATCTAATATATCTACCTTAAAGGGCCATTATAACGATTAAATGTTATACATGCAAAGCTCTTTCAACAGTGCCTGACACATAATATGTGCCATATGCTTGATATTATAATTATAGTTATAATAACCACTATCGTATATAGCTGCTAAAACCATCTGCATCTCTTAGGCACAGGCCAGGGCTCATACATTGTCCTATCAGAGAAAATAAGAGAAAAGAAAAATCTATGCAAGTTCTCCTCTACCCTCTTCTGGAGAAGCCATCCTGAGCAAGGGCTACTGACTGAGTGGAACTCCCAGGAAGGCTGCTGGCTTCAGGACACCTCAGCAGGTGGGGGTGTTTGTTGCATTTTCATGTAAAACTGCTTGGACTTATGAAATACTGAAATATTGAGGGTGAAGAAAAGGAAAGCACGAGAATAAAAATGGCTGATTCCCATGTCATGGGCCCTTGGTTAATGTTATTCTGATGTCTTTCTGGCCTAACAGCCTTAGGAGTGGATGGTCGAACTCTGAGGGCAGCCACACCCTGGGCTAATTATAGGCTATTGCTCCATCTCTTGGAGCACTAAGGAGGAAAGATTCTAACTGAAGCTGTTTGAGGCTGTTTCTAACTCGAGTTGAAATATGTTCTAAGAAAACTCAAATTTCTCATGCTGACTTTGTGTCTCTGATCATTCAAGACCAGTATGTATCCTGTACAAGAAAAATACGATTAGCATTCTCCTGAGAAATGCTCAGCACTAGAAAACAAAGCATCCAAAGTAAAATTTAAATAAGCTGACGGAGTAGAGAATGATCTGCTCTTGTCTGTCTTCCATTATTATTAATGTAAGTGTAAAATGCTGTTGGCTACTTCGTCTGAAGGCAGAGAACACGGAGGAGAGCTTTGTGCTGGGGAGCTAGCGTTTGAACTGTCTCCATTAGCCTAGCCTGTGCAGCTATTAGAACACACCACCTACCTCCAAATCTAGGCGTTTGGTGAGGGAGAAGAGGGAGTTCTGAACCTGCTAAGGATATAAAGATGTAAAACACAGAAACAGTGCTGTTCACCTTCTTCTCTTTCCCTCAGCAAACCCTGGATGGACAAGTGGATGAACTGATGTACTCAGCCTTAGTTCTTGGAATTCCAGGTTTCTCTTGTTAATATTCAATTTATTGGCCCAACAACTAAAGAGAATGTTACTAAGATGTTTTTCATTTCAGGTACTTAGACTATGATACAGAGTTAGGTAAGCAAACTGATGAAGGCGACTTTTAGGACACAAATTAACTTTAAAAATGATGGATGTCATGTCCCTATGTAACAGGTTCAGAAGAGTTAATATTAGCGGTTCAGTGCAAAGTATACAAAATTAAACTTTGTATTTGTTCCAAAATTCTAACCTCCTTCAAACAGATGTACTTAAACAGAATAAAATTTCACATAAGAAAAGCTATGAAAACTTACAATCAGAATATATCGTTTGATTCAATATACATTAATTTATTTAAGTACTAGTGTCAATTATTTGTTTAGAAGACTTGTCCATTCATATTTTGTCACAGGAAGTGCATTATAGTGGTGTGATCTTCATAATTAGGATATAGACTTACATTTAAGTATTAAGCATTAACATAAAATTAAAACAATGATTTACTTTAGGACAGAGCTGTCGATCAGAAGTATAATATAAACCACAAATGCAAACTGTATGTACAATTTAAAATTTTCTAGCAGCAACATTAATAAAAGTCAAAAGAAACAAGTGAAATTAACTTTAATAATACATTTTATTTTGAAATATCAAAATATTATAATTTAATCATGTAGATGATAATTTAAAGTTATTATGATATTTTTGCCCCTTTTTGGAGTAGTTGAACCCCAGTGTGTGCTTTAAATCCAGAGCACATCCCATTCAGACCAGCCACACTTCAAGTGCTCAATGGCCACAAGTGGCTAGAGGCTGTCATGCCGAATAGCACAGCTTCAGGCTAATTTTACAGCTATCGTATAAAACTGGGACATAACTTGATTATTTATAGAAGGGAAGTGGAAGAGCTACTTGCAAAGTCACCGAGAGGTGAGCCATAGCTAATTTAGCACATTAATTATTGGAAGATGAAAGATACAACTGCTCACCTTATTAGAAGAATAACAAAGACCAAAATTCTCTTGGAAACCTGTACTATGTATTCTGGATAATTTTCTTAAAAATGTGAGTATATTTTCAATTCTTCATTTATGTGCAGCATTAAGATGGTTTTCTTTTTAAACACATTCTGCTATTTGGAGGATGGAAGTCAGCTGGACAACAGTACTTGAAGGCATTTACCAAGTCTCCACTCAGCCTTTTCCAGCAAATTCCTGTTGGTATAATCACTGGTTCATGTAGATGAGCTTATGGCTCCAAAAAGGCAAACATCAAGATTTCTATGGTCTGGGAAATGACTTTTTGGATATGACCCCAAATGCACAAGCAATAAAAGCAGAAATAGACAAATGGGACTACATCATACTAAAAGGCTCAGCAAAGGGAACAATCAACAGAGAAGAGACGGCCTACAGAATGGCAGAAAATATTCGCGAACTATACATCTGATAATGGGTTAATATCCAAAATATAAAAGGAACTCAAACAACTCAATAGCAAGAAAACAAATGACCTGATTAAAAATGGGCAAAGAACCTGAATAGACATTTCTCAAAAGAGAATATGCAAATGGCCAATAGATACATGAAAAAATGCTCAACATCACTAATAATCAGGGAAATGCAAATTAAAACCACAACAATATATCATCTCACACCTGTCAGAATGGCTATCATGAAAAAGACAAAAGATAAGTGTTGGTGAGGATGTGGAGAGAAGAGAACCCTTCTATACCGTTGGCAGAAGTGCAAATTAGTACAGCCATTATGGAAAACGGTATGGAGGCTCCTCAAAAAATTAAAATACAACTATAATATGGTCCAGCAATCCCACTAGTGGGTATATATTCAAAGGATATGAAATCAGTATGTCGAAGAGACACGTACTCTCTTAAGTTAATTTGCAGGGCCGGGCGCGGTGGCTCATGCCTGTAATCCTAGCATTCTGGGAGGCCAAGTGCTAGGCGGATCAAACAATCCACTCTGGGCGGATTGTTTGAGCTCTGGAGTTCAAGACCAGCCTGAGCAAGAGTGAGATCCCGTCTCTACTAAAAATAGAAAGAAATTATCTGGACAACTAAAAATATGTAGAAAAAATTAGCCAGGCATGGTGGCGCATGCCTGTAGTCCCACCTACTTGGGAGGCTGAGGCAGGAGGATTGCTTGAGCCCAGGAGTGTGAGGTTGCTGTGAGCTAGGCTAATGCCACAGCACTCACTCTAGCCAGGGCAACAGAGTGAGACTCTGTCTCAAAAAAAAAAAAAAAAGTTAATTTGCAGCATTAGCTACAAAGCCAAGATATGGAATCAACCTAAGTGCCCATCAGTAAATGAATGAATAAAGAAAATGTGGCATATATACACAACGGATTTCTATTCAGCCATAAAAAGAATGAAATCCTGTAATTTCTTACAACATGAATGAAGCTGGAGGACATACTGTGTTAAGTGAAATAAGCCAGATATAGACAGACAAATACCACATGATCTTACTTATGTGTGGAATCTAAAAAACTTGATCTTACAAAAGCAGACAGTAGAATGGTGGTTACTAAGGGCTGGAGTGAACACTGGGGGGATATTGGTAAACAGATACCAAATTTCAGTTAGATAAGAGGAATAAGTTCAACAGATTTACTATACAACATGGTGGCTATAGTTAATAATATATTGTATTCTTGAAAAATGCTAAAAGTGTATATCCACCATAAAAAGTGTGTATCTCAACATAAAAATAATAACTATGTGAAGTAATGCATATGTTAATTAGTTAGATTTAGTCATTCCACAATGTATATAGACTTCAAAAGATGTTGCATACAGTAAATACATACAATTTTATCTTGTATTTTTAAAACGTCAATTTAAAAAAACTAAAAAAAAATTTATATGCAGCATACTATACATAACACTACAAAAATGTATCCAGCCCCAATGTTAAATACAAATAGAGATTATGATTCAGCTAAAAGTCTGACCTTTACTTGGTAAGTAGATTTTCTATATGATTGCTACAGTTTGGATACATCCAAATCTCATATTTGAAATTCGAGCCCCTGTGTTGGAGGTGGGGCCTCGTGGGAGGTGTTTGGGTCATGGGGACAGATCCCTCACGAATGGCTTGGTGCCGTCCTCGTCCTTGCGGTACTGAGTTCTCACTCTATCAGTTCCCGAGAGAGCTGGTTGTTAAAAAGAACCGGGCACCTCCCAGCTCTCTCCTGCTTCCTCACTTGCCACGTGATCTCTGCACACACCAGCGCCCCTCCCCCCATGGCCTTCTCCCATGAATCTAAGCAGTCTGAGGCCCTCACCAGAAGCCAGGCGGTGCGTTGCCATGTATCTTACACAACCTGCAGAACCGTGAGCCAAATAAACCTCTTTTCTTTATAAATGACCCAGCCTCCGGTACTCCTTTATAGCAACACGAAACAGCCTAGGACAATGATCTTTACTATTTCATGGTCATCCTCACCCCCATCTCCACCTCCATGGACTGATGAAAGGAGAACAGTGACGGACTGTGAAAGAATGGTGGCCTGGAAGTTTCCACTGAGGCTGAAGAGTTGTGATGGCAGAAAGGGGTGGGTAAGTTGGTGGGAAGGAGATGCCGTGAGAACGGCTGCCTGGGACTGGAGATTTTGGTGGCGTTTCTGGTGACAGCCATGGAGTGGAGGAGGTGGCCACCGGAAATGAGGAGGACATTGGAAGCAGGGTGCTGGTCACCGCATCCGCAAGGAGGTTATGACAGGGAAGGGGTAGGGGGAGACCGTCAGTCCAGATTTTCACTGCTCACGGGCCTCTGCCCTCGCCCTGTGTCACCTTTCTTAAACATGGGGCTGAATCATTTCTTCTTCACTTTCAAGAGATCACAGTGCTAAGATCCATTATTGCCTTGCTTGTAGAAGTCATAAGAATTAACAAGCCTGTGGAAGAACTCACTAAATTTGCTGTAGGCACTTATGCATAAAATGCTTAGTGCTCCTGCCTGGCGGCAAGTTTAAATATGCCAAGGAACAACCGGGGTTTCTACCTGCATTCCTGGTGATTGATACTCGCATTCATTCATTCATTCATTCACTCAATGAGCATTTCTTGAGCACTTATGTGTCAGGCACAGTACGATGGGAGAGGGTTTCTCTAAAATATCACCAAGAAGGGGAATGTGTAACAATGAAATGTTATTCCTCCCTCTTCCAGCTGAGAATTACAACCTCTTAAGAGTCTTTTTACTGTTTCTTTGCTTCCTTCTGTCTTCTTGTTAAATAACAGAAAGATACATGGCATGCCATTTTTAAATGGCCAACTGTATCCTCTGTTGACCTGGAGAAGACAAGTCCCGAGACCCCAGGGGTCAACCACCTCTTGAAGGAAGATGAAGGAATCCGGGGCTTGATTTAGTACGCAGCAGCTGCTGCAGTTCTGATCATCCAGTATCTCAAGGTCCCTCATGGCCCAGTGACCCCATTAGAAACAGGGATGGCTGGTGAAGTGTGGCCTGGAGAACCACGGCAGAAACAACTGACGTGGAGCATCAGTCTCACCCAACTTGCCAGCCACACCTGACCACATTGTTTAGGACTTTTCCACCATACTGAAGATCAGTGAACCAATGTCACCCACGATTGGGCCCCCACAGGCCAGATGCTGCAGTCCCAGAGACTCTAATGATGGCTGTTTCTCTATTGGCTTTTTCAAGACATACCTAACCTTTAACTCATTTCACCTCCAACTCCGCTTTGTTTTCAATCCTTTGGTACGATTAGAAAAGCAGCCAAGATTCTAGCAACCCTCTCGGTGTTATCCCATGTACGCCCATGTCAGCTCCTCCAAATGACCAGGAAAGGAACCGCGGGAGAGGGCTGCACCTGGTACAGGGCCGCATTCCAGCAGAGCACAAAATAAATCTTTGCTGAACCCATGAAGTTGATCATTTTAAGGAGTACAGCTTTGAAGGCCTTCTGGATTTGTTTTCTTTTAAACTGTAGTTACTTTTTGTGGAGTACTGAACTCTATATATGAGGCCCTGTTCAAATTCAATTTCAGTTAAAATTTCTTATTACATTAAGCCCAAGAGTCTCAAATTAAAGAAAATGAGAAGGAATAAATGTTTAAAAATACATATGACCTCAGGGCGCATGACCTACTCCAGCTGAAGTGTACACAGTAAGCATTTCTTGAGCACTCATGATGTGTCAGGCACAGATGAATTGCTGGTTTGTTCCCTGGTGGCAGACATCTCCCTGCTTGGTGAAGTTTCTCCAAGTTTCCAAGTCAGTTCACTCAGCCAGATTTTAAGGCTGACTCTGTTCTGCAGGCTGGTCAAGTGCTTACACTGCTTTTGATCCAAAACAGCGTATCTTCCACAGACCAAAAGGGAACTGAGGTAGTTGCGGAAAAGAATCAGATTCTAACTTACAGCCCAACCTAGCTAATAACTACACATGAACAAGCAGATTTCCAGGCTGAAATGGGCTCCAGGCCCTGGAGCCAGGTTTCTCTGTTACTGGTAATGATAACTATGTGATTTTAAATCCATTTTGATTTCTGGACGCGTTGCTGTAAGTGAAATTTACTAAGCTTTTAAAAAAGTTACAGCTTCGGTCAGTCATCATGGTTTGTGCTCAGGCAAACCTGAGTCTATCTGCCTGCAGAGGAGGCTTACTTGGCTATGTATTTAACAATGCTAATCAGGATGGAGAGGGTAACCCCCAGCCAGGTACCACCCATTGCTCATCCCAGCTCCTCCCCTTGGAAGGAAAAAATGAAAACAAAAGCACAACTGTGCAGTTTGAGAAAAACAGTGTGTCCAAGGAATAAACGCATCTCCGGAGGCTATGGGCTTTTGGAGGCTAGTCTCAACACCCAGGGAAAGGCCTGCATCAGAGTTTCAGACGAATTTAAAAGTGGTTCATACTCAGTGCCACATAGAGAACTCGGGTAAGTTACCCGATAGTTATCTAACTGGGTCACGCGTTCATTTGGCGGACTTTGTAGCTGAGGGGGAGAAGGTTTAGTGGTCCCACAGAGGTGTGTGTAATTTACATTTGACGGTAGTGTCCACGTCAAGTTGTATAAGGGGCACACACTGCAATAATGATCGGATATTCACATTAATGTCCTCACATGCTGTCAGAACCATGCTCTGAGCATTGCTTCTCCTTAAAACTTCAGAAAACCTCTTTAGAAGCCTAACCTCTCAGTGCTGCCTGGAGATCCGCACACGCATTACCTTTACAGGGGAAATCTAATCACTGTCGGGGTCCACCCAGGGCCATGGGGCCTCAGAGCAGGTGGCGAAGTCACGCCCAGCAGGAGCGGTGCCAATCTCTGTAGCCAGTCTTACGCCCGCCGTGGACACAGCCTTGTATACGGCAAGTGCTCGATAACATCCAGCGAACCAAACGAAGGAGCAACAAATTCCTCCAAAGCTAAAGTGATGAAGGATAAAACTCACTACTGTGCGGTCTGCTGTGGAGATCCCATTTTCCAAACCAAAAACTAGGGCATGTAGTCTAAAAAGTAAAAATATACTTATAAGGACAAAATATTTGAGATTGCTTCTGCACTGGGAACACCTCCCCCAACCCCCGGTATTAGTTTCCTGTTGCCATCGCTGCAAAGCCCCTTCTGTCACACGGGGTAACTATTCACAGGTTCCAGGGATTAGGGGCCATTACTCAGCCTACCATATACCCCAAATGAGCTAACCATAAGCACAGACCTCTTTATTCACTTATAGTTAGGAACTACAAGGAATTGTATGGAAGAAACAGCAGACTGGGCAGTTCCATCTATGACCAAGAAGTTCCCTGACCCACAGTTCAAGATTTCCCTGCCTGCCTCGTTGACCACTTTATCTGCTGTCACCACTGCCGCTGAACAGATGAGGCCTTATAACTGGCTGATTCTCTGTATGGTTTTCATATGTTCCAGTTCCAAGGGAAAATAAAATCTGTATACACCAGTGACTCCACACCAAGCCAGCACTTGGGCCTCTAGACACTTAACACGCACTCCTCTGTTACACGTTTTGGCTACGCTTTAGAAAACGCTGAACCACCAGTGGCTACTTTCTAGAAGTAGCTTGGATAATGCTACTTTCTAGAAGTAGCTTGGATAATACTACTTACTACTTAATATATTTTTATGGGAGTGACGGATAGACGGATGGGGCAGAATATGTCCAGGAACCTTTGGGATAAATGTTCATTCCTGCAGCATTAGTGAGCCGATTTTCCTAAACTGAAAAAGAGAAATAGAAGAATCACTTTGGAAACAATAGACGAGAATTAGTAAATCTGTGTCCTTGACCCCAGAGTGGAAGAGTTTGATTCTTCTTCCTGCCCTCATCCCTCCCAAGCCTTCCTACCTCCTGAATAATGCCAAGGTCTCGGAATTCACCAACAGCTGGGCCTCTGCTATTACTCTCCTGGGTCACAGATGCCCTAAGCTGAGGCATGAACTCAGGCTGGCAGGTGGATGTCTGCGCAACATGCAGAAGTACAGCACCCAGGAGGCAAAGGTGCCACAAGAAGCCTCAGCCACTTCACCACCACCCTGCCAGCACAGAGCTTCTCCTAAAGTCTGCAGCCTGCATGGCTTCGCCGTTGTGACAAGCTGGGATGGCTGCAGAATGTTAAATGCAAGAATAGGAATGTTCTCTACCTCTTCCTCTATCCAAGTAACGTGCACTCAGGTTGAAAGGAAAGTCTGCAGTCACAAGTTACTCAGTGCTTCAATCAAATATCATTTATCATTATCTTGGAAGGCCAAGAAAATGGGTTCTCTGACAATTTCAGTCAGAGGTCCTAAAAGACTTTCCTTCATGATGCACTGAAAACGTGCACTTGAGAGAGAGAGTGTGTGCACGTGTGGTGTGTATGTGTGTGGCGGGGGTGTGTGTGCATACATGTGCGTGCACACAGGCATGCATAGGGGTGCAGTGTCACTTCTATAATAGACGACACACACCTTGATGATCTACAATAATTTAACTTTGACTGCAGTGCTATGTACGTCTTTTGCTACAACATCCCAGAGCATTTATGAGGGGCCTCTTGAGCCGCCTGTGGGTGTTGCCCTAAATGCCACGCTGGTCTGCGCTGGTATGCAAGACGTGAGTAGGTTAAATGGCACAAAGGCATTAGAGATGAAGCCCAGACACCATGAAGATGGAACCACAAGAGAGCTGAGAAACCCAGATGGTCTCAAATCCCAAGATAAGACAAAAATCCCCAAACTGAAGCTGTCAGACACCGAAAGATAAACATGACTCCAAAAGATGAATAAAAAGAAGATAAAGACACGTGGGTTTAGGAATCTGTGACCACATTTGCTAGAGGGGAAGTTCAGGAATACTTGGCCCAGCAAACTTACAAATGGTATCGCTTTTTGGTTTTGGTTTTTAAGATCATCATCAACATTAGCAAAAGTACAAGGGAACAAGCACTCTCTCATTCAGAGTGGGAGTAAAGATGGCACAACCCTTCTGGAAACAAATTTAGCTCTAAGTAACAAGAACCATTAAAATGTTTATTATAACTTTGGCTCAGTGCATCTACTTCTAGGAATCTATCCTAAGGAAATAATCAGACAAGCAATCAAAGATTTCTTTACAAGGATATCTGTACTCATCAAAAAAAGAATGACATTAACTGGAGGAAGATGGCTGAGCTAATTATGATAAACCCACATGGTGCCATCTGATGCCCGGCTTTGAAAATGAAATTTAAAAAAATGCCATGCACTATCATAATATAAGGTTAGGGTAAAAAAAAAGGAGCAAGATATACAAATAAATATATGGGTATGATCCTAATTCTATATTAACAAAACATATAGATGCGAGGCTGGAAGCTAATACTGCAAAATGTTAACATTTAATGGGATATTTGGGGGGTGCAGGATCATGAGAGAGTCCTATTTTCTCCATCAAAGTTTTCTATGTTTCTTTAAAACGTTCTACATGAGTATGAGTTACATTTAAAATCAGAAGAAGGCTGCCATCAAAAGATACCAGAGCGCTGTAGGAGATGAGGTAAAGGCAGTGGAAATTTTCTCTGGCCTGTGGGCAGCATCTCATCTTGTCCTGTCATCTCCTCTGAGCACTTGTTTCAAAAGAATTCTTCCCCCAATTCCAAGCCCACCGCAAAGAATAGATAAAGGAGGAGGAGGAACAAAGGAGGAGGAGGAGAGGGGAAGGAGGAAGGAGAGAGAGGCCAAGACAGAAGCTCTTTAGAACAGACGTTTTCAATCCTGGCTGCACACGGGAATGCCAGGCAGAGCCTTTACGGAAATCCTCAACCCTGGGCTCCACCCCAGACTCACTGATCTCTGGGCGGCGGGGCTTGGCTTCCATATTTTAAATGCTCCCCAGGAAAGTCTAAGATCCAACTAGGCCCAGGAACCAAGATGTAGAGTTTAACATACATTCAAATCATCTGCAAGTCTGGTTAAAACACAGATTGCTGGGCCCCAATTTCATAAATCTGGGGTGGGGCCTGAGAATTTGCATTTCTAACATGTTTCCGGGTGATGCCAATGTTGCTGGTCCAGGGACTACACTTCGAGAACCCCTGCTATGGAGCAACAGCTGCTTAGGTTTGCCCCATTGGCCTTGAGTTCCATACCAGATCCTCACATAAATTTGAGTGACAAACCAGACTATGATTTCTCCCCCTAGACCCTGACTGGCAGGCTTCTATCCTAAGACGGCAGAGGGAAAGGCAGTGTCTTTCACGGACCTGCCGCAGGTTGCCGAGTGCTGGGCTGGTCCCCCAGGCACACACTCCGGAGCTCCCCTGGTCCGCGCAGTAGTGCTGCACAGAGGCATGGCCATTTCTGCTGTGGGAGAATGAAAACCGAGATCCAGAGAAACACAGGAATTTGTCGGGAGCAGGCAGGAAGGTGCCAGGCATGTCACTGTTTCTCCGTGGAATCCTCCTGAGGGGCAGAGGCCTAGATGCGACTAAGGCTTGTCAGTCACCCAAGCCCTGGCTTTTCTCCCTCCAAGAGCAGACACACTTGACAAGATAAAACCTTCCCTAGAAGCAAACATCATGCTGCCCGAAGAGACATGATTTAGATAACATGGGAAGCAAGTAAGAGCAAACATACGAGCCCACTGTGCTTTGTTTTCTATTCTTTGTAATTACTGGTGCAGATAAAGAAGCAATGCAGTCAGCACAGGACATCTGCTCAGCTTGCCTTTAGCACCGCTGCAAATGCAGTTCGTTTTCATGGAGTCTGGCCCGTGTGTGTGTGTGTGTGTGTGTGTGTGTGTGTATGTGTGTGTGTACACATGTGAAGAATGAGCCCATCAAAATCCACTCAAGTCTGGAACGCTGAACGCTAACATTAAAGAGATCACACTGAAACAGACATCGAGTACTGCTAACCCGAGCTAGCTGGAAAAAGCAAAACGTCAAGCCACGGGAAGCATCTGTCTAACACGTGAGATGGCTCCCTTGGTTTCAGGATACCACCATACCCACAGCCTCCCTCCCGGGGCTGGGGCTGGGGCTGCCGCGGGCCCCACGCGGTATAAATTCTATCTGTACCTTCTGTTCTGCCCTAGATTTCCTTTGCCAGGGGAGCTCAGAACGTGAGGGTTGTTTTGTGCAAGTTTGGGATGATTAGGTTAGAAAATTATTCTTCCATCTCTCTTGGTACAGTTTCTTCTAAAGGGAAAATTTTGCGTGTGCTATTAAGTGCCTCCCCCCCAAAAAAAGGGGAAAGAAGGAGTGATAATGTGCAGCCCACTTATTCATCTTTACCTGCACACAAATTTATGCCAGGTGTTTTTAGGCACTTGGCAAAACATGCTAGAAAGAACACAAAATGGCCCACTTAGCCCTGCACTACCCCTAGAAATCTATTTGATTCTCAATGTGCAAATAATATTGATGCCACTTCTCAAATCCTCCTTTGTAACCTCCATGGACGAACAGTGACATGCCTGGTACCTCCAGCCTAAAACTTTGTTTTTTTCAAAATTGGGATCTCAGAACCCAAACACTCCTTAAGGTTCACCGTCTTCAGCACGCCCCGTAAAGCACCCAATGCTGACGCACAATCATCCACTCCTTCCGGTGCTGAGGCTTGGTCCGTTTTTCTATTCTTGCTGTGGTTTTTGCTGTTAATCTCTCGGCTCCAAACACATGTGCAAACACCCCCAGCAAGCTGAGGATGGCACCAGGGGAACCGCTATGAATCTATGCATCTTGCGTTCTGCCTTTAAACTTTGATTATTGCCAGCAGTTTTCTCCTCATATCTGCATTCTGTATCAGCCCTAATTAACTAAATTATTAAACCATAATTAATTAATAACAGCCACAAGGGCCAGCATTGCCTTCTCTTGGAGGAATGCTTAAGAGACCCTGTATGCCCACTAACTTCCTCAGTATATAAAGTGGCTAGGGAGCATCTGTTTGAAACATTTGGACTGAACTGAAACATCACCTAGATCTGAATGACCTTAAGACACTGGTGAGGCAGGGACAGTAGTTGTTTATCCTAATATTTGATCTTTGCTTTGTCTTGAGTCCTAGAATTACCAATTTTAGCTGAGAATCTGGTCATTTGCTGTAAAGACTATTTTTCTTAGTCTTCCTTATGACCACATAACTAGCCGGCTGTTGGTATGTAACTATCTTCTGATGAACAGGATGTAACAGAAAGAAATATCTTTCTTGGGAAAGGGCATGCTTTTCGTCCTCCCTTCTTCCTTCTTGCTGAGTGGAATGGAGATGTGATGGCTGGAGCATGAGCAGCCATCCTGGACCATGAAGTCAAAGTCCTGTGCTTAGGATGGTACAACTGTGATAAAAAGAGGCAAAGTCCTCAAAGATACTACAGAGCTGCCATATCAGCTCTGGACTCTTTTTACATGATAAAGAAATAAAGGCCTATTTAAGTCATTATTATTTTGGATTTTCTGTCACAAGCAGCTAAAACTAATCCTAACAAATGTTGAGTCATGAAAATATCTCTAAAGAACCTTCAAAACCTCAAGTGATCAAGTTGCAGCTTAGATTAAAACCATAGAGGTAAGGGGCATGCAGTGAATCCTACATGACAATTTCCTGTAACTTGTTAAGTTCCTGGACACCGGATCCCTAGCTTGTTAAATTCCTGGACACTTGGGAACACTGGAGCTGTAGAGAAGGACCAGAGAAGAAGGTCGAAGCCCCAAAGCCACAGGACATTGACACAAAGTGCTGGCTAAAGTTGCAACCACTTTCTTCTTCCAGCAGGCTGAACCTTGGTGGTCAGGGGGAGGCAGCACAGCACAGCTGTGTCGAGGGGACACCCCCGGCCGTACTGCCCATCTCTGTAAACATACTAGACCCCCTTCAGAGCTCTATGTCCCCAACCCCCTAGACTCGCCCCTCCCTCCCTTCCTCTCTCATCCTCCTGCTGTCATCTCAGGACGTTGCACTGATACATGGCTGTGTGAAATGGACAGAACACACGTGTCACTGGCCAGTGTTTCCATTCTAAGGAGACGGAGCTTCAGGGAGACACAGCTGCCACCTGCGAGAAATGTGCTGTGCATGATGGACCTGCCTAGACGAGGCCTAGGTTCTGGGGCATCCAGGGCGGACTGTCAACTGTGCAGATGTCAGCGACAAGGGAAGATGTGAACGTGTGCACTTTCAGCACATGACACACCATTCACAGAGGTAGTGTGAGGAGGGAGCATGTTCCGGGGCCCAGGAGGCTGGGTGCTCTCTGTGTGGCCTTGTACAGACCACAGATACTCTCAGGACCCCTGTGGGCTCACAGATTTGCTAAAGCAAGGCTCATGTCTTCAGAATCGGCATCTCAGAGGTGGGAGGGTAGCTGCATGTCTCAGAATCTCAGCCAAACCTGGCGATCGCTGGCTGAAACTTGCTGCCCAGTGTGTTCTGTGGTCAGCAGCAGCCGCCTCACCTGGATGTATGATAGAAATGCAGGATCTGCCACACATGGGAGCGTGCACTGGTAGTCCCAGCTACTTGGGAGATCACGGCGGGAGGATCGCTTGAACCTAGGAGTTCAAATCCAGCCTGGGCAACATAGCAAGACCTCGTCTTTAAAAAAATAATAATGACGATAATAAAAAAAAGAAGAAAAAAAGAAATGCAAGATCTCAGTCCCCACCCAGACCTACTGAATCGGAATCTGCACGTTAACGAGATCCCAAGATAATTCCTGAGCACACTGAAGTTTGAAAATGCTGGCTTCGATCTAGAATGGCATGACTTCAAGGAGAATATAATATATTTAGCCATTGTCATGGAATCCAATCTAAACACTTGCTCTTCATTTCGCTTCATTTTAAAAATAAAAACCACTTATTGTGAGGATTAAAAGTGACGATGCCTAAAGAGCATGGTATGGTATGAGAGGTCAATAAATGTGAGCTTTGTTCACGCTGCGACTGTTATTATTAAGCTGCTACAGTCATTGGTCTAGATTTACCAAAACCCAAGAGGATAGGAATTTCAAATTCTGAAGCAGCTCTTTTTACTTGTGACTTACTTATTTCCAACCCCTGGCACGACAACATTCTCCCCAGTGAACAAAGAACACTTGAAATTTGGTCTTGGCTGATACCCCAAAGGCAAAAGAAAATACAAAGGCCTGGAAGGAAGATCCCTAGGACTCGGGATCATTAGTCAAAGAACCGGCTCCGGCCAACAGCACAGCCAACCACCGGGCCACTTTCAGGAGGAGAGAGGCTTCCAACACCATGTCCCCACCCAAGGAGAAGCAGAGGCATCACCTTCACATGAGAGATGAATCAAGGGCAGTGGGCATCCACCCAAAACACCAGAGGCCCCTAATTCTCGCGTTGGCATGCATGCACTGCCTGCAGATCACCGTGTAAATATAGTGTGTAAATGCTTTTTAAATGGCTTTACCCAAGGCTGAACTGCTGGCAGGCAGATGGGCAGCCACATGACACAACCATCAATTTGTGTCACTGGAGCTTTCGCAAAGAGACAGATCAAATGGGGGAACCAAATCCTCTCTGTTCCCTTTTCAGTCTCCTCCTTCTGCTTAACTTCTGGTCTTTGTGTGCATGTTCAGGGGTGGGGAGTAGACTCTGGGTGTCTTTGCAATAAGCCAGGTCCCCACAGAGCCAAGTTCCCCTCATTTTTAAGCTCCAGGAGAAACCACTCCATGGATTTTAACTTCACAAACACCAGCAACAGTTCAGACACTTGTTCCGGAGTTCCCAGCAGCAATGACTCTGCAGAGGGAAGCAGTGAGTAGAAGCCTGGGGTCTCCCATCTTGTCCCCAGGTAATGGCTTTTGTTCCCAGGTACAATTAAGTCACTGTTTGCTTTGTGTATGTGTACCGAATACACAATGCCTTCTATTCTCAAGGCCTAAAGAAAACAGGCATTGGCATGAGGCATCCACATTTTCCTTAATGAACTAAACAGCCCAATCCGAAATTCAAGTGCTAAACTTTCAATAGCAAACAAAAGGTTCATGTTCCAGTCCGGTTCACTGAAACCAAGTGACTTTTATATCAGCCTTGAACCCCGGGAGCGTTTACTTACTTACTCTTCTCTTATCAGCACGTCGAGGGGTCAGTTCCACATGTAAGCAAGAGAAACAGACTGAGCATATGACACTTTGGATGACAAAAAAAATCTCTGAGACTCACTCAACACCCTATGTGTTCCTGAAGGGTTTCTCTCCTCTCTCTCTCCTGTCCCCGAAATCTGGGGAATCAGGCATTTTGGACAGTTCAGCAGGCAAGTCAATCTTTAGAATAAAATCTAAATCTCTGCCATAAATGATGACTCCCTCCCGTCAAGAAGCCCTGGAGAAGTGGACGTCTGGGTTAAGCAGGCTGTTCACTCCCCAGGCAGTTCCTTGCTTGTGAGTGTCACATAAACTACAGTCCTGCGGCAGAAAAGCTGCATTATTTATGGAGGTGAAAATGGCTATTTATTTGCATAAAAATGATGAAAAGAATTGGAAAGCGCATGGCCCCCTGAAGGGTAATAATAAAGGAAAAGCAAAGTATTTGACCATAGAAAAAGGCATATGGCAGATCTACATCAAAGCCATTTTGAGATGTTATAAAATTAGTTCCCCAAACATACCTTTCCCCCCTTTGCTGAAAAGGCGTAGAACCTCTCCATTAGTAATGAGATAAGAGTAGAGTCAGAAGCGAAGTTTCTATTAAGAATGAAGTGTGTCCCACGTAGGTATGGGAGGGAAAGTGAGCTCAGAGTCTATAAAGGCTCTGGTGATATTCGATCGGCACTGTTTCTGCCTTCTCTTTCCTGGACTGCAAGTGACAGAAATCCTTCTCTTATCATAGAGTGACAAAAAATATTAGCAAGTGACTCAGCTATGCAAAGATCAACACTAAAAGTGCACCGAAAACTTCAAGATAAGGGGCATAAGAATCCAACGTGGGAAAAACAAACTGCCTGTCTCACAAGCTTTTCTAACCCATTAAGACCCAGAAACACAAATATTACATTGCCAGAAATAAAATCATGACATTCAGACATCTAGGAGTAGTAGTTTATAGCGATTTCTTTATTTGGAAGAGAATACCTAGAACTGAATTTGCCATATTGGTGAAAACTGTTTTCTAGAGTCTTAAAAAGAAAAACAAAGCAAGAGGACAAACAGTTCTCAGCCTTGCGTTTACAGCTGTTTGGCACCATTTCTATAAACCACCATTCCGGCCAGGAAGCACGACACAAGACCAACGGGCTGGAAGACCTGTCACAGGGAGAGCCTGGATTTAACCAGAAAGTGGCTGCTGCACACCCAGACGCATCTATGTTCACACTGACGGGACCCAGGTCTGCACTCATCCCCTCCAAAAAGTATAGCCTGTTGGACCCAACTCTCCAGCAGTGAAGATTAAGGTAATTGCAGGCTTTAAGCCGTAATTGACATCCGTTTCAGGATGTCTATTTCCCCATCAAGTGCTTGTCGAAAGTGGGACACCAAAGTATTTATATTTATAATTGCAAATAACAGACATGCATGTCTATTTCTATGTGGGTATCTGCGCTGAGCCTTTAAAAATACAGGTTCCAGGGCCCTCCTCATATTGTGATTCAGTCCCTGGGGCTGGGCCCAGCAACGGGAATTTTAACAAGCTGTCCGTGCTCCTGATGCATGGTCAGGTTTGAAATGCAGACCTGGAGTAGCAGTGCTCAACTGTAGAGTCACTGGGGGAGCTGTTGAAAATCCACATGCCTTCACCAGACCCCAGACCAATTAAAATCCTAATCTCTGAGGCTGGGCCCAGGTAGGGTGATGTTTAAAATTCACAGGAATTCCCCAAGTAGCCAGTTGATGCAAATGAGTGCTTCTTATGCAAAACCAGAGATGACCCAGAGAATTTCCTTTATCTAGAGAAACTGCTCCCCCACAATATTTTTTAATTACTCCTGCCAGCCAAACCCTACCTTTCCATAGCTGATTCCATATTCCTCTAAAACTGCTTTCTCAGTATAAAGTCTGCTCCTTACATGAGACCATCACACGCCGGAGGACTAGAAAGAACTGGGCTCTTCACTGTGGAGCGCTCCCCTGTCACCTGGGGAGCAAGTGATTAACAACCGCAATTTACAAGTGGACCCGTTCTGCAACGACTCCAAAACTGCATGTCTCAGACAGCCCTTTACCCACTGTTCGAGAATTTTTAGAAGATAATTTTTAATGACTTTGTTGCATCACCCGAGGCACATTTGGACAGCCTTCCCCTCTATATCCCGGCGGGATGCCACCTTGTGCGGTTCAGACCCTCGTGCAGAAGGCGGGCAGGACCGGGGTTAAGCCGCAGGGCGATGGCACCCACACCGTCTGCCATCTTCCCACTCCCTTCCACCAACATTCCTGAAGCTGGGGGGCCCAGAGCAGGCACAAGAAGGTGCCCTGATGAAAAAAACATCTCCCCGTGGACTGCATTAATTGCAAGCTAAATGGCTCCAACAAATTATTTTAAAATGCAAGTACTTTCAAAAGAAGCTAAGCCTCATTCACCAGGGGGTGGTGCTTTAACTCAGTGCTCACAAGTGGAGGGTTCTGGGGGATGTTGTTTGTTTGAGACACAGCGCTGGGCCGCAGTGTTTTGAAAAGAACTCAATGCATTGTTAATATTTTAAAACTCTAATTCCTGGTGTTGCCTGAAGACTTGGAAAGGCTGGCAGCACTGGCCCATGTCCCAACAGGCAGCAAGCGCGGAGTAAGTAATCGTTGCCCCTTTAGATGGCCCGTGCGCTGCAGCTGGACACGGGCCCATTGCTTCCTACTGCCTACGCCGGGCCAGCCTCAGTCCTGCTATATCTGCACAGCAAACTCTTCTTTAATCAATATCTCACCCCCGAGGGGCAGAACTGGCGACAGGATTTTTGTAATCACATTTTTGGTCTTCCACTCTTTTAGCTGTGAGACCTTGGGCAGTCACTGTCCTCTCGGTGGAGCCTTAGTTTCCTTAGCATTACTATTTTGACTGAATGGTGACGCTGCTTGGGGTGTCTACGAGTACGAAAAGGAACTGCACGTGACTATGAAAGCGTTTGGGAACGATGGGGCAGCACCCACGTGCCACTCAGGAGGCTGGTCCTGCTCGGCAGGGACGCCCTGGAGGGAGGTCTGCTGGGGGGGGCTCACAGACTAATCTGAAGGCAGTATGGGGAGTCCAGGCTCAAACTCCCCCCCGGGAGGGCAGCAACTGCAACCCCAGCACCAAGAAGAGCTCAGTTCTGACAGGGGCTCCTGCCACGGCCAGCGTGCCAGTGGAAACCGAGAGGCTGCCAGTTCTTGAATTCAAAGGAAGAGGCTGCAAAAGGCATTTTCACAACTGGGCCTCATTCCCTCATTACTTCCGGCCCGACCCCGAATGTCTGAGTGAGACCAAGGTCTCCTGATCCAACATGGTCTTTCCCTAACCGGAAGAAACACATGAGGACGGAAAGACATAGAGCAGCGGAGGACATACCCCCTTCTTCCTTCCCCAGCCCCCACGGCCTTCCCTACGCCCACCTCCCACAGACCTTTCTCTCTCTCTTTCCCTCTATTATCAGTTCAGTTCATTATTTGCATTTTGGCAGGATTTTCCTTTTCCAGGCCTATCCACCGAGTGGAGGAGACGGCAGATGGCCTGCTACACAGCTAATTTGAGGACATATTCAAGACAGTAATCAGCTACAGATTGACTTGGCACCAGCCAGCAAGGGAGGAGAGGCCAAGTATTTCTAAAGTCCAGCACGTCCCCATGACTTTGCCTTCGCTTGCTCTGCCAATAGAAAGAGAATATTTTAATCTCATGATAATTTGTTTTGGAAGGAACTCCAGATTTCAGGAGCAGTCTAAATCCTCAGGTGAATGGCCAACATGAAGTCTGGGGAACTCCTCCCTGCGCTGGTAACCCGTCATCAATCAGCCTTCTTGTTACTTTCCTGTCCGACCAGGCACCCGAATGTACGGGTATCAGCTCATGCCCTTGCCATACTGACCATGAGGATCCGTCAATGGGAAGGACGTGTCAACACCCCGCTGAACTCCCCTCCCCTGTGTGCCACCACGAAGCTTCACCAGTCCAGCAAGGTGTTCAGATAAAGAGACAAAGTCGGCCTGGCAGGACCAGCTCCCTACTCCTCACTGTCCCTTCCTCCTTCCAAGAGCCCAACCAGTGTGTCCATCTCGTCCTTGTTCTTCTTATTCAGAATGCTGGTCTATAAAATTTTGTTTTGTTTTGTTTTTGTATTTAGTATTTGTCACAATCAGCCAGGTATGGTCTAGGCTAGTTCTGTATAGTCGTCACGACTTACACAATTTATTCTCCCCACCTGATTTTTGGTAAATCCTTTAAAAACCTGAGCTTATTTATTTATAAAGTTCCTTTACCAGTAAATATTTATCTCCCTCCACGTTTTCTCCTCAGTTGGAGCAAATCTGACATTGGGCACAGTCTCAATTTTTAGAGCCCCCTACCTTGTTAAACCATATCATCTTGGAGATAGATAGACAGAAATAAATATATACATATAAATTTTTTCTACTTTCTGAAAGACCAAGAATGGCTTGATAATTGACTACGAACTCTACAACAACCTGGCTGTGATGCAGTTCCAAGAGCTCTTAACAGAGTCCTGAGACAGACAAGGAGGTTCAAATCCCAGCTCTGCCATTAAATGCTGTGTGACCTCAGGCAAGATGCTTAACTTCTCTGGGTCTCAGTTTCATCATTGGCAAAATGAAGAGAATAATGCCTACCTCTCAGTGTTCTTGCGAGAATGAAATGAGGTAATACACGTAAAGAGCTTAACAAAGTACCTGGCATATGGTAAAAAACAAAATGTTCACATGTAGCTAGGAGTACTGAGTAGCAGTAATGAAAATGATAGTAGTAGTGGGAACATGAAGACGGAAGAAGGGAGGAGAAAGAAAGACAAAGCAACAGCGAATTTAAAATGGGTGTTCTGGGTTCATTTGCAGACCTCAGTAGATTTCAAGAACTCAAATTTTGGCTTCTCTTAGAACATCACTTTACTTCTCCCTTAGAGAGAACAACACACATCCAGCCGTTTTTGGAGGTCCGGGATGTTGGGGAGTAAATTCCCTCCAGTCTGTCACTTGTGTTGTTGTCACCACTTGCTGTTCTCCTGTGAACCCGCTGCAGCAACGACCTGCAGCGAGGCACTTCCGCATCCCGGCTTCACTCTCCCGGCTTCACTCTCCTCACATGTAAAAGATGGGGCGCTGCAACAGAGGACTGATCCCGAGGGCGGGGTTCCTCCAGTCCGCTTCCGCTCTGGAGCAGAGGACTGGGTTCTAATTCTGCAAAGCGTTTTTGCTTCACCCCCTCGGAGAAGCTCCCGAGGCAACATGGCTGTCTCCCGCGTCCTGTCTCTGCTCTTCCTCTGAACAGCCTCGACATTCGTCTTTCGTGCTCTCAACCATTCGCTTTCCAGGGTGCTGGGACTGGTGCCCTGCTCCACGACACATCCTGAGTCACCGAGGCGACGTGGGGGTGCTTTCCGGAGCACCAGGGACGTCAGGCTCCTCGAGCTCCTTTGTGAAGTCTTTCTGTGAATCTGCACAGCACAGTGCCTGCCAGGTGCTCAGTAAATGTGGACAGAGTCTTCTTTTCCTGGGAGCACTGATCCTTTTCCCAGACACAAAGCCCACCTGCCTTCAGCAAAAACCAACAGAAGAAACAGACCCACAGAGACCCGTCAGCTCTTCCTCTTCAGAAACCCCAGTGTCTATACTGCTTCCGCCATATAAAAATTTGGAATTAGACGGGCCAATAGCACCAGCTACGGTTCAAATGTGTCCCTTGGTGTTCATACATTGGAAACTTAATCCCCAATGCAGCAGTGTTGGGAGGCGGGACCTTTAAGAGGCGATTAGGTCACGAGGGCTCTGCCCTCACGAGTGGATTAATGCTGCTACTGCAGGAGTGGGTTCATTACCGCAGGACTGAGTCCCTGATAAAAAGGATGAATTCGCCCACTTCATGTATCTGTCTCTCCCAGGTGCTCTCTTGCCCTCCCTTACCCCCTCGCCTTCCACCAGGGGACAGCACAGCAGGAAGGCCCTCTCCAGGTGCTGGTGACATGCTCTTGGACTTCTCAGCCTCCAGAACCATGAGCAAAATAAACTTCTATTGTTTACAAACTACCCAGTCTCAAGGATTCTATCACAGCAGCAGGAAGTGGACTAAGACAGCACCCTCCTTTCCCAGGTAGCAAACCTGAGCCTTGAGTGGTGAATCATACGTGCCTCAGTCAGTGGGACAGCCAGGCCTGGTCAGTCACATGCCCTGACTCCCAGCACCGCTCACACTGATATAGTAGTTATTTTTTGTACCTTGTCACCCAATGACCTGCCATTCCTACTGTGTGCCAGGATCTGAGTTGGGGCCCAGGAGCCATTGAAGGAGAGGAAATAGGCTCCTCCCCTGGGGAGGTCAGCATTGGATGGGAGAGAATAATCTGTAAAGAAATAAGCACAGGGCAATGTAGAAAGTGCCCATTGTGTATGGAGGGCTCCAGCGGGGAATCAGGAGAATCATGTGAGTTTTGAAGAGAGGACAAAGAAGTTCCAAGGAGAGAAGGAGAGACAGACATACTAAATTGAAGGGGCAACATCCAAAAAAGTGCCAAAACTCACACAATTACGGGAATGGCACGAACATCTGTGTGGCTGTTGTGGAAGGTTTGTGCAAGGAGTGGGCAGTGGTGATCCCGTGGGCACAACAAACCACTTAATCAGGGGCCCCAATAGCAATCATTCCCTTGATCACGATTCTGTGGTTCCAACATGGGCTGGGCTCAGCTGGGCAGGTTGTCTGCTCCTCCTGGTGCTGGCGGGGCTCAGTCACGTGTTTGCCATTAGTGGGGCTGGCTGGATGCGATGGCCTTACCGGAACTTCTGGTGGTGTCAGCTGGCTGCTGGCTGGGCCTCTCTCTCCACAAGGCCTCTCATCCTCCAGGAGGCTAGACAGAGTATCTTTACATGACAGCAAAGTGTTGCCAGAGAGCAAGGTCTAGCCTTGGAAGTTATACAGTATCCCTCTGCAGGTCTCCGCTCGGCAGAGCAAGTCACAAGGCCAGCTCCCATTCAGGGGGTGGGGAAACCATGCCAAAGTGCAAAGAGGCATGGGCACAGGCAGGCACGGTTCCTGGGGACCACGAGTACTGCAGTCTACCCCAGAGTGGACAGAGACAGTATTAGTGCACGTGTTCACAACATATCTTACAAATTGGAGTGCAAACCCCTAACATTCAAGGAGCTTAAAATCATATTTACCTTTGTACCCCCGATTGTGACTCCCTTAATTCTTTCCCACACATTATGTTTAATAAATTTGTGTGGATTGATTGATTAAATTCTCACAAATGCAGACAGTTACAAACTTAGGAATTGGGAGTTTACCAAGAGAGAATGTCTGAAGGTACAGTTAATAAAGAATAAAAAGTCTCTTTTGCTCACGAAATACTTTGAGATGACAGAATAGGAACATGATCATTTCACAACCAGGGGCCCAGTACCTGCCCTGAAATTCACTGGAAACAATCTCTAGGTGGACCATTGCCCCCCTTCCATTTTCCAACCTTCACTCCAAATCACATCATTTGCCATAAAGAAAGTCAAAAAGTTTAAGAGGTCAGAGTTTGTTTCAGGTTCTATAAAAAGGCAGAGCAAGTCATCACATCTGGGCAGAATCCTCTGTACTTCATCCCTGAAAGTTAACATACAGCCAAAGGTCTTTGCTCTGCAGTAGCAGCAGACCGATGCGTCAATCTGTCTTCCCAATTCGGGCACCAACATGCTATCATTTCATGAGTTAGACTTGGCAAGATTTACCTATTTCCTTCTGGATGTTGTGCCTGAGATTAAGCAAAACTGTGTGGCACCAGGTTCTATGGACAATCTCAACTTCCCTCAACTGTAAATAAAATAGACTTTGGGTTAGCAAACGACCCAGCTCCTGACCCTTTTTGTGTAAAAATTTAACACTCTATTCGAATAACTACTGCAGCAGTGGTAGTCACCAAATGCAGGGTCCTCTCTGTTCAGCACATGGCAGGAGGGCACACACCATGCTTTCAAGTTGGGTGTGAACACATGACTTCTTCTGGCCAATCCAAGTGGGCTCAAGTACGTGTGCTGGTTCCACACCAAAGCCTCAAGAGCCAGAGCTCAATCTGGCACAACCTCTTCTTCACCAATGTGACCACAATTTTCCAGACAGTGGAGGCTCTATTAGCTTTGGTCCTGGAGGACATGTGAGGGTGAGGCTCCAGCTAACTCACATTAGCTACTGGGGTTGTTTGTTATAGCGGCATGACTTTGCCCATCCTAACTTAGTATGTCTTTGATGAACGTGTAACTCATCTTTGACTGCTGTGTTGATGAAAGTGATGGCCCAATTTTCAGTTTTAGAGCAGTTCAGATGACAGTAGTACACTGCTCCCCACTTCCCTCTGCCGAATCACGCCTCCTTTCTTCTCACTTGCCTTGGGCTTAGGAAACTGTTTTATCTCCTTTCTTCACAGGAAACCCACAGAAGGTACTGGGTTCAGGGAGAAAGCTTGGGGCCATGTAAGTTCCTTACCTGCCACAGGACCTTTGCTCTGGCTACTTTGAACGTCATCCCAGAGTTTGGGATCATGGGACCAGAGGGCATCTGCATTGCCTGTGGTGACCATCTCATCCACAGTCCTGACCCTGAGGGGAAGAGTGAGCCGCTTGCCTAGAATAAGTGGCAAGCCAGGTCTAAAACCCAGGCTGTTTGCCTGGATCTACTCCTGGCCCATGTCCTGCTGCCTCGACTGTCTGCCAGCACCACTGCAAGCACTGTGCAGAGCCACCCTTCTCTTCCCTGGAATCTGAATTTGCCTTTTCTGGCTGTGCACAACTGGTCTAAGGGTTCATGGGCCTGATGATCTCTGTTCTCCAGAGAGGTTTCTTTTTCTGGTCCCACAGCTACATGTCCCCAAAGGCCACCCATCCTGGATGCCCAAAGCCTTTAACCACACTGACAGCAACTCAGAAAGCCTTGACTGGACTCCCTGGGACTCCTTCTAGGCCCTTGCCCCCACCTCCACTGCCCCAGTCCCTGCCTTGCTCCTTTCAGCAGCCAGGAGGACTACAGCCCCTGCGCCCAGGGACCCTTCACAGGCAGACAGCGCAGCCAGGAGCACGACGGGCACTGACTGGTCTGGCCACGGGAGGATCTGCTTGAGTGACGCTCCCCATCCTTCACAGAGGCCTAGCAACAACTCAAGGAGTGTCTTGGAAGTGCAGCGTGACGAACTATCCTCTGAATGAGACTTCTCAGAGGGGCCAAGCCTTTCGATCCCCATTTCACATCTGAAAACTCATTTCAATGGCAGGATTTTAAAGCAGACCCGTCCCGAGGAGCCCTCACCAGCAGCCGCCTGGGTCCCGTGCTTCTCCACGACCAGATGCACAACACGCCCCTCCCCTCTCGCTGCGGGAGAATTTAGACCTGCAAGCAAGAAGGAAAGTCAGCAAGTTCCAGCGGCAGGAAAGGTGGGCAGACGCCTCCGGCATCGGGGCAGATCCTTTGCACCGTCGCCTAAACCCCAAGAGGGGGGACACTGAAGACCCACAGGTGAGCACAGGAATGCAGGCTGCCTGCCCTACACGTCCCCCTTCCAGCTTCCATCAGAATCCCCTTTTATTCAGGGCAGCAGTGTGCCTCCTCCCCATGCGCCAGGGTCGGGGGGTGGGGGAGGGTGCCTTGTGGCCCAGTCTGGATGGCGAGAGGTGAACAGGAGGCCCAGGAAAGCCCACGCAGGGGTCCAATGAGGCAAGAGTGCACCCCCTTTCCCTTACACTTCCCCTCCTCTTGCCCGAACCGTGAGCACAGTGGCCGCAGCTCTGGCTGTCACCCTGAGGCTAGTAGGGGGCAGAACCCAGGGGAGCCTGGGTCTCCACTGGCCCCGAGGAGCTGCCTGGTCAGCTCTGTCCACCCACCTCCCCACATCTGCAGGAAAGAAAAAGGAACCTTTAAGTTGTGTAAACTACTGCGTGAGGGGTTTCTGTTTCTAGCACCTAAATGCAAAGTCTGTCCAGTGACCATCCAAGCAGGAGAATTTCTTTTCTTCCATGGAAAGTCAGTGACTCATAGAAATTAACAATCAATGGAAGGTTTCGTTGGAATAAAAATCCACTCTGGCCGGACGTGTTTGGTATATTTTGGGGCAATGACTGGGGAGAGCAGAAAGGCTCAACTCTTGCTGCTCTTAAAGTACAAAATCAGCACAAACTGACACTCACCTAATACATCAACTGTTCACATGTTTTAATTACATATTATATTTGGGGGGAAATGAGAGAGAAAGAAAGAAAAGGTAAGACAGAAGGGCACTGAACGTCCACTGATGGACACGGCAGATGTTGTCCAGCCACGCGACGCAATAGTACGCAGCCCTGAACAAGGGAAGTTCGGGCACGTGCTACAACACAGATGCACCCCAAGCGCGTCACGCTAGGTGAAGTAAGCAAGCCACGACAGCACAAATATTACACAATTCCACTCCTAGGAGGTGTCTGAAGCAGTCAAAATTATAGAAACGGAAAGTCGAATGGTGGTTGCCAAGGGCTAGGGGAAGGGGGAGTGAGTTAGTGTCCGATGGGCAAAGAGTTTCTGTTTTCCAAGATGAAGCAGGTCTGGAAATGTGTCGCATAACAATGCGAATATACTTGACGCTACTGAAGTGTACACTTAAAAATGTTTAAGACGGTACGTTTGATGTTATGTGATTGTAACAATTAAAAACAAAATTTAAAAATTTCTTTAAAGATACAAGGGCAGAGGAGGGAAGAGGGGAGAAGAGAGCTCACAAACCGAGGAGGGGACAACAGCAGCAGGGGGAGGCAGAGGAAGGGCGTGGCGGGAGGCAGGAGGGACAGAAGACCCTCTGAGGGGTCACGCAAGTCTGGTCACACGGGTCGCTTACTGGGGCTCTGGGCATCACAGGTCCACACCGGAGACCTTGCAAACACCCAGGACTGGTACAGACGTTTGACTGCTCACTCGTCTCAGTCCAAAAAGAGCTTTGGAGCAGCACCGTGCGTGCAGGGGTTCTGATGGGGATTCTGACCTGACTGCCTGAACTGCCCGGTACCTAGCGGGGGCTCACCAACGATCTTCCCAGTCAGTTCACCGAAGAATAGTGCTAATCCGGTCCAAGGCCACCAGGGCCCACGGCCTCCCCCATCCTGCTCTCGAGAGCATCCCAGGAGAGCCCTCAGCTGCGGGGAAAGTTCAGGCAAAGTCCAGCATGCTAGACTAGCCACAGGTGCTACTGAAATTTAACTTTAACTAAAATCAATGAACATTAAAAATTCACTTCTTCAGAAGTACCAGTCACATTTCACGTGCTCAACAGCCACATGTGTCCAGTGGCTACCAACATTGGACAGCACAGAACATTCCCATAGTCACAGAAGGGTCTGTGGCACGGCACTGGCGTGGACACTGTCCTATCCTAGCCCGTCCTACCCAGGGCACCGGCACTCTGGAGGACTAGTGTAACACACCACACGACCTCTTTCTGCCTCAGCTGTTTCCTTATTTCTAAAATAAGGATAATATTAGCAGCTAATTTTTAAGGTTGTTAAGTAGATTAAATTAGACAATACAGGTAAAGCACAAAATGCCTGGCTCGCAGCACATGATCTTGTGGGGGCGAGGGGAGGGAAGCTGGTGCGTGCACACACACTCTCATAGCTGTGGTTTCCTACACAGGAGACCACGTGTTACTCTCTCCTCCCCGCAGTGGGAAAGATTCTCAATAGGCAACTGGAAGGGAGGGCCCCTCCCAGGGGCTCCAGTGGGCGGAGGTGCTGTCGTCCGGGCAGTCTGGTTTCTCCCCCACCTGCCTACCAGGAGTCCGCCCACAGGGAGCGTGGGAGTGGGAACCGTGCTCTGGGCATGTGGAAGCCACAGTGGGTGGCTGAGTCCCCACGCGGCTCCAGCAGGCTGCTCAAAGAGGCCATGAAGGGATGGGATGCACAGAGGGAAACTGCTCCCCGCATGGACAGAACCCCCTTCCATCCCCTTCCACCCCAGCCCTTCCCTGCCAGGGCCCTGAGGTCATGAACAGCAGAAACCAGGGGCCCAGTGAGTACCCAGGAATTGTTCATTTTGGCCTAACAGGACGTTTATGTGAGATGACCACCTTACAGCTTGCATCTCCCTCTCCACGGGGCTGTGTGTGCCTGCGTGCGTTTACGTGTGTAGTGCATAGTAGCACGTGTTTCTGAGATCCTTTATTCATTTCAGATTTTCCGTTGAAAATCTTGCTAAACTATATCCCATAATTTCTTTCTCAGGTGTGCTTTATTTATTCTCTCCCATCATCCTGTGGGCTTAGCCTCGGGGTCTGTAATGCTGCCCAACAGGGCGTGACCCATTTGGAGTACCTGGGGTTGCTTCGGGAGCGCTGATGAGATGCCCACCCGCTGTGCAGATAAGACACCGGTCTCCAAGATTCCTGACCGTCCCCTGATGCCACACGGACGGCGTGCCTCCCTCCCGCGGCCCTCCAGGGGCAGCACGACCATGGGACCGCATGAGCTCCTCCTCACATTCTGACAACCAAAATTAAAATGAAGGATTTGTTATGGTCGAGTAAGTGAAAGAAGGAAAACACTCCAAGGATTGCTGACTAATCTAACCAGAGACACACCCGGCTAAAGGATTAGGTAATTTTAAAAATCCAATACATTTTTTCTTTAACAGATCACTTCTTAATGAATAATGTTTGAAGTAATAGGAGTGAGATTCTGTGGGAGATAGAAAGAAATCTTGTAATGGCTTTGTCCCCAAGATTGTTTGTCAATAAAAGCTATGGACGTTCGATATTATTCTAAATGCATAATTTGTTAATCTGCATGGCTTTAGCGCTCACAAAAGAAGATTCTTTGAGTCACAGAAAGAAAACTGTGCTTATTTCATGAGACGAATGATCTAATTTGGAAGGACGAGGAAGGCGGTGGATGCATGAATGCGGAACGGGACGGGAAGGCAAGGGACGAAGGTTCTCCCCTGGCACGGCCACGGTGGAAAATGAAGATCCCAGGTTTCCAGACTCTTCTCAGCGGAGTACTACGTGTTCCTCAGAGGACTGCCTGGGTGGAGGTGCTGCCGCCAGGTAACAATGGCCTTGAATAAAGGCTGTGAGACCAGAAAAGGTCTGAAAACCACCAGCCTTACCAAGCCAGACGCTGAGCCTTGAGGAGCTAGGCTGGGGACGGTGCTCCTATTCTCTCTCTCCCTGCAGAGTGGCCATGAGGGAAGGGGGAGGGCAGAGGCCAGGCCTCCTCCTTCCAGTTTCTGTCCTTCAGGGGATATGCAGAGCTGGAGGCCAGCTGGGGAGGCTGAAGGTCACCTGTGCACCTCCACCACAGAGCTCCAGGTAAAGGCGTCTCAGAGAAGCTGTCGCCAATGGCCTGAGGCTCACCAACCCAGGCAGGGCAATTCCTTCCTGTTCTTAGTCCCTTCCTGAGAACGAGGACAAGGAAAAGCAATTTAGCCACCTCTTTAAGTAAAAACTTGAGGAAACTCCTTCTCCCAAGGGGACAGGCTGAGAAGCCACCCAGGCCTGGGTTGGAAGTCTCTCCTCTAAGCCCCCTCAGCAGAAGCACCAGGGCCTTGGCCTTGCACCACGACCTGAGCAGAAGACTCCCCCTCTCAGAGACCAAGGCTCCCTCTGTCAAAGAGTCGCTGTGGCTTCTTCGCAGGATTCTGGCAGAACACCCCCCTCCTCACCCCCAGCAGTCACTGCACCCCACATCAGCACCAGGGGGCAGACTGTCGTGTCCACTGCTGTACCCCTAGTGCCCGGAAGACTGACCCGCGTACGGCTGTCAGTAGACGGAGAATCAACCACCGCTCCAGAGAGTAAACGGAGCCCGTTGGCCCACCATGGGCAGCATGCACGGCGGGCATGAGCCCTGCGACCTCTGCCTAGGGAAGCCTGGACAAAGTAGCCTCTCTGTGCCTCAGTTTCCTTATCCATAAAGTCAACATAATATTTGTACCAAACTCATAGGGCTGTGTGAAGATTAAATGAGAAAATACATGAAAAATATAGTTAGAGCAATGCCTGGCCCACACAGGTGCTCAACTGCCTAAGTTGTTATTAATGAAATGTCCACCCCAGATGGCCTTCTTCTATTTTGGATCCTGCATCACTGAAGAATCCCAGTGGCGGAGAATAGAATGCAAATAAACAGCCCCTCATCTGCTCCTGAGCAGTAATTATGATGGTCGCACTGGCTCTTGCTTCTTCCTTCATAATACCTAATTTTCTCATTTGTCTTTTTAAGAATAAAATAATATCTAGTGGCAACATGAACTAGTGACTACCTCCGTTCCTTTAAATGGTGATTTCCCGGTGCATTGTTTAATCATATCGATACGGAACTCACACACCTTTTGGCTAGCCAGTGACTTTTTAATAGTGTGCTCTTGTATGACTGCATATTTGTTCCTGACACTAAGTTTAAGGTGCTTCTAGTGCTTAGTGAGTTTTTAGATTTTCTTCAATTTCTTGGAGGGTTTTGGTCTTTGTAGTTTGTGTTACTAGTATTTCTTGAGGAAGAGTATCAGATGGCTGCAGGGTGTCTGTCACCCCATCTTCTCGCTGTGTCTGTGTGAGAGAAGGAAAAGAGAGACGGCAATGGAAGGACAGGCGCGCTGCTTTGAAAGGTCAGGACCAGGCTTGGTTCAAATTGTTCCCGACTTAACATCTGCTTAAGAAGACGCTGTCTAATGCCCTAATGGACAGCCAGATCAGGAAGTGGATCTTCTGGGTCCCCGAGGTTCAGACACAAGGAACTCCCTTTGCTGAGAAAAAGGGATGTTATGTAAACCCCAAACGCTTACGTCAGAACAGTGAGGCTGCCCCTGAGAATAGCAGGGTGACAAGGCCTCAGGGCACACCCACAAGCCTGTGCACGGTTCCTCCTCAGTTCCAGCAGTTACTCGGCTCCCAGAACCCTCTCCAGAGATCAAGGGGCCTCTACATCTGATGCCATCATTAAATTCTCGCTGCAGGTTGTGTCAGAGAACTTGCCACCAGCAGGGCTTCTCTTTAATGACCTTCAGGAGAACCAGCTGAGGCCAAGGGCAGAGGCCCAGCAGCTCTCGGGTGTCCGGGGGGAAATGGCATAGGAAGCTCAGGCAGGAGACAGCACGGCCTCGTCCATCCAGACTAGTCGGACAGGCTGAGGCCAGCTGATGGCGCTTTGCTCATTTGGGTCCAGGTTGCCATGGAGATCAGCGGTCTCCCTGGATGCCTCCTGACTACAGGAGCAACTAGGGCATTCCTGCTGAGGGATCTGAGTGACTTAAGTCCCAGTGCCAGGGCGGGAGTTGTGTGGAGGGTTCCTGTGGGTGGCCCCCTCCATCTTCGAGCTTGAGTTACAGGGAGTGTTCCAGCATAGCCTCTGTTATGTCCAGAGGTAAAAATTCTTTAAACTGAATTTTCTCGATGAAATGAAGATGATTTTTTTTGGTATTACATTTTATTTTTACTGCTTCTTCCAGAATTGCACAATTCTTTAATGATTGCTATTCAACTAAAACATGCCTCGAGGCATTGCATAATATGGGAATAACAATTTTAAAAACTGTAGTCAGCAACATGAAGGCTTGAAAGCATCAGTGTAAAAGCGTTCAAGAAATAACTTCCTTTGGCTTCCTTGGCTTGTTTAAGAGATTACTGATGGCAAAATCAAGCACAAAATCTTAATGGATCAGTAACTATAAACTAAGCTACTTAAATGAAAATAAAAATTATGCCTTGGAACAAGATTTCTGACCTGGGGGTCTGGGAATCTGCTGAGACTGTGGGCAGAATATTTGGCAGAATGTTTGAATGTTTGAGGCCTTTTTTTGAGACGGGGTATACGGGTCTCAACTATTCTCAACGGGGGTCCTAAATGTTAAGTTTAAAGTTTGCTTAATTGACAGCAAAGTTTCCCAATCTGGTTCCCTTTTTTTATTCCATTGAACATTTCAAAACTTGGTGAAAGGCATATTAGGAGTGTTCTCCTGCCTCCCTGTTCTTCCCGCAGGACATGTCTCATTCTTCCTCTTCCTCTTTCTCCCCTTACTGCCCTCATCTATGGAATATTAAAAATAAATATTGAGCATCCTAAGTGCCAGACGTAGCATGTAATAATTATTAAGATGCACACGCACAGGATGCAGGGGGAGGTTCAGAGGTTCAGTGTAGATATCAAATATTCCCAATCACTCAACCCCACCCTATGTGACAGGTAAAAGCCAAAGACGCAAATACTCAGAGAATCCAAGGAATGGGATTTTGCTTGGTTTCTTGCCTAGCTGGCCAGCTGGAACTTAAATATCAAGCACAATGTTGAGGGCCGGAACAATGTGTCTTCTCAAAAGTAGCTTTAAATTCAGAGACAGACAGTAGAACGGTGGTTGCCGGGGGGAACGGAGAGTTAGTGTTCGATGGGTCCAGAGATGCAGCTGGGAGGGTGAAAAAGTCCTGGAGCTGGATGGCGGTGACGGTGGCACAACGACAGGAGTGTACTTAACGCCCCTGAACTGTGCACTTAAAAGTGGTTAAAAAGGTACATTTTATGGTATGTACATTATGCCACAATAAAATCTTTTTTAAAAAGGAGTCCTGATTTCTCTGCCTGTACTTGGCAAAAAGAGATGTCGCCGGTGCCTGCCTCTGCCAGGTGCTAGAGAGAATGAGTCTGCCAGGCCACAAGTTTCACAAACCCTGATGTACGTTAGGTTCTTCCGAATTTTCCAGATGGTGGTGTCCCTGTCACTACTCAGGGTGGCACACACCCTCTGTAGACATCCCTCCTTTTTCCTCTTTGGGACGTCAGCGGGGTTGGGAAGGAAGTCCTGGGTCCGGAGAGCCCTGAGCTGTGGTGTTCGGGACAGCCTGGTCAGACCAAGCCCCCCCGCTCCCCGAGAACTTCCTGACGAGCAGCATCCCTCCCCTCCCCTGGCCTTGCCAGGCTCTGTGCTACCTACCCAGTCCTGGAAGATGTGGGACCCCCCGCGGGACCTGTGCAGGGCTCTGCCTGCTGGGAGGCACAGCATCGTGTTTCTGAGGCTACCAGCCTGAAAGGCGAGCCAACCCCGGGCGGCTTACTGTTGGCTTAGAACTTGATCCTGGCTATCACAGGGACTCCTCGCCCGCGAAGCCCCTGTGGCTGACTGGCAGCCGAGATTATTCCAGAGTGTGTGGTCATCTGGATTCCGGCTGCCGATCGCTGGCCCACTGAGGCATCTGAGACTCGCACCTGCTGCAGGCTAGCCTTTCGCGTGTCTATCAGCACCGCTTGCTCCTCGGAGATGACAGCACATGGGTGATGTTTATCTTCAGGACTCTCCTCCCGGGCGCTGCGGTGACTCTGGTTTGGTTACAGCTTCTTCGTGTTGCTGTATCAGCACCCACACTGCCCTCAAAGAGTTCATGGGCTCATCACTTTCCCCTAGCGGGAGGAGGGGACGTCATGCTGGGCCAGCCCCCAACTCCCACCATGGGCCCACGATGCTTCCCCGGGACCCTCTCTCCCTTATTCCCGGAGGCTGACGCCCTGTCCTTCATCCATTGTCACCACTGTCCTGGGAACAGGATGCTCTCCCTAGCTCCCCGCTTCCTTGCTGTCCCAGATGCCAGGCCCTCAGCCTTTGGGTCTTTAAGGATTTCATCATCACCCTCACAGGGAAACCAACAGATTGGCTTAAAATCTAAATTAACAGACATGACGATGTCAGCCAGTTTTAAGAAGTAGGATCTGCAGTTTGTAATTGCTACCTCCTGACGGCCCGGGGTGACCTGAGCAACGTCAAGGAAGCACAGGGCACCCGCCATCTGCGTCTTTGGCCCCAGGAGCCACATCCGTCCCCAGGTTAGCCCCCACCCCCTGGGTCAGGGCACATATATCCAAGAGAAACAAAAGGACACGTCCACAGAAAGACTGGTACAAAAGTGTTTCTGGCAGCTTTCTTCACAGTAGCCCAAACTGGTGCCCCTTGACAACAATGGCTAAGCACACTGCTCTCTATTTGTACAATGGAGCACTGCTCAGCAGTGAAGAACAAACTACTGATACTTGAAACAGGCTAGGTGCTGGGGTCACGGGTTGAATTACACCCCCACTCCACTTGTATGTTGAAGTCCCAACCCTCAGAACCTCAAAATGTAGCTTTATTTGTAAATAGGGTCATCATAAATGTAATTAGGTGAGATGACTGTAATTACTCAGTATGAGTAGGGTAGGCTACCTGACAGATGTTCTTGGGAGGACCTTAGGTCCTCAGGAGGAAATTTGGACATAGAGCCACAGAATGCCATGTTATGCTGCCACAAGCCAAGGAACTTCCAGAAGCTAAGTGGAACAGAGCCTGCTGACACCTTGATCCTGGACTTCCAGCTTGCAGACCTGTGAAGCGTAAAGTTCTGTTGCTTCAGCCATGCAGCCTGTGGTATTCTGGTACAAAAGCCCTTGCAAACAAATGCAGTGGCAACAGAAGTCTTACACAAAATAGTACACACATTGTACGCTCTCATCCAAATTAAGTTCTGAAACAGGTTAACCTATGGTGGAAAAAATCAGAACAATGGTTTCCTTTGGAAGGGTGGGGTGGGAATGACTGAGGGGACAGATGAGGGAACTTTCTGGGGTGAAGGTAACGCTCTGTGATTACCTTGATGGGGTTGGGCTACACAGGGATGCATTGTCAACACTCTTCAAAAGGTGCACTTGGGACTCCTGCTTCTCACTCTACACACAGAAAGAACCATCGACAAATGCTGAACTCTAGGAACTGACATGCAGGATGACATGTTAAAGGGGTGAGGTGTGCAGATACCTGCAATTTACTTCGAAACACACAGAAAATGAAGATCCTTTGACAGAAGGAGAAATATAGAATGTTAACTGTGGATCTGAGTAATGGGTACACGAGTATTCACCATGCTTTTTTTTTTTTTTTCTCAATTTTTCTGTATAGTTGAACATTTTCAAAACAAGATACGGAAAAACATCACCACGCTGATCGTCTGCTTTCTTTCAGTGCTCTGCTGCAGAGCTGTGTTAATCGCACGACAGTGCTACTAAGGATCTAGAAGGCAAGTAATGAAAGGGCGATCTAAAAGGAGGGAGAAGGGGACCTTATTTTATGCTGAAATGTGTAGTGTTTGTGATGAGAAATGTTTTCCCACTCTAAACTATCCTTAAAACTAAATCGCGTGAAATGCCTATAACAAAAGAACAGGGGCCAGGTGTGGTGGCTCACACCTGTAATCCCAGCACTTTGGGAAGCTGAGGTGAGAAGATTGCTTAAGACCAGGAGTTCAAGGCCAACCTCGGCAACATATAGAGACACTGTCTCTACAGAAAAGAGAAAACTTACCTGGGCATGCACCTGTAGTCCCAGCTACTCAGGAGACTGAGGCAGGAGGATTGCTTGAGCCCAGGAGTTTGAGGTTGCAGTGAGCTATGATGACGCCACTGCACTCCAGACTGGGCAACAGAGTGAGATCCCATCTCAAAAAAAAAAAAAAAAAAATCCAGAATAGGGCATGGGTGGTATTAAGAACTTTTTCTTCATTCCAGAGAAGGTTATTCTTAAAATACTCTGAGGATAACCCAGGCTAACCAAGTACATTAGCATGAAACCCACACTGGGTGGGGAGTTCCTAAAAGGTGCATTCTTTACAACCGCAGGCTGGACTCTTCCCTGAGCCCCCAAAACCAGAACCAAATCCTGAAATACATATGAGAAGACGCCAACTGAGAAACCTCGGACAAACTGCAGGGCAAACCCTCAGCGCATGCTCACCATGCTCACCAGAACTCAAATCAACACTATTCTCCCAAGATGACAAATACGTGGAACTCTGGCTGGCTCAGAAGCGCTTACCCCAAAAGAAAAGATTCACACAAATAAGAACAACGCCATGCCTTCCTCTTGAGTGAGGGAAGTGACTCCGAATACAACAGTTTAGTTATTGTTGTTGAGGAACCAAAAAAAGCAATTCCAGTGTTTTGTTATTAGCTTAAAGAAAAGAGTATCAATCAATTCAGCTTTTCAATAACTACATGTCTTTTATTGACTATGTTACCAAGCTTATATTTTGCAGAAGAATAGACACAGGAACAGGAGAAATATAGTCTACAAAATGGTGAAAGAGAGAGGCGAAAAAGAAAACAAAATGTAGAAGCCTCCATGCCCTCCTCCTCACCACAGAAAACACAGGGGGAGAATTATCATTCTCATTTTACAGATGATGATACAGAGGGTCAGAGAGGTTCAGATTTCCATGTCACATAGCTATATAAGGGGCAGAACTGGGGTTTCTAACCCAGGCCTTTTGACTTTGGCCCCTGTAAGAAAGAAGGTTGGTGTTTAGGAAACAGCTTGGCCCCTCCAAGATAAGGGAGGCTTGGTGGGGGCCTCTATAGCCAAGCTGCGGGTGTCAATCCTAGCTGTGTGACCTTGGGCAAGTGACTTACCATCTTTGTATTGCATTATTGGTTTCTAGAGAAGGTAGAACAAAAGCATTTATCTGACAGAACCCGAGTAAAGTGCTTAGAATAATCCCTGGCCTGGTACAAGCAGATTGTCTCCAGACCTGTGCTGGCCAGCACCGCAGCCAACGGCCAGGCGGGGGTGATGTGTCACCTTGGCTAGGCCTGGTATTTGGTAGAGCTTTATTCTAGATGTTTCTGTGAAGGTACTTTTTACATGAGATTAACATTTAAATCAGTAGACTTTGAGTAAAGCCAATTACTTACTCTCCACAATGTGGGAAGGTGGGCCTTATCCAGTCAGCGGGAGGCCTTCAATAGAGGGGCTGACCTCCCCTGGAGAAGAGGGAATCCCACCAGCAGACGGCCTTCGGATTGGAGCTGCAACATCTACACTTCCCCAAGTCTTCCACTTGTGGGGGCCCCTGTAGATTCTGGACTTGTGGACTTGCTAGTCTCCACAATCACATGAACTGATTCTTCAAAACAAATCTCTCTCTCTCTCCCTCTGTGTGTGTGTGTGTGTATTACATACATATACATACACATCCTATTGGTTCTGTTTCTCTGGAGAATCCCAATACATGTGGCAATCTATATTAACTTTAAATTAACTAAAATCCACAGAAATTCAAAAATTCAGTTCCTCAGTCTTACTATCCAAGTGCGCAATAGCCACATGTAAGTAATGGCTACCGTATGGTTCGGCGCAGACAGAGAGCATTTCCATCGTCGTGGAAAGTTCTTCTGGACGGTTGCTCTAGAGCAGGAAATGGACCTTTTCTGAGGAAGCCTGTAGCAGGCCTGCCAAGATGGCGACGGAGCTCTTGGCATTCTCCTCCTCCTCCTCCTCCTGCTCTTCATCATCGTTGCAGCCAGCCATTATTTGTATTACATCAGGTTATTATTATTACTATTTATCAGGTTTTTAAATGCCCCAGTAACTTTTTATCTATGAAGGTGCAGTGGAATGCAGATTGCTCCAGTCAGCGCAGCCTTTTCAGACACCATCTGAGTCCTACACTGAAAGGAAGGGTGAGGAAAACAAAAAGACGAAGCGGAAGGGAGAATGGGCCCAGGGAGGGGAAAGAGCTGGGCCGAGAGGATGAGGGAGAGAAGAAAGGACCTGCGTCTAGTCATCCAAAGCCGACGCGCGCTCAGTCCCGGGTTGATCGTGCCTTTGTATTTTCTGCATTTCTGATGCGCTGTCGTGTCCCAGCGCTAGCCCATTTCTCGTGACAGTAAATCGTTCACCCGCGGCACACTTTCATAAGCTAACCGCCAACCCAGAGCCCTCGCTCACCCACCCCGCCTGCTCCCCACCACAATTCTCCCACCTGAACCACCCAAGGGCCAGGTGCCAGACAACCAGGGGCAGCCCCCACACCCTGAGCCCGCAAAAATTATTCGCACCAGCCCATCTGAAATCTGCTTACCCTGCCTTGCCCATTCCTTGCTGCGGAAACCACATTAAAGACTCTGCCCCGGTTTCCCCGGCCCCTCTGCCTCCTGGCCGATGGGGGCTTCCCTGGGTGGCGCTGCTGGCATGGCGTGCCCTCTCCTCTCGGGAGCCTGTTCGTTGGCAGTCGCCTCCTGACCTGCTGGCCTCGCTGTACGTGACTTATTAGTAAGTAATAAGTAATGAGTAAACCTACATTTTAAAACAGTTTTGCTCCACCGCACCCAGCCCCATCACAGGAAAGCTCACGTTTGTTTAACTAAAAACCAACTTCCCAGCCAAGGAGCTGGAGTGCGTTACTCCACCCTTTGAGTTGAGAAGTGCTGAGAAGGTGTAAGTGCTGCAGAAAAAAAAATTTAAAAAACCCTCTTCTTTTATACTTTTTTTGAGGAGGCAGCAAAATGGTCCATCTCACAGGACCGTGAGGATTTACTCAAACCCAGCATTTTAGGGAACCTGTGAGATAACCAAATGAACCCCCTAGTTCTACAGCCGAAACGTCTCCCCCAAGGTCAGTGGTGGGGCAAAGGCCAAACATTCTGACAGATGCCTGTCTAGTGCGTGTATTTTGTTCCAGTACATTCCACATTCACCTAAAATTGAGAAAAACTAATAAATTACTTAGAGTTCTTGCTTGCGGTCTACTAATCCTTTAGTGTTGTGCATATTTTAATTAAAGCAGCCATTAAGATCTCTTCGTCCCAAGAAACTACTGGAGTTGAGATTATTAACAACGGTTTAGCTGTGGGTTCAGGAACCATTTCTAAAGCTCAGCAAGCGCTTCCTCACACCGAGCCAGGGGCCTGGTCTGCGAGGAGGAACAGGGGGACCAGCCTCGGGCAGGCCCAGATCTTCTGAATAAAAGGTCTGACAGCCTCCTGCGCCTGCTGCGAGGACGGGGGCAGCTGACAGTATCTTCCAGACAGGAAGGAAATTTGGAAAGCCAGTGCTTAACAAATGCTGTAAGTAACCTAAAGTGAGTGGGGACGCCACCCCCAGTGCTGGAGCTTCCCCGCGAGCGCTCAGGGCTGTGCTGCCACTTCCCCTTGGCCTTGGGGGAACCATACGAAAATTTTCATTTTTCAATTTTATCCTCTAGCAAAATGCCTTTATTTCTGCATTTTGGATACTGGCGGGGAAATCAGCTTTATGTAAATCTTAAACACTCCTTTAAAAATTCCCGCTATCCAGTTCTCCATGTTCCCAGTGTGAAGTGTCGTACACGTAGTCCGTCTCACCAGTGAGAGCCTGAGGGACAGACCGTCGGCAGGGATGACCCAAAGCCCACTGTTAAAGATAAATGTTACGGTCACTAACAACATCGCAAAAATAATGACTTGCAGAAAGGTGCAGATTGTGTTTTGGAAGAAATGGTAGACAAATTTTCTGGGTGTGTGTGTGTGTGTGTGTGTGTGTGTGTGTGTGTATGAGTGTACATATATATGTATATACATGTATATGCATTAATGTATATAAATGTGCATGCATGTACATACACATATACATACACACATATATTCTCAAATACCATATATTCTTGAGCATGATACCTGTAAAGATTTTTCCCTGCTAATACATGTAATATCTAAGAATGAAAATCTGAGCTCACTGGCTCATCTTCATTGTCAAAAAGCATTTATTAACTAAAAATCATGACAGAGGTTTACTGAGTTAGTGAAGTTATGGGCAAATTTTCCTGTTTTTGCCAGTCGTGGTGGCTCACACCTGTAATCCTAGCACTCCAGGAGGCCGAGGCAGGAGGAGCACTTGAGTTCAGCAGTTCGAGAGCAGCCTGAGCAAAAGCAAGGCCCATCTCTACTAAAAAAATAGAAAAAAATTAGCCGGGTGTGGTGGCGCTTGCCTGTGGTCCCGGCTACTTGGGAGGCTGAGGCAGGAGGGTCACTCACCTGAGCCCAGGAGTTTGAGGTTGCAGTGAGTTATGATGACACCACTGCACTCTAGCCAGGGTGACAGAGTAAAGTTCTATCTCAAAATAAATAAATAAATAAAAATTTAAAAATATCCTGTTTTTCTAAAATTTGGATAATGAATTATGTTGCTTATATAATTTTTTAAAAGTTTAATATATTTATATACTTAATCATGTGTGTTCTTCTGAAACTTTATTTGAAATAATTTCATGGAGAGAATCCCTAACTTCCAGGGGATTATATATTTACAATTTCTACCTTTATTATCTCAATGTGAGTTTGTCTTTAAATATGACAGACTGTTAATTAAGGCCACATGAAATCTTCTGAGTCCTCAATCTTTAAAACTATAGCATAATATTATAATAAAATCCAAACACACAAGACTATAATGCATTTAATCTGGATAGTTAAAAAGTGAGTCTTTTACATTTTTCCCAAATTTTTATCACTTTATCCAACTCACACATTGTACTGCCAAACAATGCAATGCTTAATAAAGTAACTATTTAAAAAATCTCAGATAAGGACAATGATGAATTTGTAGAAAGCTCCATAAAATGAAAAAATAATTCTTAGTCATTTTGGCTGATTGTGTTGTTTTATTAACTATGTGAGAATCTACCTATCTACTTCCAGAAAACATTTATTATCAATGTACTTTAAAGAAATTGAGTTCAAAATGATTCACGATTATATTCAACTGGTAAGCAATGTGAACTGTATACGTGTAAAGTGACTATTTGTGTGACGAGCATCGAGAAAGACTCAGACACATGCCAGTGAAGGAGGTCACCATAATTTTGTTTTAGTGTGAAGGTCTCCCTCTTCTGCCTTCCCCTCTCCTATGATAAGGGAAACTTCCTTATCAGATCATTTATTTCAGACACCCTTAGCAGAACTATCACAGCCATGACCAACAATTATTGTTCTGCACATAAATGTGAAAACTTAAATTGTGCTTTCACATGCTCTTTTATGTTAACATTCTCTAACTTGCTCCATACAACACATGCCATATTTGAAATACCTAATTATTAGATAAATGTCTTTTAAGGAGAGAAAATAATACAATCTTAAGGTGTATGGAAGAATCTAGCCTTTTGGATACAACATGAGCACAGATCTGCAAAATAAACCAACACTCATATCTATACGCACTCAGACACCTACATATGTGATTGGGAAACGATTATGTACAATGATTCTCTTTGGATAGTGTGATTACTGGTGATTTTCATCAAGTTTCCAGCTTTTTCCCCCCCCAATGGTCATTATTACTTTTATAGTTGGGGGGAACAATCTTCCTTAAAAAAAATAGACTCCAAGAGGGCAAATCCCCAAGTCATGCTTTAGTGCTATTATTTGGCTCAATTATTATGCTATACTTCAGTGGGAAATTAACATCTTAAATTTCCTCTGGAAAGATTCCACAACTATAGTCTTGGTGAATTCATTTAAACAATGACATTGGGATTGTAGCTTTAGCTTTAATTAGAATCCTTTTGACCTTAAAGCAAAAATGGGAAGATACTGAAGTCTTCAAGCCATCTGCTGAGTTACAAAGCTTTTTGGGCCAGTAAAACAACTATAATTCCTGTGGGATTTTGGATAAAAAGCTGGCAGCCACTACTTTTGTAAATGAGAACACACTGCAATGCCTCTCAAACCCCAGTTTGCCTCTGGCTCCGCTATCTGATGTTTATAGCTCTAGGGGCTTGATTTTATGAAGATGCTCCTTCCTTGGCCTCAGAATCAATGTGGTCCTCACCAAGATTTTCTTCTAACTTTACAGCTGCACACTTCATACCATCTGCTCCTTCCCACAAACCCTTCTCCATTAGGAGCAGAGCATAAGAAATGCATCCTTTATGGCATTCGCCACTGCTGCTTCTGAAAACACACAAACATGCACAAACACGCATCATATACACCACACACACCACACACACGTACACGCTTACCCTATATATCACATACTCCACACATATGTACACATACCACATACCCCACATGCATACACATCACATTCCACATAGACACATACATATATCATAGATATCACATAAACACATATACCATGTATTCATGCCACACACACATGATCTATATCACATTCTACACACATACACCCTATACACACTAACCACACAAAATACACAAATACACACACATACCCCGCACTCACACCATACACACTGCATACAACACACACACACAACTCCATACCACGTCCAGAAACATCTCTCTGTACACAGCCTGTCGAGCAAAGCCAGCTGCCGTATGTACCACATAGCAGTAGATACGGACGTGCTACCTAGGGAGGGTTTCCAAAACACATTAAAACCTCAGTTCTCCAATATCCAGTTTTTCAAAGTAAAATTTAAATTAAAATGGATATTATTGCTTGGATGACAAAACTAACACTGCTACTACCTTAGAAAAATATCAAATGACTGGCTTCATTAAAATTCTCTCCTATCCTTGAATTTTGAATAAGTTTACTATTATTGTGTCTATTCAAGACAACAAAGAATTTAAATAAGAATAACATATTCTCAAGGAGGATATCATTTGACCTAAAACCAAATACTAGTTTCATTTAAAGTCGACACGGGTAGGAGGGTGATGGGGGAGTCAGGTATCGACCTAAGCGCTTTATTTATTATTACGTTATTTATTGAGTTAAAGCTATTATCCTCACACATTTTTACAATTCCCACATGACTTGAGGATGGCTTTTTTCTAAAGAACTAATTCGACTGTTAGAATCTTAGGCTTTCAGTTTTAAAAACCAGTGCAGACAGACAAAAGCTTTAATTATTTAGCATCTCCCCAGAGCACAGAGTCTGCGACCGTCATAAACCACCACTGGGTCATATGCTCATTCACACGGTCTTACAAACATCCTGACTTGTAGACAGGCACCGTGACTTACAATCTTCTCCCCTCCCTCACCCTGAGAACCTATTTGTGATCTCTCCCTGTCGAGTGCTTCCAAGAACAAACCAGATAACCCACGGAGACCCCGGGGCTCCCCCACGCTAATGCCTCTGCTCCTCGTCTCTGACCCAGAAGCCGTAGCTCCACACTGCCTGACCTCGCAGGGCACCAGCGGGGCCGATCTGAGCAATAAGCCAACCTTGAAAACAAGCAAGAACATGAATCAATCCGCAGGCAAGCTCCACCTCGCTGAGAGAGGGGAGAGGCCGGGGAGCAGGGACAAATGACCCTATGCGAAACACAAGTAGCATTTTGTTCCTCATTACCAAGGTAACAGTCTACTGTGGAAATTTTAGAAAACTGATCAGCAAAAGGAAAATAAAAATCACCCAGATGATACAATCCTCCACCCGAAGATGACCACCACGGGCCTCAGGTTCATGCCCGTCTATTCCTTCATTTCCTTCATACAAACGTATGCGTGTATGTTTATGTATGTAAGTTGACTTAACTGCATGTCTTGGGGGAAGGACATTGACTATCTTATTAAAACTAGTATATATTTATCTAATAATTTCATAAAGAATTGGTGAAGAAAGTTTGTGAATCTGGAAATACTCTAAGGTACCTTGAATTATGTTCCTATGTTAAAGGGAAACAAAACACTACAGGACTATATATTTAAGTTAACTAGGGTGGAGACGATAACCTTCCTTAGAGAAAAAAATCTTACTTATAGACAGTATTGCATTAAAAGAACATTGTGTATTTGATACCAAAGGAAACCTTCACACAAGAGAATCCCAAGTTAGGATTAACTGTAAGTTACTCTGTAACTTACAATATTAAATGTTGATCCCATATAGAACAAGCTTCCAATTTACAGCTTTTTTTAAATCACACTCAAAACTTAGTAGGGCTTATAGGTAATTTAATATCAAAAACAAATTGGTTTCCTGTAGAATACTCGCATTAGACACTAAAATAAATCTAAAAAACTCTAGTGTGATATAGCACACTCACAAGCGTCTCTGTGCTGATTTTCTGTTCAATCATGTCCAGGGAACAAAAATCTCTGGTCCCGTAAATGCAGGAAAAGGGAGCTAATAGAAATGCATTTGTTAAGCCAGTGGTGACAGCAGAAAAAGGGCCATTACAATAGGTGGAGCTTGGCAGGATTTGCCTGGAGCTAGAAACACTCAGAGAACACAGAAAAAATGGATGGTCTTCATATCGTCTGTTTATCCATTTACATCACCGGCTTCAGGAAGCTAAGAACTGATGAAGAGGATTTATCCTTTAATCTCCCGAATAACATGCTTTCTAAAAAGTGCCCTTCCTATTGATAAATGCATTTGCACAAATCGAATCAATTATAGAAAATAAATCATGGAAGGACACCTCACACTTTTAAAATAAGGGTACCTAACAGGAAGGCACTTAAACCAAAGTCATTTTACTTGTCCCAACAGTATCTAGCAACAAGAGCACTGAATGAATGTGCGTAAAGCTGCTTTGCTGATCCTCAGGTTGGAAATGGAATCCAAGCTAGGGTGTCCTACGAACAACCCAGAATAAACTCGACAGAAAGCAAACATGCATAGACTATCTGTGTTGGGATCAGCATTGTGTGAGGGGCCTTGGAAGGTCCAATGAAAGGTCCAACGCAGTACCCCTGCCCTTGAGAGCAAAAATTGGGAGGGGCAAAAACTGTCAGTTTTAAACTTTCCAAGCTAAACCAGCTGGAACAGCATTGCAGCATTAAAAAAAAAACTGTCAAAATAAGCCATCTGCATTTTGGCCCCATGTGTGACATATAGCACAGTGTACACATACTGAAAAGCAAGACCTAATGTTTACGATATTCTTTTTTCCCCAAGAATTCATAGCAGTTTGCAAAATTTTTAAAAAATTCTCCTAAGGAATTGGAATACTAACTCGCACAGGATCACAGTGAGGGCCAATACTACCCAAGAAAAGTGCTTTAAAAATTGCAAAGCACTACGCAAACGTTTATTTAAATAGGCCTAAGAACGGGGACTTGAGAAAACGAATGGACAGGATGAACCAATCAGACATTAACTGTTTTGTCACAAAAGGGCTCTTTGTTATCATAAGGTTCCTCACCTGTTCCTTCAGGTAGCAGGTTGCCTAATGCCTTTCAGAGGGTTCCAGAAGCCAGCCTCTCTGCTCCCCAGCCAGGGCTCAGACCCCACAGGCACAGGTGCCTTCTGGCCTGGCTTGCCCTGTGGTCTTGCACCTCTCCACCCCGCTGATGCTGCCTGCAAACCCACAGAGCCACCTGTCCTGCCTAGGAAGCTCTCCCGGAGAGCATAAATAGTGCTGCGAGGCCAAAGATGTCAAAGGCTTCGGCATCTTTCACTCCACAGCGCTGGTTCCGGTGTCTGAGCACTGCGAAATGCAGTTCTCTCAGCTGCTTCTCAAAGACTCCACTCCGGTATGGACAATTTCATTCCTTTGTTTGACACACACACATACACACATACACAAATATATGTATATATATTTTGAGTGTGTATACACACGTATAGGCAAAATCTTACAATATGTGTATATTTATACATGCACACACATATAGTTCTTAAGCCCAGGCTCTAATTACATTGTATCTTTCTGTTTGTTGCCATCTGCTTTTACTCCCCCTTTTATTCCATTCAGGAAATAAAAATATTCCACACCCTTCAGACTATGCCTAATCAACAGTGGAAATAAAAGTAACCCATAGTTGAAACGGACCAATATCTGCAACTTATTTTGAAATGCATCCAGATGGAGATGGGCAGATGGGTAAGTAGTTATGTGATAAAGGAAATGTTAATAACTGTAGAATCTAGCTGCTGGACAGATTGGTGTTCACCGTACAGTTCTATCAACTTCTCTGTATATTTTAAATTTTTCATATAAAATGCTGGAAGAAAAGAGGGAGACGGCAGAAGAGGAGAAATGAGATTTTTTCTTCTCTCCAAGCATGAGAGGGCTCTATGATGGACACCTGGCTCTGCATATTCAACATTTTACACATTCTTTCATTGTCTAGCATTTTTGGATCTTTATAGGGGGTACAAAAAGTGCTATCAAAATAAAGTTGTTACATTATAACATAAATGAAATTAATTTAATACATTTTAGATCTCAGAATTTTTTTTAAAAACATAGGGTAAAAATACAACACGCCTACCCTGATGATGTAAGCCAGGGGTTGGCAAGCTTTTTCCATAAAGGACTAGATAGTCAATATTCTTAGTTCTGAGGGCCACCTGGTCTCCGTCGCACTGTGTCAACTCCGGCATTGCAGCAGGAAAGCAGCCAGAGACCAGGCAAATGGGCGTGGCTATGCGCCAATAAAACTTTATTTATGGATCCTGAAATCTGAACCTCATATAATTTTCACATGTCACAAAATATTGTTCTTTTAAATTTTTTTCTAATCATTTAAAAACGTAAAAAACATTCTTAAATTTTTTTCTAATCATTTAAAAACGTAAAAAACATTTCTATAGCACACAGGCTCTATAGAAACGCGGTGGGCCAGACTTGGCCTTGGAATTACAGCTTGGCTACCTCTGATGTAAACCACAGGACCCTGGCAATGTCTGGCACCAGCTAATCACAGCCCAATGTGATTACCAATGGGAGGAGACCAAGGGTGCCATTAATCCCAATTTGGCCAGAAAGAGATCAGGCCTACCTCAGCACTAAACCCTGTTCAGGAGTACCAGGCCTCATGAAAGACAACACCAAGAGCCAGGCCTGTAAACTCTCAGCATTACCTAGAACACATGAAAAAATACCAGCCCAGGTGGCTCGCAGGGGAAAACTACTGCATAATAGGGAGGCCCTTGGGGATTTCTCTGAACTGATGATACCCATCTCTTCGACTCCCCTCTCTTCCTGCATTCCAATATTCTCCATTATTCTGTGAAAATTCCTTTATATGTTCATAGCACACAATTAAATAAAAGTTTAGCATTCAGGAAATTAGCCTTTTAAATTATGTACAATGTATAGTACCTACATGAAAGAAACCCTAAGGTGTAAGACAATTCAGTACCCTCTGTTGGGGAAGGGGGTGTTTTTTTCTTAGCATTAAACCGAAGCGGCCCTCCTCTGCCTTAATCTATTCATGCTCAGGTCAATATTCCAGAAGACGTTTGCATGCATCTGAGACACACCAGTCTTTGCAGCCCAGTGAATGCCCTCTCACGCCCAACTTTCCCCTTCACTACTTAACAAAGCCTTCAGATGGACTCATAGCCATTCTTTTTTCTTCTCCTTCTGGTTTCCCCAAACTACAGAGTAATACATGCTCAATGAAGAAATCACAGGAAAGCGCAAAAGAAGAACTCAGGCCAGTCTTCAAATATTGTTTCTTCTTTAAATGACCGGGCCAGAGGCTGGCGGCACCAGGAATGAACTCTAGCCAACTACTGGCATGGATGTAGGGCACAGGGAGAAAGCCAGCCCTCTGCGCAGAGGGGACTCATGCACAAGCCATGATCCACACTGGGGTGGAAACAAAAAACCTACTGAGCCACTGCATACAACAACGAAAGGATGAGAGCACTTGCTTCCCTAAATAACATTTTTGACAAAGATCTCTCCCCTCACCTTCTCACTTAAGAGAAAGGATTAGATAGACACTTGAAAGTATATCCATGCTTCCACTCAACTGTCCAAAGGGTAAGCGTTTCTCAGTCTCTATTTTTAAAAGGCCTGATGCTAATGCTTGGCTGGCAGCTGCTCCATCCCCCAGGGCAAGGAAATTACTTATAAACCCCCTTTGAAGGGAGCCCGGCATGAATATGTAAAGGTCACTGGTCTGGCCCCAGTGCCCACCTTTGTTCCTGCGAGGCTGACCTTCAAAAGGGCCCCTGGGGGCTTTCCTTGGACATCTGTTCCCACCTCTCTGTGCACCCTTCACGTGGCTCCACCACAGGAAACCCCACTGACACAAAGGGAAATCTGCTCATTCTGTCCCGAAATGTCAGAATTCCATGAAAGTAGGGTTTAAACATTAAATAACATTTATATCTTTTTAAAGAGCCAACTTCATACTCCTCAAACAGAGAAAAAGTTTCCTGGCATTTCTGAAGAAGTACAGTGGATAAAAGAACTTCTCATCCATTATTAAAACTAAAAGAACGCACCGAGCTATGTATTAACTTCCTCTTCCAATTTTCAAAATGAGTCAAGAAAAGCAGACATTTTATTGGACTTCAGAGAGACTGAGGTTGTTAATGAGCTTAATATAAATTCCCTACACAAAACAAACTGGATCAACTTGCATATTTAAAATCAGGCTACCCTATAGGAGGGCTAAACGCAAGGACTGGCAATACGGCCCGTGTTGGGAAGGTAGGGTCCGAGGTTAATAATAAGAGTTACAAGAGGCCGGGCGCGGTGGCTCACGCCTGTAATCCTAGCTCTCTGGGAGGCCGAGGCGGGCGGATTGTTTGAGCTCAGGAGTTCGAAACCAGCCTGAGCAAGAGTGAGACCCTGTCTCTACTAAAATTAGAAAGAAATTAATTGGACAACTAAAAATATATAGAAAAAATTAGCCGGGCATGGTGGCGCATGCCTATAGTCCCAGCTACTCAGGAGGCTGAGGCAGGAGGATCGCTTGAGCCCAGGAGTTTGAGGTTGCTGTGAGCTAGGCTGATGCCACGGCACTCCAGCCCGGGCAACACAGTGAGACTCTGTCTCAAAAAAAAACAAAAAACAAGTTACAAGAGCTCTCAACTGCTTCCCCTGGACTTCTGACAATCACAGGAAAGTAAGCGACAGGTTCAAGGGTCGGCTTATTTCTCATATTCTAGAAAATGGCATGTTGCTGCGGCCTAAGTCATGCTGAATGGAATAATAACAATGGAACACAGAGGACCATATAGGTTCCTGTTGGGGACAAGAGAGGGGCAAAATTGGGCTGTGCTTTTTCCATTCCGAATACCAGAAGGGAAAAACTTCAATAATAACAAGAGCACTGCAATGAGAACGTAGGCACATTCTCTCATTCAGTCTGCACAGACCTCTATGGCAGCTCTCATGATCTTATTTCGCAGGTGAGGAAGCAGGGGTTCTGAGAAGTCGGGGAGGCATCGCATCCTCCTCCACACCAAGCGTTCTCATGAAACCCCACACTGAAAGGGCCAGAGGCGACAAGGAGGAGATTTAAAGCAGGAGATGGATCCCAGGACAACAGGGCTGATCTGACCTGCACCAGGGGCAGGTGACAGGGACTCGCCTCCTGGGCAGTCTCCCAGGCCAGCCTGAGCCCCATAGGATTGGTGGCTTCTTTGCTCCATCCAGGCAGCCCCTATGCAGTCAGTCATCCTTGCAGGTAAAGGGATGTTGGCTGCAATCCATGTGCTGTGAAAGCTCGGTCTCCTCCAGGGCCACCTGGGTCTTTCCTCCAGCTTTGCAGTCAAGAAGTAAACACAAACTGATAGTCAAAAGCCTACTCTGTGCACCCCCAGTGCATGCAGGCATTCACGCCATGGCTTTTATTGAGCACCTACTATGTGTCAGTCACTATTCTAGATGCTCAGGATAAAACAGACACAGGTCTCTGCCCAAAGAGTCACAAAATAAATTGTACCCTTAATTTTTAATTTAAAAGATGAGTGGATAAGGTTATGTTAGAAGTACCTTAGTAACTACTAAGTGCTAGGGGGAAAGTAGGACAGAAAATGGGGTACAGTGTAGGGTGAGAGGTGATTTTTTATAAGGTGGTCAAGTTTGACTTTATTAAGAAAATGACATCTGAGCAAACGCTGAAGGAGGTGAGGGTTAATTATGTGGCTGCCTGGGGGAAGAGCATTCCAGGAAGAGGGAATAGACCACGCACTGTAACAATAGGCTTTCCAATGGATAAAGTGCCAACACACTTAAGCACAGGGAAGTCCTCCCAAGTCTGACTAACACAGGCAAGTACGCTAGGCTTACACTGTATATTAGTGCTGCCGTCATCAGCATGTGGCTTGATGCACAGAATTCAGACTACATATATATCTGTGTGTGTATATGAAATACTGTGGGATGCACATGTGCAATGGGAATGTTTCTGAAATTTAATTTTCCATTTCAAAGTCGGTAGAATGCAGCAGCGAAGGAGGATTAATGATTTCTGCATTCTCTCAGCAAACAATCACTTGCAGACAAAGCCTTAGCCACAAGATCACTTCCCATCCTCGGATTTTCTCCTGGCTTAACATGCGTGCTTCAAAGGAGAAGTATTTTAAATGCCGCTTGCAAGAAAAGGAGGATGTGAAATAACCACCTGGGGGAAGTCCCAATAACTCAGCCAGTAACAGCTCAAAAAGAAGCTCAGTGTTTGGAAACTGGCCAAAGAAAACATTAGGATGGTGTTTTGACATATCTAATGGAAGACAGTATTGCATGCAGACCTATTTAAGTGGCGTTTAAAGGCTTTGGGGATCTTTTGCCACTTCCATATAGACGTGGGTGCAGAAAGCATGTAATTCCAGGAACGGGGCTCACCTTGGTGGAACAAGCTCCATTTTGTGCTCCGCTGGGGCCAAGTTGGCCAGCCCGGCTTTGCCTGTACAGAGCACAGTCACCCATGTATGTCCGGTGAGCAACGGTGGAAGCAGAAACATTCCTGTGGCATGGAGTTGCCAGTTTTAAGACTTGCAGACCCAGCAGGCTTCAAAGACTCTTGTGTGCTGGGATTCTCAGAGGGTGGAGTCAGCATTAGAAACCCAGGAGGCCCCTCTCCTCCAAGCCCCTCACCCTAGCACAGAGGACCTGGAGGGAGAGTGATCTGCCCAAGGACACACAGTGCTGGAGAGCACACAAGTCAAGGATGAAGGCAGACATCCTCAATGCCACCCTTGTGGGTTTTTTGCAGTCACTGGGAGACCAACACCTAAAGGTGCATAGAGTCGCCCGGAAGGACACAACCTGTCCATGATGTATACAGACACTAGCTCTCCTCACTGCAGTGTGATGTTGTACACCAGGCTTTGCTCTTGCAACTAACAACACGGTGGCCCTTCACCTTCAGGCGTCCACTTTCACAGCCTGCCAAGACCCACGTGTCCAGCTGGTTCTTTCTGTCCTCTCCCTCCTTGACCCCCACTGCTAAGCAGTCTTCCCCTATCCTAATGACAGTTAGACGGAATGTCTTCTGTCTAACTATCCTCCAACTGTTTTTGAAGCAGAAAACAGCATATGGAGATGGTTTAGTTTGGGTTCTGAGTTTTCAGAGAAATCCTCTTATAAACATTTTTAATTGGCCTCAACATCAAAGAAGGTGTGTTGCTTGCAGGAGAGAGCAGCAGGGAATAATTAAAGATGGTGGAATGGTGAGATGTCAACCAGACCTGGGCACGGTGACACCACCACTATCACCATCACCGTAAAGGATCATTTTGTGCACAATTATACAGGATATCTTAGGGATGCTACCTCAAATGCTTTGCCCTCAAGAGATGCCAAACATACTTGGTTAGTACCACAATGATTCTCTAGAAGGCTTCCCATCAACTAGTGGATGGAAATAATCAGAATAGTAAGACAATAGAAAAACCCAATGCTTTCAGCTGGTGAATGGATAAACGGTAGCATATTCATACAATGGAATACAACTCAGCAGTAAAAAGAGATAACCATTAATGCAGGTGACAACACGGAAGAATCTCACATGTGTTAGGTCAGCCAGACTTAAAAGGTATGTAAGCCGTGATTGCATTTCTGTCTTTCTCAATAAGGAGAGATTACAGGAACAGAAAACCGGTCAGCAGTTGCGAAATGAAGGGGGATGGGGGCGCGTTAACCACAAGGCCCATGTGGAAATTTGGAGGATTATGGAACTATATAGTATGTCTTCATTGCAGTGGTGCTTACATGACTATATGTGTTTGTTAAAACTCATTAACTGTACAGTAAAAAGCATGAATGTTACTACATATAAATTGTTCCTTTAAAAAAAAGCCCCCCAAATCCAGTAGTAATGAGGGAAAAAAGAGCAAAATCCAACAAAGAGTTTAAATACCTACTGTTTCTTAGTAAATTTCATTTTAATATTTTAAAAACAAACTTACAGACTCCATCTGTATTTCTATGGCTCGACTGACTACTAAACCTGGTTGTGAGCTTCAGAATAACAGAGCCCTCACGCCACGGAGACGGCAACAGGAACAGGTAATTAAGCCCCTCCGCCGTTCCCACACCTGTTCCATGCCAGCCACGGTGACAGGAGCTGGGGCAGCCAGCTGGTAGCCACAGCCTGGGCCCTGGAGGGCTCCCAGGGGGAAGAGACAGGAAAACACACGGGGGGTGGGGTGGACCAGAGGTCCCCAACCTAGACATGGCCACGCTGACAAAAAGAACCATCTCAGGTTATTTTTAGAACCTGACATTTTGTCGTTATTTATTCAACTCATTTTTGAGCTAAGCACTGTGTTGGGCACAGTGAAAAACAGACACAGAAATTCCTGGAACTCACCCCCCACACACACACGAAGACACCATCTTGCACCCCAGTTCCTTGCACAGGGCCAGCCACAGGCCCCCACGAGATAAAGAGGCACCCTGGGGAGACCTCAGGGTGCACTGTTCACACTGTTTTGGACATGAAAGAACCCAGAATGGGGTCCCCTCCAGAATTCTATGAGGAGGTGGTTCTGTCAGGAAACCCACCCCTTCCGGCTTTAAGAAAGTTGGAAGTTCAAGGTCTCAACTCTGTGCTTCCCAACCTTTTCCACTTCACCTCAGGGAACACACAGACTGATGACTACGTGCCCTTTGCAGCCTGAGATAACCAGCCCCAGGCCCTACCCCGGAGCCCTCAAGGCGAGGGGATCCAGGCCAGGCACACCTGGCACACAGGGGGTGCTCCCTGGCTGTCCTTCAAGTTGCTGGGAGGAGAGATCCACTGGGGTACTTGCTCGTGCGTCCAGGGCACCTGTGGCCTTTGGCCAGCTGGGAACAGGCATCCCTTCGTCCAAGCGGAGGCCCACCGCCATCCTCCTTTAGGAACCACCATCAGGGCCAACTGCTCATGGTTGCAAGATGCCTCGCCCAGGACACTGCAAATTCTTTCTTGTGTGCTGTGCCTATTTTATCCAACTCTCTCAGTGCAGACACATGCAGACCATCTTTGAACAGGTTTAGACAACGTACTCACCAGCATGTTTGTGATTCTATCTCAGGAAAACAAACATAAATACTGGGGAGCTCGTATTTTCCTAGAATGAGATTTCATCAGTCTAGCTCAGGCTTAATTTCTGACCTCTCCAACACACACACACACACACACACACACACATACACACATGACAAGGACTCCTGGGAACGGCTGCTTTGCTGCTTCCCTACAGTTACCAACTGTGCCAGAAACCTCCCTGGTTGAATGCAGCTAGTCCTCAAAAAATGTTTTCATGACCAAATGGAAATCAAGGGGCTCTGGAAAACAGACACTCGGAGCCAATACCTCACACTTTACGCCAAATTAATTCCAGGTGGGGCACAGATTTAAACATACATACTAAACCATAAAGCACTAGAAAAAATTATGAGAGAATATTTTAAAATAAACTCAGACTGGCTAAGGGCCTTTCTAATTGTGATACAAAACCCACAAAAGATGAAACGAATTTGATAAATCTGACTACTTTTAAATAAATATCCATTTGAGAGGATGAAAAAGCTCTGGAGATGGATAGTGGTAATGGCTGCACAACCAATGGGAACGTGCTTAATGCCAATGAACTGTGCACTTAAAATGATTAAAATGATAAACTTTATGTTATGTATCTCACCACAATACAAAAAATATACTGATGGGGCAAAAGCACCAGAAACATCAAAAGACAAATAACAACCTAGAGAAAAGATGTGCAAATCATAACCTAGACAGAAAGCTATTTTTAATAGCTATAATCCTACAAATTAATGCAAGTCTACAAATGGGCAAATTGTATGAATAGAAGGTTCGTAGCAAAGATGAACATTTCTTAAACACACTTGAAAAGATGCTCACACTCATTCACACTTAAAAATTAATGAAATTATACTTAACCAAGTGGCGAGAATCAAACAGCTGTGGGAGAGGGGAGAGAAGCCAGTGCTCTCACTTGGACTTGTAAACTGACTTACCTTCTATGAAGAACAATGTGACAACAGCTACAAGAAGGACAGGTGCATGTTCTCTGACCCAGCAATTCCACTTCTAGGAATTTATCCTATAGATAGTTTCAACATCTTATACAAAGGTATTCATTGTAGAATTGCTTGTAAAGAAAAATTAGAAAACAATCCTACAAGTTCACAGATAGGGAAAGTGTTAAGTAAATGTCAATGATGGCAAATCCATAAAATAGAAAAAGGCATTTTTTTGGTACAATAATGACATGTTCAAGATATGTTGTGAGGTGAAAAAAAAGTGCAGAACAATGTGTATAACACACTAAAAAGAGCTAGTCATTGGAGGGTAGAAAAATATTCTCTTTGACTTTCAAACTATGTGAAGGTATTACATATTTCATTTTAGAAGACGTAAGGGGAACTGTCTAAAAACAGTTACATAATGCTCTTGTTTTCCATAACTGGTCATTTCAGTAAAGTATTGGTGAGTACTGTCTTAGTCCATTTTCTGCTGCTATAACAGAATACCACAGACTGGGAAATTGGTAAAGAAAAGTTTATTTAGCTCATGGTTCTGGTGACTGGGAAGTCCAAGTGCATGGCACTAGCATCTGGTAAGAGCCTTCTTGTTGTGTCATAATGTGGCAGAGGGCATCACGTGACGGACGAGAGGGCAAGAGTGTGCTCATGTGCTATGCTCAGGTGTCTTTCCCTCTTGTAAAACTACTGGTTCCACTCCCATGATAACCGGTTAATCCATTAACCTTTTAATCCTTGAATGAATTAATGCATTCATGAAGGCAGAGCCCTCATGACCCAATCACCTCTTAAAGGCCCCATCTCTCAAAACTGCCACCCTAGGGATTAAGTTTGAACATGAGTTTTGAGGAGACGAATATTCAAACCAAAGCAACTACCGTAAGCCATCAAACCACTAGACAAGAAGGTCTTCCATTTTCTAGAAGATGGGGAATAAAAATGTCAGAAGATTAAATAAAGCTGGAAGAAAGGAATACCAAAAAAGACACCATCTTTCTTCTCTTCTTTGCCTCATGCTGCCCAAGTGCTAACATCCCACCAGAAGGCAGGGCCTGCCAACCAGGTCCTGATGGTGGAGACAGATTTCCTTGTCTTTTCCAAGATTCCTCACTGCCCACCAAGAACCTTGTGCTCATGGAGTATGAACTGGCCCAGCCTGAAATCTCATTCATCCATCCTACCAACACTTATTGAATCTCTAACCATACACTCAGCACCTCGTTAAGCCTGGGGCTAAAGAGTGAATAAGACAAGCACCTGTCTTTTCGGACCTCGAAAATACAGCTGGTCACGTGTGCTGGCTCACAGGAGCCAACTGTTCACTTCTTAGAAATTTTGTGACCTGGTTGCTAAACACAGACACTTTCAGACAATAGAGAATCAAACAACATCCCAACCCCTGCAATGACACGAAAAACTGAAAAAACAGCTAACGCTATTGCACTCAGCAGTGCTGAAGCCAAAACAGGGTTCAGCTTAAGGAATATGATTTGTACAAGGTGAGAAATAATCTAACAGTAGATCACGTATCAGATTTAATGGCAATAAATTTATTAGGGGAAGAATTAGTGGATTAGGATGCAACTGTGTTTAAGAAACCATTGTCAACCATAGGTTGGCCACAGCAAAACTCAGCAGTGCACTCTGTAAGACTCAATTGGTTAAGTGGAATTTATAATAAAGAGGGAGCACAGTTTGTTACAATTTTTTTCTATTTTTTTTTTCTTAGAGATGGGGTCTCACTCTGTCGCCCAGGCTAGAGTGCTGTTGCCATGCAAGCATAGCTCACTGCAGCCTTGAACTCCTGGGCTCAAGCCTCCTGAGTAGCTGGGACTACAGGCGCAAGCCACCGTGCCTGGCAATTTGTTATTATTTGCATATTGTGTTAACTTTCTTTCTATGAGTAAAATTTATAATAAATATACATATGTGTATAGATGTGTCTGTGTGTATATATACATACACACAGATGTGTACGCACACATACAGACATTTCAATTCACCACCGAATTGAACTCTGCCACCTCAGGCTTAACTTCTTTGAGCTCTGATTTCCCAATCTGCGAAAGAAGCATAGAAAAACCACTTCTCACCTACCTTCAAGGGTCAAAAAGAAACTGCAAAAGCTGTAAAGTTGTTACCAATATCCTAATTCTTCCCACCCAAAGTGGCTGATTTTTAAACACCTGCTCCCAAACAACTCTCCCCCTGTCTTTTGGCTTTCAAGCGTCTTCTTGTCTTCAGCCTCTTTATTATCACAGGGAGAAGTGCAACCCCAAGAACAAGAGCTGCTCGGAGTTGAAAACAGCTCTGCCTCCAGCTGTGCCTGTCCCTGTCAGCGCAGGGAAGGCTGGGCTCTCCAGGGCCCCTCACAGCCTCACACCGCAGTTGCTCCGCTTCCTCCCCGAGTGCTGGGGAGGCTAATTCGTGCTGGGGAGGCTAATTCGCACCTCGCTGGGATGCTGGCAAGGCTCCCAAATCCTCGGCACCAGAAGCCTGTCTTCCCATCACCCCGTTTACACAGTTCTGCTGGAACCCTCTGTTTCTTCTCCCTGGGTGCAACTCCAAGCGCTTCGTATAGAACTAATTTTAAATCATAATTAAATCCTATCCTTTTAGAACACACGATACACCTTTCTACGGGTACTTGAATCAATTAAAACTCGCTGGCAAAGAAGTCGATTCTATATTAAGACTTCCTTCTTCTTTTTTGAAGCCCGATTTTCAAGCATCATTAAAAAGAGAGCAAGATTTGACACGTCCGACTGACCGCTGTAAAAGGCTCCACACCCAGGCTCGGCGACAGATGTGGCTGCTTTCTCTCAGAGCCACGCTGGCTGCGCCATGGGCAGATGGGCACCTGGGTACCTGTGACCTCTGGTGCCCACCTCCCCTTCTGTAACAGAAACGGGGTCAACCACATCTTACTCCCTCTAGACCCATTTCCCCATTCTGCTTTCACATTAAAACATACACGACACTGAGAATAGGTAACATGGTAATAAGTTGCCACAGAAGTGGGGAAACCCTTGGTCTGCTACAATGGAAAGGACGTGGCCATTTTGCCCGAATCCTACTCTACCCCAGCTGGCAGAGAGTGAGCCTGGGACCCACTTTGTACCCTGACGGGGCTGACACCTCCCAGGGTTATCTCAAGGCTGCAAACATGCGCACAAACACAGCATGCATCTTAAGGAACTCTGTAGCGACAACTCCGTCCACCTTTAAAACTCACAGGAACTATGGCTACAGTCCTTCATTTCAGAATTTTGTGATGATAACCAGTTAATGGAATTGATCATCAGACAGCAGAGGTTTCTGAAGTACCTTCTCCTTGCAAGATGCTGGGAACAAAAGATTTATGACACCTTATGGGACTTGCAATCCAGGGAAGACACACACACACACACACACACACACACACCCCAGAGGGGAGTCGCAGTGCTGGATGAATGTGCCAGGGAGGAAATACCCCAAGAGTCTGCGAGAGGAGGGCACCGCTTTGAGGTGGGAGGTCAGGAATGACTTCATGGGGAAAATGAAATACAGACCGATTTACTGAGAAGTAGAGAGGGGGCCTAGCACGCCCATACTGCAGATACTGATCACCCACACGCACGGAGGGAAGCTACAATGCAGCGAACCCATTATCATTCCACTACTGTCACCGGTGGACGCCCTTTCCTGGTTGTTCTCCATCTGTCCCATCCGTCTGCCCTCCCCCGCCACCCAATCTGTTCTCTCTTCCCCTCCCTCTGCACCCTGGCTGGCTCCCTGCAGGTGGTTCCTGTTAGGTTTGGCTAACAGGAGGCACGGCTGGGCGGTTGGGGGCAGGACGAGAATAGAGGTCGTGGTATTTCTTCCCCAAAGTGGCACGTGCTGGTGACCCTCCCCTGCAGCTCCAGCGAAGCCCCAGGCATGGCGTCAGCTCCCCTTCTGTTGCCAGAGAGTGCCTACCTGACCATCCTGCAACCTAGACCTGGACCGTCAGGAGGGTCCGGTTTCCTGCCAGCACCCTGACTGCCACGCCTTTCTTTTGCACGGTGCCCTCCAAATCCACCCGTCCTCTCCCAACCGAGCTGGCTCTGCACTTGCAGGGACAACTTGACGTGGCCTAGACCGCGGCTATGGCCTGGCCCTCGAGGCCCGGCATGGTGGACGCTACAAAGCTGGCAGCACACAGGAGGATCTGAAATCCAGTGGCGACACGAGAAAAACAGAGTAGTGACGGAGACAAGAGTCCCAGCCTCCACACCAAGGAGAGTGGCAGGATCTGGGAGCAAGTTCAGCCAGAGGGTGAACTCCAAGCAGTAAAAGCCACAGTTCATCCACATCCCTTGAGACACAGGGACGTGCCGTCTGGGATACCTGGGCAGCCCCACCCTTGTCCCATCCTCTCCTTTGTCTTCTTCCTGGGGATTCAGCTGAGTATGGGGTGAGAGCAAGGAGCAAGGCGAGGGGATGGGGCACTTTCTGACCACTGCAGGGGAGTGGGGGAGGCTGGAGGGACCCACCTGCAGGAAGCCATCATTAGGAGTGGGCAGGATAGGTCGGCAGGATGGACCTTAAGAATGGGGAGAAAGCAGCAGTTACTGGCCCAGCAGGTCCTGTTGGAGCCACCGTTTGAGGGTAAGAGGACTCCGATGGAAGCTGTTACCCACGTGGCTCCCTTTGCTGGTAATTACAGAGCCACAGGGCTGGAAGGGGTCCTCAGAGGTCATCGGCGATCGCTTCTTCAGAATCCCCACCAGGTGGGCACGCAGGGCCCACACTCTGGTCCGACTGCTCACCGCCTCCCCTGCAGCCTGCGCTGCTGTTGCACTTTCCAGTTCTTCCCCCTGAGCGAACTCTACCTCCCCACGGCTCCTCCACGGCCCCCCAATTTGGCATTCTGGTGCCACCCAAACAAGGCTATCCCCATCCAACAGACCATCCATGCATGTCTGTGAACCACATGCCGAAATGAAAAAGAAGAAGTGGACTTCCAAGCCAGACAGGCTCGGAATCTCGGCTCTGCCACTTAACTTGTTTTGGCAAATTAAATTATTTTATCTCTTTGAACCTTGGTTTATTCATCAATAAAACAGAGCAGGGGTTAGCAAATTATGGCACACAGGCTCAATCCAGCCTGCTGCCTGTTTTTATCAGAACACAGCCACGCCCATTTAGACGCATGTTGTCTGTGGCTGCTTTTGAGCTACAAGGACAGAGCTGAGTTGTTGCAACAGAAACCATGTGGCCCACGAAGCTTAAAATATTTATTACCTTTACAGAAAATGTCTGTCAAGCCCTGAAATAGAGGGGCCAGTCTGAGGAATTAAATGCAGTAATATCTGCAAAAGGGTGTGCATGGTGCCTGAAAGCATAGCTAAGCAAAATACATTATTCATGAGATACTGGGGTTCCCTGACTTTTGCCTTCTTTGGATTCCTTCAAGTCTGTTGGTGTCTCACCCACCAGAACCCTAACATGTCCTAGACAGAGGGACCTCAGAGAAAACAGAGGGACCAGAACCTCCCTGGTGTGGATGTTCGATTTCTATGGTATAGATGGAAGCTGTATTTTCTTTTTAATGCAGTCACAAGTCTATTGGTTCCCAGGACGTTTGTAAATTCTCAAAGCTCTCAACTCTTCTCCAAATGGACATTGTCATGCCAGGTCTTTCTGCTGCAAGCTTTGGGCACTTGTTTTTTCCCTCCAACCTAATTGTCTGGCTTCATCTTTATGTCTAATAAATGTAGTTGTGTTAGGTTTGGTTCATCCTAACAATTAATGTGAACCTCCTATTCATTCATTCAAATCACTCATTCAAATGTTCGCTGAAACCTATTTGGGGCCAGTTCACGTGCTCAATTGTGACAGCAAAAAACAAGTCATAGATGTAGATCCCAAGAGCTTCCAGCCAGCGTTAAGGAAGAGAGTGACACTTTCAAGTAATTATACAAATAGATATGTAATTACCATGGTGATAAGCATGGAGAAGAAAAAGTGATTCAACGTGTTAGCTGTCATTCACACCCAGGCCAGTGTCATCTGCGTGTCTGACCAGCAGGTTCTCTAGGTCTCACTGTCGGTCCCAGCCCAGACCTCTGGGACAGAGCAGACCATGTGCTCCAGGGACAGTCCACGCAAGCCGGAGTGAAACAGCAACTGCCCTAGACCCTACGTTCACACCATCCAGCAGCCTGTCCTCCTCCCTCTGCAGTTTTGGACAGCCAAGATTGATACCTTCTGTAAGCTCCTTCCACAGGAAGCTCAGGAGCATTTTCTTTGCCCACCGGGTGCAGGCTGCTCCTTGCCTGCACCAGCTCCAGCCCCCAAACCCGTCAGTCAAGACTTAGCTGTCCGATCCTGTAGCCTAGTGGTTTGCAACGGAGGAAGGCGGATTCTGCCCCCCAGCAGATATTTAGCAATGTCTGGAGACAGTTTTGGTTGTCACAACTGGGGGAGAGAGGCTATTACTGGCATTCCAGTGGGTAGAGGCCACGGATGCTACTAAACATCCTACAATGCACAGGATACCCCCACAACAGAGAATTATCCAGACCAAGCTGTCACTAATGCCAAGGTGGAGCACCCCTGGCTCAGAGGGAGCAAGGAAGGAAACATGCACTGAACACGTCATGTGAGCCAGCACTGTGCTAGAAATTTTAAACTTTTTTAAACCTCCCTTCCAAGACAGTGACAGAGAAATAGTTCACAAAATGAACTGCACCACCAATTTCTAGGCATGGCTTAGTAGTTTGGGAGTCTAGCTCTAGCCTCCACCACTTTAAACATACTATGCAAGACTGAGCATCTTTCTGAACCTCAGTTTTCTCATCTGTGAAATGTGAATTACAACACCTACCTCCAGCTGCCGGTCTAGAGTGGGCTCCTAGTAAATCTTAGTTTCCTTGTCTCCTTCCTTCATGTCTGATGTCCAGTTTCCTCCAGGGAGCACAAAAGTAGAGACACACATACACACCCACTCTTATGCCCACCTGCTCACATTTTTATGCTCCCCCCTACAAGAATCTGAATGAATGAAGGAATGAATCCTCCAAGGTGGAATGATCACTCCTTGCCTGAACTCCATGCTTTATGTGACTTATTTAGCCTGTCTATCATTGTTAGTTGCGTAAAAGTCTGTCTACTTGATTAGAAGCTTGTTGCATAAAAGGCCCTGCCAACACCCTAGCAAGTGCCACACCATTGAGACATTCAATCAACCAATGCTGCATGAATAAATGATGGGCAAATATTATGGTTCCAATGATAGTTTTGTCTAACAGCCTATTTCTGTTGCCTGTTTATTAATTTAGTATTTCCACTCCTTGATATTTTACCTGAACTCAACCTTCTAGACCCAATTTCCAGGCATTTTCCTTTTCAAATTTGTCAGAGTTCAATGTTAATTTTATAATCTAAAGATATCCATCCACGAGCCCAAAGAATAAAGAGGAGTCCTTTCAAAGCTCCTGCTCAGCAGCCATGTTTCTAGAACAAACTAGACCCACTGCAGGGGAACGAGGACGGGCACTCAGACGTGTAAGTGGGCATTTACCACAGCAGCTGCCAGGGCCGAGCCGCTAAGTAAACCCTGACAATTCAGCCTTTCAGCCACCAGCCTAATAGGCTTTTCTTGGCACGGGCAATTCTGGCTTGGCAAAGCGCTCATTTCCACGTCTTAAATTAGTACGTGTCAGAAATGAACGGAGCCTCGGGATCCGCTGTATGCCTTACGTTCCGCAGCAAGCGTGTCCCGGTCAGGCACTCAGGTGCCCACACTCAGCTCAGAATCCTTTCTCCATGAAGATCCATAACAAAAATCAATTATTTGTTTCCCTGATCCAATTCCCCGTGTCTTGTTGGGCCGCTTAAGATGGTTTTTAATTTAAAACGCAAGCTAGAAAAATGAAATCTACCTTTCAGGAACGGAAGCACACCGCACTGAAACATGAATTTACGTGCTGACACAGTCCCAGGTTCCCGATAATGCCAGGATGACTACCGCTCAAAGCATTTCTGAGCAGCTTCCTACCAAGCAGCTAACGCCTTCTGGCTGCACTGCAGCTGTTAGTCTTTGCTTCTGTGAATGCGTCTCTTCCCGTCCTGATAGAGCCTCCCCAACAGGAGGCTCCTCCCGCCTCTTCCCAGGGCGTCCAGGTGGACTGGGAAAGGGGATCCCTTTAAGCTCTGCTCCAGCAGCCTGCTTTCAAATGCACAGATCCACTCACGGTTAATATGTTTCTCAGGAACCCTGAGACTCACTAAAGAGCACACGATCAGGCAGCCTCAGTGAGGGGCCCAGCACGGAAACTGGGTTCCGCCAGAAAGGGGCAGGTACACCCAGAAAAATGGAGCAAACGTGGCAGCATAAGCCCAGCTGGCAGGCTGAGCCAAAGAGGAAGAGAAAAAGAAGAAGAGAGGGAGGAAGATGAAACTGAGGAGAAGTGAGGCCTGACCCCTACCTTGCCCCCAGGAGGCCAGGCCGGAACCTAGGTAGGTAAGGGAATGAATGGAGAGGAGGCTGGAACCAGGAACACCAATGCGGAAGCATGTTACGCAGCCTCTCTGCCCCCCTCTCACTCTCACTCTTGCTCTCTCTGTCTTATTAAACAGCCACCACTCCTTGAGCACTTACTGTGTGCCTCGTACTGTGCCAGCCATGTCACACATACCACATATACCCTCACAATAACCTTATGAAGTAGGTATGATGATTAAACCCATTGTACAGATATGAAAAACTGAGTCTCACAGAAGTCAAATGACTTTCCCAAGATAACACCTAGAGTGTTGTGGAGACAGGGCATTGGGTCCAAAACCCTGAACCACTATTCTAATTTCTAGATATGTTCTTCTGTAGGTGAAATAAACAAGGCCTACTGTATGCTCAGCTTAATCCTAACCAAAATAAGAGACATAAAAAGCCATGTTCTCTACACTCGGAAAACTCATAATCCATAGAGGGTGCCAAGAATCCCAAGCACAAGTGGGTCATAAGAGAATTCAAAGTGGCAGGTATCTAATCCAAATTGTTACAGGGCATCAGGGTACCCACGGACATGCTCTGGAGAGGCTGCAGGTTGGAACTGGCCAGGTCATTTCGTATTTGTATTTGTTTCTTATTCTCCAGGTTTCTCTCTAATGTAGATAATATTTTTAAATTATCTGCATTCAAGAGAATGTTGCTTCTAAAACCGAGGCCTACGAAAGAATGGTCTTTACTAATTACTAATGTTCTTAAAACAGGATCTACTCATTCAATGCTTGCATGACATTTAACAAAACCAAGAGACTTCAGGCTTCCCCAGGGCCAGCAGGCTTATGTTCCCCTGTCCTGCTCTATTTGCCAGGCATTCTTATCTCTTTGAGCCAAAGGAGGGGTGAGGAGGAAAGCACAGATTGATAAAATTGCATCCTGGAAAATATTCCACTTGTGCTAGTTCACTTCCTCTCCCAAACAATTGAATCAGACGCCTGCGGCTCCGCGTGACGGAGTATGTGATGGAGCGTGGAGTAAACCCCTGATTCTAACGGGAGAACTGTAAAGATCTTCCATCCAGTCCATCTGCAGTGACGTCAGTGACACAAAGGGCAGCAGTGGCTTCAGTCGGCCGGGCCTGGCCGTGGGCAGGTGGTGCCGCTGCACTTACGGGCGACAGTAGCGGAACCAAACGCTGCGGCGAGGAAGGAAATGAAACCAGCGAAACCGTGATTATCTGAAGCCAGAGGAGCTCCTGAGAACAAACTCGATGGAAGGTTCTGGCATTACTAACAGCAGTTCACACAGATTGTCGGGACTCTGAGTGGCAAAGCCAACATTTAGAAAGACAACTTTCAATATTCCCATTTCAGGTGTACGGCAGAATCTCCTGGCGGGCTCTGCTCTCAATTATACTGATTTACAGACCAATAAAATATTATTTTTAAGGTAGCACATAACCTTTTAATGCTTTTTGCCTCACTAAATTCCTAAGGACAGCTTTTCTGGGTGACATGTGCAATTCAGCATCTCCCATCAGCAGTTACCTGCTAAAAGTCTGTTCTCTACGGGATGCATGTACCTGGTGCGCATATAGCTGTGTTTCTGTAAAGCCAAACAGCTTGTAACTCCCAGCCTATTAAATATTATACTCCAAAGGTTGCAGCCTTTCACCACCTTCCCAGAGACACGCATTTCCCATACACCATAGATGGCAAAAAATATCAGGCTTCACACAGAGGAGGCAAAAGTATTTAGAAAATCTTCTCAAAGGAGGCTGGAAACATCGGAACCGAATCAACACTAAATACTGACCTCGTCTCCCCATCTGTGCCATCATACTCCTCTGCCACTTCTTTTCGCACATCACCAGGGTCGGACTGACCCTCCCTCGGGACGCAGCCGGGTCCTAGGCGGACGGGTGAGGTGCTGGGCAGACACAGAGACAGGCAGCTCGGAGGAAAATGCAATCTTTTCACGACGGGACCAAAACAAGGCATTGACGGCTTTCTCCACCTTTTGTTTCCAACTGGAAAATTCTACACTGTGGGCTGGGTGTAAGGGATTGGAGCAAGGTCTCAAAACTTCTGACAATCTTTTTAAATTGAAAAGAAAAAGTTTACCTGGTTTCAAAAGTAGAAAGCCATGAACCGTAGACAGAACTATTCAACAATGGAAATTAATTCATTCTCGTAGGTGAAAACTTATAACATCAACTGTAGTTAAAATATTTACAAGCCAGCCCCATTCATCACATATATCTAAATAAGAGTAATCAGGCAGTTTTGACAGAAAATAAAATGTGTCCCAAAAGAAAGTCCATACTCAGAGCCAAATTTCCTAGCCAAAAACCATCAGGCTCACGAATAAAAGCGCCATCAGCGTAAACTTTCCGCACACCAGAGATCAGCAGTTTACAAGCATTCATTTGCTCAAACATTATGTTCCTCGTCCAAAGTTGAATGTGTTTAAAAGGAAAAAAAGATCAACAGCATTCTCTCAACCTCCTTCCCCTCCGGACATCTCTGATACATATTCAGAAATGTCACAGGTGGACATAAGAAAAAGGCCCTATGATCATTTCTCAGAAATAAGGAGCATTACACTTAAGTGACCACAATGTGATCGGTAAGCCACACCAGCTCTCAACGTCACCTAAACAAGACCAAAGAGATAAACATGCGTCACTATGGATCACACTTGTCAGGTATCTCCAGAGATTAGTTACTATCAGGTGGCTGTTTTGTTTTGTTTTGGACAGGGATTAAAAATAAGGCACAAACTATTTTAGGTTTTAGACTTTTTCTCAGTAAAAATACATCTAGCACATTAAATCTAGAGCTGGGAGGCAACTGCACTTTTTATTTTACCTAAGGAAGATTTACTAGTTAGAGAAAGTTAGTTTAAACCCATTTTAGTTAGATGATGTAGAAAATCCAAATGCCAACATTTTTTTTATTACACCGTCTCCAAACTGCACATTTGAAGCAATTCATTTAGAATGTTAACAAAGTGATACATTGGATTTATTATAAATAATGGTACTGCCATATAATCTCCTTCAAGGCCAAGGGATGATACATTCTGTTTTGATAACTTACTCCAACAAACCAGAGTAAAACAATTAAATATTACCTTCCACATAAAGTCCCTAACAATCACACACCAATTCTAAGCTATTACTAGCTGGATCAGTGCCTCTTAATAAAAACAGAAACTATGGTCATTTAAGGGGTAGGCCCACAGGGCAGAGACCAGACTCTTACATATTACATTATTCAAAAGTTAAATAATAATGAAAGTGTTAGGTGAGTTTTCTAAAAAGCTAAACTATTAACTTTAGGACTTGGGTAAAACCATGCCACAGATTATCACCATTCATAACTGCAAGGCACAAGCAACTTGGAAAAGGAAAGTAGGTCCCAGTGCGTGGCTACGACCTGTCAAAGTTCTAAACTCGAAGGGCAGATCCTGCCACCTTTGGTTGGGCTTCAAATGAAAACCTTCCACGAGTGGTTACTATTTATTCCTAACCATCCTCTCCAACGCAGAGGCTAAAATGGATTGGCATTGAATCCCACATTACCTCTCTTAAATACCAACTTCATTTGGCTTTCAAGAAAGGAACATGCCAAATCATAGGTAGTGTAGATAACGGAAAAGGGCTGGCCCAGGCTTCTGGGCCCATCTCTTGCCGACTACTAACCCACTGCTTTGAGAACACCACTTGACCTGTCTACACACCAAGTGGATAAAATGACAAGGGAAGACACACTGGCCACTCAGGCTTCTTCCAGGCCTAAGTCCCTACAGTTTCTGGGCTGCCCTTCACTGAAGGAAGCCTCTCCCCTCCTATCCATAGGTGGTCTCCTTTATCTCATGATCAGAAATAACTTTCTGCTAAAATCAGGTTTCATTTCATTTGAAAAAGATGGTTGGTTAGGTTAGGTAACATAGCAGTTGGGTGGAATTAAGGATGAAAGCTCCTAACACATTTCCCTGCTGACTCAGGCAATATAATCTTGACCTTGTTGCTCCCACAGCTTAGAACCTGTCCCCCCCACACTGCCCCACACCATCTCAGCAGGTAACCCATAGCAAGCACTTGTGACTCTCCACCCACTCACCCTCTTCCCGCTGCCCACCTGGAAGCACTGGACTGTGCTTTCAAGGAGTTATAACTTTCCTAGAAGAAAAGAGGACAAACAGAAAGAGACAGTGTCGCCTCTCCTGATAGAATACCTGTGTCTATAACTACTACTAGGGGTCCTCTGTACCCCTGGGTTCTACATCCACGGATTCAACCAACCTTGGATTGAAAATGTTCAGAAAAAAAAAACTGCATGTGTACCGAACATGTAAAGACCTTTTTTCTTGTCATTTTTTTCTAAAAAATATAGCATAACAATTATTTACATAGGCATTTACATGGCATTAGGTATTATAAGTAATCTACAGATGATTTAAAGAGAGAATGTGCATAGGTTATATGCAAATACTACCCCATTGTATGTAAGGGAGCATCCATGAGCATCCATGGATTTTGGTGTCCTCAGAGGTCCTGGAACCAATCCCCTACAGATACTGGCGGATGACTGTACTGGAATTAATTTGAACACCCACCTGTAAGTTTACTGTGTGTTTCTCAGGGCTCTGCAGGGGCATGCCAATGTTATGGGGCCTTTAGGTTCCTAAATGGCCAGATGAGACGCAAGCCTAGAGTACAAGGGCATGGAGGACCAAGACGTCAGCTTCCCCATCAATAAGCACCTCCACCCTCTTTCCCTGGCCCCCTTGAACCCAAAGGATGCCTGCCGGGTAGTCCAGCAGTACACTCCCAGCAGTGCCAGCAAGCGCTCAACCAAACTGCCACTCACCAACAGCATCCTGCCTGCCCTTCACATCTGGGAAGACTATTACTAGACCTTCCTAAATTGCACAGGTTTTTAACATCACTAACCGTTGCTTCTAATATATGTTCTTTGAACTTTATCTCTCTTAAAACTTTACAGCCTTTCCTATCAGAGGAAACATCTGATGGCATTTTGAGTTAAAATGCACAGAGAAAAAAAATCACACTCAACACAGTCTTACAAGGATGTAGGAATCCACTAGTGGCCTGTGGTTCCCATTTCCAAAGAGAAAACACACCAGAATGTCTCTCGCCTTTTCCTAGCCACACAAGATTGTCACTAGTCTTAGAGTAAACTCTGAATATCCACAGGAAACCAGCTGAAAGATGTACTTGTACTGTCAAGGCTTGTGACAACTTCCTACTTCAATTAAAATGCCTATGGATTTTATGTCAAGAGGGGAGTGTTTTAAGTATGAATTACCAGCTTCCAACAACCATCCAAACCAATGCAAAATATTTAATGCTCCACTTCACTTGCTTTGTTTAAAGCTGATCTTGTGCTTGGAAAGTTAGGCTGCTGTGCTCATTACTCTTCAGCCACAGAGAATGCAAAATCAAAAGCATTTTTTATTCTGATGAGCTGTAGCCATTATATCCTACGTATTCATCTCCATCATAGCCATCATTTGTTGAGGGCCTCATATATTTATATTTTTGAGGTACTTCACATACACTGATCCATTCAGTCAATCAGCATGCATTTACTGAGCACCTACTAAGTGCCATGCTAATTAGGCATTAGAAATAAAAAATGAAGAGCAAGTCCAAGGTCATGGCCCCATAGGGAAAGCAGATAATCAAATAAGCAATTACTATGCAATGTGGTAATGCTGTGATGGGGAAAACAGATTATTAAAAGTAATATATTAGGCAGTGATTATATGTCAGATCTTTAGAGCCATTGTCTCTAATTCTCATAATACGCTACAAGGGTAGTTGTCTCCCCACTTTCCAGAGGAGTGTACTGAGGTTATTCCACAGTACACAGCCTCTCTAAAAACATCAGCGTCTGCATCATCACTGCATCTGAAATCCCCATTCTGGCCTCAATATCGCAACTGCCAACCTGCATTAGCTCATTCTGGCACCGATCCCGATACCGACACCAATACTGATATGCCGGTATTCTGTAATACGACACATTGCACACTTTCGGGAGAAAGGGCCGCGACAAGGCTGAACCACAGGGCACACCCTGAAGGAACTTACAAGCTAGCCACAAGGAGCAATATAAGACTAATAATAATACAAAACAGGACGGAACGTGTCACTGCGCAGTCTATGGTCGTGGACAGAGTGTCCCAGACAAGTCATGTGGCTCCTCAGAGGGAGGGATCATTGTGGAAGGATTTATTAAGGAAGTGGTACTTGGGTCTTAAGATCACGTAAGGTCAGATAGTGGAACAGGAACGAAGGCCGGTCCCTCAGGAAGGCAATCTATGGAGAGGTCCCCAGGAGGCTCGAAGGTTAGGCTGAACGACGGCCAAGGGTGTAACTGGAGCCCGATGGTGGGGCAAGCCAGCCTGCAGCTGCCCATGGTGCCAACTGATAAGAGATGCTAGGGCATCCTGGGGCATTAAAACAACCCGGTGTAACAGCAGGCAGAGAGAACTGCATTTATAAGAACTCTTCTCAGAGACTCCTACATGAGATAGAAGGAGTTCTTTGTTCAGCCTCCTGGGACAGAGGGTGAGACCCTAAAGGGCCTCCTGGAGCCAAAACTGAAGGTCACCCAATAGTCTTCTAAAGTCTTCCCTTTACTGAAGGGACTTGCTTCTGCTTGGAGGGTGTGCCAGCTCAAGGCCAGAGCCACATCATTCGGAACCATAGTGGAGGCCGAGTGGGTCAGCCATGGGTCTCCCATGACCCTTTTCCCACAGGGCTTCCCTCCCAAGGTTGGAAACAGATCCTTAAAGAAGACTGTGTTGCAGGCCAAGTTATTAGCTTGTCTGGAATACCCACGTGTCCTGGCCAGTCCTACGGATAATACCTATATTTGTTTAACTCTTTACTGCTGATAAAACACTTTTACAAGTTAGATTATTTAATTTTCACTACAGCCATGAAATAAGCAGTAGGCCTATATTTTATAGATGAAGGTCCTGAGAGTGGGAGTGGGTCCATGGCCTGTTCCACGTCGGAAAGCTCGCAGGCTGCACGGCAGGTTTTGGACCAGGGTATCTGTCCAGTGGCCCATCTGCCCTACCCCTGCTGCAACAATCATAATACTTTATAAGCTTCTTGGCAGTTGACAGAAGTTTACAGAAGTCTTGGGCCGTATACACAGACGGACATATACATACGCTTACGTACATATGCTCTCAGTTCTCCTAAAAGTAAAATAATATTAGTGGTAATACTGTATTATACTTCTTTAAAAACCCATCTTCCCTCCTCCAGCTATGGACTTTAGTCATCTAAACAATAGCTACTCACTGCATTTATAAGGTCAGTGAGTACCTATTGTTTAGGTGATGGCTAAAGATATGCAGGTAAAGTCTTAAATCCTAGATTTTGGTCTACTTATAATTCACTGCTTAAAGCTTATCACTGGCTGCCTAGAACAACCTTGCATTTGTGCCAAGTATCTGCTCATTTCCATTTTCTGCCTCTAAACCCCTGCCTCTACTCCTAATCTCCCCTCAGTGACACGTGACGTCATACAAGCAGCAACTTTCCTACAGGTCTATCTTGCATTAGGACTTGTTTTCCAGAAGTGACTATACCCAAGGAAGACATAAGAAATCACAGGACTTGCAAAACTTTCCAAAAAAATCAATCACTCACCCTTTTGTTTTTGCAAAAACAATAGCAGCTATACAACATAGATATGTACGAACATTTTATTTTTAAAGAATTCCCAACTCCCAGTTTTTCAGAGCACTTCTTTCAAATTCCTAGGTCACATAAATTATTTAATAAGCAATTTGTCAATTAGTCTTGCACAGTGGAGAGAAAGTTATACACAGAAATGTACACAGAGTCAAAATCAAAGCAAAATGCTAGTGACAAATGAACAAACCACCTCCCTCATCATCACGCCTACAACCTAAAGATCACAAACTCCCCTTGCTAGCCACGGGGAGGCCTCATTTTTTTTTTCTTCTTTCTCATAACACATAATTTTACCAAAAGACTGTAATGATAATAAGGTCAATAGACTTTATTCAAAAAGAATCATCTCACCAAATTTTAATCATCTCTCTTTATAACAAAATATATATAATCAGGCCACACTACACAAATGAAATTAAAATTTATTTTTTCATCTTTTTTTCCCTAGTCCCAAAGGAAAATTACATATACCACTCACCTTGCTAAAAACCACAGGAAAAAGTGATTTAATTCCACTTAAACCAGGTATTTCAGCCACACACTCTCAAACCTTAATCTTAAACATATCCATGAAAGTTGTTTTTTCAAGAGCTCTCCTTCTTACTCACTCACTACATCTTCAATATATAGGAAACCCCTGCTAAGCACTAGCTCCCTTTAATGTTTTTAATCAATATTAAACTTATAAAGAAAGATTCTGTTATAGTAACTTTTTAAAAATTGCTTTCATTCTGCACTATTATTTCAATTTTTAAAAAATTTTAGTTAAGCTTGGATTTCATAATTCTCATTAGGTAATCTAGGGTGTGGGTGTTTTTAAATTTCCTTCTCATAGAGAAAAAGGAAGCTTTGTATAAGGACATCAAGTGTGTATGGAAAAATACATATTCAATACACATATAAGCACATATTTTGATTGTTTAAAGATCCTTTTGCCTACTTCTCTCACAGTGCAAATATTCCACAGTCAAATTCCACCAACTGAATCTTCAATTTAAGTGTGAAAACTGGGTTTTCTGCTAAAGTAGACCAGCTCAACACACTCCGTGGAATACCCAATCAAAGGAAACAGCAATCAGCGCCTACATGCCCCCCAAAGAAATCATTCTTCGTTCACCTAGAAACTGAAAGATTTTATGCTAAGAATCACAGCTGCTACAGCAATGGAAGTATGCTCTGAATCCAGATAGCCATATTAGACTCTCATTGATTTGTTAAAAATTTAACATTGTAAATGAAACCAAAGCAACCACCAACACCAACTGGGTAATTAAATTCCTGGTTGGAAGAAGTTTCAAAATCCAAGCCCAACATCAACATCTGGCAAGTCTCCATTTGTGACCTACCAACACTCGATCATGTTACACTGAAAATTCATAAAGAGGGAAAGTTTTAAGATTTTTTTAAAGCCCATTAATTAGTTTGTATTCTGTTTAAATCACACATAAGAGCCAACTCCAGTTGCAATTATAATCTTAGTCTCATTGTCTAGAAGGGCAAAGGCTGACAAGAGTTAGTGCAGACAATTAAATCTCTTCTTGATCAATATACTGCGCCTCGTAAACTAGCAACCAGCGGCTGCCTCTTCATCCCAAGATCCTAGGATCAGGCCATTTATTTCTGGTCCCTGGCCCTGGCCGGGTTAGTAACTCAATATGCGCATCTCCAGTAAGGGCGAGGAAGAAGCCTGATGCATTTGTTTACCACCCTCTGCCCCCAACATTATGCATTCCCACAACCCAGCGGCGAGCGCTTCCGGCACCCCTTCTACCTGCCAAGTTCCTCGCCGGTGTCGTAGTAATCATCCACGTTTTCCTGCCTGAACACGGTCATGATAAACTGTCACGCCTCACCAAAGCCCAGCGCACTTCAGCTCCTCTTCCCAGACCATCACCACCGCTCCTGCGCCTCGGTGGGACCCTCATGCATCAGTCTCCAGTTCTTTAAAAAAAAAAAAAAAAGACAATAATAATAAAAGGAAGTCGACCTCCCCAGGGCTAAGACCCGGGTGCTCGAGACCAGGTCTCCGGAGTTGCCCCTCCCCGCGGGGTGTAGAGAAGCACCCTTTGTTAAACCCGCGCCAGGGACGCCCCCAGCCCCGCTGCGCGCGCGTGGAGCCGGGGACCACCGCACCCCAAGGTCCGCGCTTCGGAGCGTAGAGTGGTCTGCACGGATCAGAACCAGCTCCGGAAGTGACTGGCCTCCCCGCCTCCCCTTTCTCTGCACACACGCCCACCCAGCTCCCCACCTCCAGGGGCGCCGCAGAAAAATGAAGCCGTCGCCCCGGCGGAACGCGCCTCGCTGGAAGCATCTCTCTCCAGCTTGCGGCCGCGGTGCCACCCCCGCGTCGCCTCGTGGCTCCTGCGCCTCTCCGGCCACCCTCTCCCCTTCCCCGAGCAAGGCAGTCCCCAGAGGCACATTCCTGGCGACTCCCTCTCCGTTACCCGGCCGACCCGGCGTGCAGCCGCCCGGGGGAGCAAGGGAGGGAAGGGAGCAGCCGACAGAGGCGCGGCCGCCCGCTCCCGGTCCCCGCACCCCTACACAAAGCGCCTGGCCCGGCCCGCGCCACCTGTTCCGACCTGGCCCGCGGGGCTGGGGGCGCCTCCCGGCTGCGATCCCACTTCTCCCCGCAGCTAAGTTTCCCTCCGCCTCGGCCTTCCCCGTTGTGCGGAGCGCTGCCCGGGCAAACCCAGCCGCGCGGCGGCCGCGAAGGCAAAACCTGGTGGCGGGGCCCCAGGTTGAGGGGGACCGGGGAGCCGCGCGCGGCCACTCACCCGGGTGCCCGGGAGCTCCCCGGGTCCCTCCAGAGCGCTGTCGGAGGCCGACCATAGGCGCCAGAGCCGGGGACGAGCGGGACAGCGACGTGGGCACAGCTAGGGACGGAGTGGGGGGCGCGATCCCACGCAGCCGCCCGGCCGCAGGCTCCAGACCGCAGCCGCGAGGGTCGCCGTGCCCCCCCGGCGGCGGGAACAATGTCCTCGGCGTCGGCTCAGCCAGGCTCTCCCGCTCCGGCTCCCGAGCAGCCTCTTGGCTCCTCGCCGCCTACCGGGCGGAGGGCGGCCGACGGGCGGCCAATGGGGACCCCGCGAGCGGGCTGACGGCGCGGCCCACCCACCTCCGAGCTGCCCGGCCCGGCCGGCGCTGCGGGTTCTGCGCGGCGCTCGCTGCTCCTCCCCGCCCCGCGCTCTGGGCTCGCGGGCGCGCTCTACCGCGCACACCCCGCACACACCCACTCGCCCCACACCCGCGCCGGCAGGGGAGCGAGCGCGGCCGCCCGGAACACCGGCGCCCCACCTGTGACACGTCGCCGAGCCGCCCTCTTCGGCCGGGTCCCTCGTCCCGCAGATGTGTCCTGGGAGCCCAGCGTGTGCCGGGCGAGGTGCTTGCCACGGGAAGAATCACACAGAACAAAACAAATCCCTGCCCTCGGGAAACCTACATTCTGGTGGAAAAGATAGATAATACATATGTAAGATAATAAATGAGGTCATTTTAGAAGAGATCAGTTCTCTGTTTACAACAGAACAGGTTAATGGGCTAGAGACCAGCAGGAAGCCAGCGGGCCTCATCAGACTGCGTTCCTCTCCAGGACTGGCGGTTTCAGCTGGAGTCTGAAGGTGAGAGGCTATGCAACCCGAGAAGAAAGGGTTGAGGTCTCAGAGGCCCAATGAAGCAACAGAAACGAAGAGATTATTTGTGCTCTCCAATACGCCATGGGCTATTGATGAGTTGAAATGCAGCTAATCCCAAACGAGTTGTTCTGTAAGTGGAAAAAAAAATCAGATTCCATGACTTAGTTTGGAAATGAGAATGAAACATAACTCATGAATATTTTTATATTAGTTGTATGTTCAGATGATGGCACTTTGGATACATTGGGTTAAATAAAATATATTATTACCATTATTTACACCTATTTCTTTTTACTTTTTAAAATGTGGCTGGCTACTAGAACATAGGACAGTTCCTGCGTGGCTTGCCTTAGATTTCTGCGGACATTGCTGATGTACACGTGGACCCCGAATCTACCGGAGGCCTCTTATCCATTTTCTCTACTCACCCCATGCTTCCACCACACCTTCGGATGGGGATGAGAAAGGACGATTCCCCACAGGAACTGCTAGGGAACCCAAATGGAGAAAAGCTCCTAAAGGGAAATGTACCTTTCTGCCTAGAGTTACGGAAACTGATACGTGAACCTGCTGAGGTTTCAGACCCACGCCATTGTTCACAGCCCCAGGTTTTCCAAACTGGGATGGTTCAGACTCTCTCTGGTTCAATAGACATTTTCAACTGTGGAGATGTTGGCCTTTTGAAAACAAAACAAAACAAAAGAAAGAAGAATGTCCCTCAGGCCTTATGTCAGATCCTAGTCTTAAAGAATATTTCATTTGCTGGCCTGGAGGAAGGGCACATAGCAATGACTGTGGAATCAGAGGAAGTCTCCAAATTGGGAGGTGGTAACCCAAGGCTGGGTTTGAGAATTATTAATAATACAAACGGATCTTGAGAGGTGAGAAATACAGTCAAAAATAACAACAACAACAAAAAAGTGATTCATCCGGGGAAAAATGCAAATAAATAAATCTGGGGAAAAAATTAAAAACACAGATGTTTGAGAGAAACTTATAAGTTGCTTACAGATGACTGCTTTATGGGTAATATTTTTTTCTGCAAAATAAATATGTGTTTTCCAAGGCAATTGAAAGGATTGAATCTGTTTGGCGGTTAGTATGTCTTACCCACCCTCTTAGACACTGCTGATCATGGAAGATTTTCTGGGGTAGTGAAAAAGAGCATGGACTTTGGAGTCACAAAATCGGATCTAATATTGGTGGAACCATTTAACAGCTGAATGACCTTGAGTGAGTCACTGACCTCCAAGCTTTATGTCTGCACCAGTTTAGGCAAGCATTTCAGAAAAGGGAAACATTGTTTAAAAACATGCCGGCAGATTCTTCGACACTCCTCCAATAGAGGTGGGATCTAGTTCCTCTCCCTATGAATATGCACTGCCCCTAATTTCTCACTTCTAAGAAAATGTAGTGGCAGTGACAGAGCGTAATTTCTTTCCAAGGTTAAGTCATAAAACTTCAGCGCTTCCGTGCGCCTCTCTCTCTCTCTCTCTCTCCCCACCCTCCTTCTGGAGCCTTCAGCTGCTGTGGCTGCCCTGGGGCTGCCATGTAAAGACACACATGGAGAGGCCACAGAAAGAAAGGGAGATGTCCCAAGAAGCCAGCTGTCCAATCCCACCCCCACCCCCAGTTATTTACATCTTCAAGTTCTGTGAACAAAATAAATGACGGTTACGGTTTTAAGTCATTATTTTGGGGTGGTTTGTTACACGACAATAGATTAATTTATAAAGAAGTTAGAAAAGTTAAGAAAACTTAACTTTTAACACATACCAGGCTCCAGGTGGACTAAATAATTCTCTTGCTTAATCTTCCAATAACTGTGTAAACTAGTTGTTATTTCCACTTTGTATGTAATCTTCTTAGTCTCAGTTTCTTGGTTGATCCTTTTCATCTGTTGGCTAATGAGAGGAGAGAGAACATGGAGGATTGCACAGGACATTTACTTAGGGGTCAACTTTGAAGTCTAAAACTTAGCCATTTGGGGGGCAAGATGTTCTCAGAGCAATCAAAGTGGATCACATTAACTCAGTTCACCTGTAGGTTACTTTTTACCAGCATGGCTTTGGTTGTACCAAGGGCTAATATTTTTTAATGGCCCTGTGCAGAATGTTTCTGCACCTGTAGTTTCACTGTTAAAGATATTGTTCATTATGCAATCGAGAGCCTCCTTTGGAGGCAGTCATATGACTGATCCCAATTCCCCACAGCACTGAGTGCTAAAAGTACTTGTCTCTTCTCACCAGATGATATGTCCTTTCATCAGACGATGAAAATTATAGAGCTCTTTCTGTTCCCCATTTTGCCTTGGATTCCAGAAAGCACTTGGCAAGTTCAGAAAGCACAGTCCTCCAACTGATGCCCAATGTACCACATTCTCTGATTCAATCTATAAACGTTTCTTGAGTGTCCAGTGTACGTTAGATGCTAGAGATACAGATAGAAAAGAAACATTCTCTTTCCTCAGCCTGAGGGAGACTGGTGAACAAACAGACATGCAATTGTGCTAGATAGAATCCATTCGTCCCTCTACGCTACTCTCTACCCTACTGCACACTTATAGGCAGGGAGGCTGAGCTGGAGGATGATTTTAACTTGTTCCTTGTCCTCCAACTGCTGGTAGGTTTGGCCAATGGGGAACATGGCATGAGGGCAAAGAGAAGAGGGGGGTGAGGCCAGGATAGTTAGCCTTCCACTTTCCTCCCTGCGTGGGTGCCTCGGCCACAGCCAAAGGTCGCTGCTCCTCATCAGGTGACCTCTTCTCCATGGTTTCTCCTTCCAGGTTTTGGTAACCACTCTCTCTCCTTGTCTCTTTGAGCCTAGGTTTGGTGCCAGCTCCGCTATTACTCACCCGGGTTCCTGCCCCATCCCTATGGTTCCCCTGTACCTCTCCCACACCTCCTTGAATTGTCCTGATTTGAGCCTGCCGCCTCTTTCCTCTGGGACTCTGATTGATAGCATAAAACTAGAGGAATCTCAGAAGATGATGGAAACACACTGGAAGGGCACTTAATTCTGATAAGGGCCAGGAATGGAGGGTGAGGGTAGAGGTGAGGCTGGGGTTTCAGGGAAGTTTCCTGGAGGAGCAGACATTTAGTGAAAAATTTGAAAAAAGATTAAGAGTCCGCAGAATCTAATGGCAGACAATGGGGTAGTGGACTGTGGGGCAGGAGCAGGTGGAGAGGAGGGCATCTAGACAGAGGAAAACTGCAAGGCTAAAATCCTGGTTGTGAGAAAGATAACAGTTCATTCAGACATCTGGCAGGGAAATGGCAAGAGGTAAGAGTGGGAGGCAGAGGATCTTTTCCACCATGCCTAGAACTCAGATAAGAGGAGGGAGGTAAACCAAGGTAGAGCTTGAAGGTCATTGTCCATTGTGCTGAGCATTTGGGTCTTCACTTGGAAGACCCTTTGATGCTCACAGTTAGCCAGTGCTAATTTAGCACATCCTTGGAGAGAGCAGGTAGAGAAAAATAATGAGATGCTTTAAGGAGGTAGAAACCACAGGATTTGGTACCTGAGGAAAAGGACAGAGTCAGAGTGACACCCAAAGTTTTGGTTGAGTGATTAGGTAGATCTTGCTGCTGTGTAGGTTGAAATACAGGTGGACAGGCAGTTTGCGGGGAGAAGATGAGGTGAGTCTTAGAGATATGAAGATGGGGCGTCTAGATGATGTCCAGGTAGGGATGGGTAGATGGGTACCTATGGGATGGCGAGCCACAAGCAGAGAAGTGGATGAGGCCACCCTAGGGACAGGGTGCAGGACTAATAAGAAGAGAACCAGTGGCAGAACTCTTGGGAACAGCAGCATATTAACCCAGCAAATGCAGAGGGGCAAGAACACCTGGCAAGTCACTATGACTTGTCAATTAATCTGATGAGCAACTATAGGGTTTTTGTTTGTTTCTTGGGCAAAGAACAGGTGGGGCCAGAATGGGCATCATCCGTGGGCGGTGACTTAAGACCTCATGAGTACCGAGTGCCTCATACGCTTCCTCTGTACAGTACATAGCACATCACGAAGATTTGCTGTCTTTGTGGTCTAATAGGCTCCTAACCTCCTTATCTGTGCTTAACACATCTCCATGCCATTTCCTCCATCCCATTTATTTTCTTTTTTTTATTGCCAAATTTAATATTCACAAACAAAATAGGGAATAGACATTATGCACCTCCTGCTGAGCTGTGAGGATTTGCAGCACCTCTCAGACACCTTCTCCCAAGACTACTCAGGTCTTCCAGCCCTTTTGTTGTAAAGATTACCTCCCTTGCCCTTACGAACTGGGAGTTTGTGACCCCAGGTTTAAGGCCACATGGCCTGGATATGCCTGGCCTCCTTCCCTAGGCTTTCACTCTGACTCAGTTTGTTTCCAGTTTTCATTTCTGGTACCCTGTGGTATTGAATGCACCAAATCCTTTGTAAAAACAAGCCGGGTGCAAATAAACACTTAGAAATCACTGACCAGTGCCCGGAAGCCCCAAGGAAATCACAGACCTCTGGGGTCACAGGTTTACTTTTCCCCTTGCCTGATTTCTTTTATGCCTGGCCCAGTTTCCTTCAGGTTCTGACATTACCTTGAGCGAAAGATTGATAACACTACACAGCGCTTGAAAACTCAAGGCCTAGAATGTAGTTAGGTTCCTACCTGAATGTGCATAGTGGTGAATGCTGCCCTCATTTTGCTAGTGTGTGCAAATTTAGCTTTCATATAACATGCTCACCTTTCTTCCCCAAAGGACTCTCAGCCAGATTCTACATTTCCCTGTGAGAACATTTGGATATAATTGGGAAAGAGAAGGATGGAACATTCAAAAGAGTTTCTTTCTGTTTTGTCAAACAAATTTAAAGTGAGACTTTTAAAAAGTCATCCAGAAAGAAACATTCAACCTTATTCATCCACTAGAAATAGATGTACCGATCGTAATTACAGATAAAATCTGAACTTATTATATATCCACATTGATTTAGCGAATATAGTTATATTTATTCTCTATTACTTCTATTTTTTTTTCTGCTGGTGACTAATGAACCTCTTTAAAATCATCCAACTTAACACAATTGATTTCTATTTCTTTTCTTTTCAGCAAAAGTTATAGTAAAAATTATTTTCAGTCAGTATCAAAATTCATCTTTTTTGGGTGGATAAGTATTAAACATTACAGAAGGTTCAATATCAACGAAAGCCTCTAGGTTTCTTGGCATGGTTTCATGAAGTAAAGGTCCCATTTTTCAAGCCAGTGAAATGATTTACAGCCTTATTCATAGCACTTTGGTAAGATTTATAGAAACATTGCTTTTTTAAAAAGACAACCTTGCCATAAATTTTCCCAAAAGCTTCTGTCAGTTAGAAGATTTGCAAACAGAGCAATAATCTTTGATCCATTCTATGCCATAGTCTCACAGCATGAACTCCAAATTTACACGTTTAAAAAATCAGTGTTTTCTCCTTATATAGATTGAATAAATCCAAATATGCTGTTTGTGAAAACCATATTAAAATAATTGGTGCAATTTAATTTATTGTTTAAGTATTTTCTGCCATTTCCTCTTATTTTTAAGAAATTTTGAGATGATGAAAATTTCTGAGGAAATATCCGCCAAGAACACTATAACATCTCAGGATTCCACGACTACTTCTAGCAGTTTGATGCTCTTTCATGCATTTAATTATTTATTGAGTGATAAGGATGGTGGTGAATAAGACCCAGGGACTTATGATATAGAAGCACTGTGATGACATTTTGTATTTCTTTAGAATTCTCTTAAAGAAAGGGTCTATTGGAGCTTTCTGAAATTTCTTGCTTATGTTTCCTAGAACAAATCCCCCGAATGGAGCTCTCCAACCACAACCAATAAAAGTGGCCCCTAAGCGAGGCTATTAGAAAAGACACAACTGCTGAAATGCATCTCCCACCTCTCCTGTCCACCTTTGCTCCACTCCCCCCTCCAGTCTACCTTGCCCTCTTAAGGTTTAACAACCCCCCCCATTTTATCCAAGCTTTTTGCATAGGTGATTATTTTTTCAAATATTTACTTAATAGATTCTTTCATCTATCAAAGAATTACAACTTAAATGACTTAAACATGAATATATCTTTTAAAAATATTTCTTGCCTTTGGAGCAATTCCATTAGGTATTTGATTATCGGCCACATTGTAAGTTTTTTAAATACTTGTCGGCTCATTGAGCATTAGAAGTCTATGTTTTATGTCATTCAGGATACCTCAAAAAGCTAGCGAGTGTGGGACTAGGCATACGGTAGCACACAGTGAATATTTTCTCCTGGATTAATTTCCTTGTATTGTAATTAATTAACTACAATAATGTTCTGATATATAGGTCGTCTTTGTTTTTAACCCAAATGCATTTCAGGTAACTTGAGCATTATGTAATTCATAGCAAAACAGAAAGTACTTTTCCATTGAAGAGTGCAATAATTGAAAGTTGTACTACTGACCAAGGGTTTGGCATCAAATAAACCATGGCAGTAAATAATAATATGTCATAAAAGCCGAGGCTCAGTAATGATAACCACTCTGAAAATAGAAAACAGTAAAATTAATCTCCAAGAGTAATACAAGAGGCATAAAGTTCTTGTACGTATCCACCACAGCACTTCGCCCTAGGAGATGTGTGTGTACAAGATCACATAAAACACAACCTTGTAGTATTATAAATTCTAGTTAAAATAGTATGCTGAATAAAACAAACATCAATTAAATAGTCAATAATAATTGCACTTGCCTTCTTAGAGTTTAGAAGGACTTTTTGGGAGATAATTGGAATGAGCCATGTTTCCAATATCTGTCCAAGAAAGTTTGACCTGATTCCCCTTCTCTCTTAGAAAAGTTCCTTAAAGCAGCAAGAGGCTTCCAAATTTGGCCGGGCGCGGTGGCTCACGCCTGTAATCCTAGCTCTCTGGGAGGCCGAGGAAGGCGGATTGTTTGAGCTCAGGAGTTCGAAACCAGCCTAAGCAACAGCGAGACCCCGTCTCTACTAAAAATAGAAAGAAATTAATTGGACAACTAAAAATATACAGAAAAAACTAGCCGGGCATGGTGGCGCATGCCTGTAGTCCCAGCTACTCAGGAGACTGAAGCAGAAGGATCACTTGAGCCCAGGAGTTTGAGGTTGCTGTGAGCGAAGATGAAACCACGGCACTCTAGCCCGGGCAACACAGTGAGACTCTGTCTCAAAAAAAAAAAAAAGAGGCTTCCAAATTCATCAGCGCTGCTCCAAAGGGTGGCACGAGGCACTCAGTATATGTTAATTGTTGACATTGATGCTTGCTGCACAGAAAAGTATTTTTTTGAGCATCTCAAATTTGACCAAAAATATCTCCCCTTCACTGTTGCATCCTCAACTTGTTTCCAAATGCTATTTATTATTAGATATCAAAAAGTTCCCAGAAAGAATACACAATAACTTTTTCCAGGTCATTGGAAAATCTTGAACTTATAATAGCTTTATATATTTTTCACAGAGTTGCCCAGTGAGGCATATAATAAAATCCAACCAACCTAGACTCTGACAAAAGCTACACAGTGGAGGCTGAAAGGTGTTTTGAACCTGGCAGTATGGTGAACAAGGAACCCAAAACACCTCTAGCTATGAGGTACTAGAAATACTAATAACATCTACCAAGCATCATTTAAATATATTTCTGCACCTGAAAGAAAGTAAAGAAGATAACCAACCCTGATAGCTTCAGGGATAGCATAGGGTTGAGCTGGATTTTTAATACCCAAGTGGGACAGGACATGAGAATTTTGTCACTTTGTCTCCAAGAGACAAAACCTTCAATAACAAGTAGACTGGATAAAAATCCACCCACTTACACAAATTGATAACAAAAAGCTCATTTGTCATAAAATGCATGAGAATTTATAACCTCAGGCCTCCTCCTCACATGGAATTGAGTTTAAAATTCACACTTCATGCTTGTTCCAAAATCATCTTACTTAAGAAAGTGGTCTTGTACTGGTGAACTCTTCTGGAGGGACCTGTCCTCATCCCATGCCAGGGAAGACAACAAAGCCCCACTGGAGATGAGCCCACCAGTGTAGCATAATTAGTTATCAGCAGATTTCATAAATAACAGTGATAGTTTCCCTCCCAAGAACTTCAGGTAGCAGGACAATTGGATAGAGATTATATTATGAAATAAGAATATTTAAAATGATCGAAGACATAAAAGAAGGATTCAAACTTAAAAATGATAAAAGGACAAAAATTAAAATAGGGTTACTAGGCACCTATCAGACAGTATGGAGTGAAGGAACTTCAGTCCAAAAACAGGTGACACATTGGGAGCTGTGAGTCTCACCTATGTTTGACTCCATTGTATTTTCTCCACACACTGCATTCAGCCATTATTCTTTTTAATGTCTGGTATTTCAAAGTAAGAATAGGGTGGAAGTGCTCTAGTCCCAAAGGAGAAATAACAGATTTGTGTGGTTAAAAATGTAGATCAGACCTTCCTACGGAATTGTTTAGTGATTGAAAATTTTTATTGGGACCATCTCTACGCATTTGAAAAATTTTACACTTTTAAAACCATAAAGCATTTTTCTTTCACCATGTTTTAAAATTTTTACTTATATTTGGCCACATTTGAGTACGTTAGACGTCAGTTTCCTATTTTTTTCCTGTCAAGATCAGTTGTAACTTTGTTCAGTCTGTTCATCTATCTTTCCAAGGGTTTTAGTAGATAAGAACGCATTCTGTAAGGTAGAGCTTAGTAGAACAAACTTGAGACTGGGGTTGAGGAGACTTGGGTTCTACCACTCACTATGCCATTAGCTCTTCCCTGGGTCCTTGAGCAAATGACTTAATAGCTCTCAATACCAATTTCTCCTTTAAAAAAAAAACAACAAAGTTTTGTATCAGATAGGTAAGTAGGTAAAGTGGCAAACAAAACATGTGTGAACCAGATTCCACTGGCATGTAATGCCCACCTGGCTTTGGTTTTGTTGGTTTTTGTTTTTTTGTTGTTTTAGAAATGGGTCTCATGACTTTGCCCAGGCTGGAGTGCAGTGGTTATTCACGGTTGTTATCATAGCAAACTGCAGCCTCGAACCCCTGGGTTCAGCCTCCCGAGTAGCTGACACTACAGGCATGCGCCATCACACTCAGCTAATGGACTATTTTTTAGAGCAGTTTTAAGTTCACAGCTATAGCGAGCAGAAGGTACGAGAGATTTCTCTTATACTCCTTCCCCCACATGCATAGCCTGCCCCATTATTAATATGCACCACCAGAGTGGTACATTTGTTACAACTTATGAATCTGCATTGATACATCATCACCCAGAGTTTATAGTTTTCATTAGGATTCACTCTTGCAATGTACATTCTGTGGATTTGGACGAATTTATAATTTGTAGCCACCATTATAGTAACATACAGAGTAGTTTCACTGTCCTAAAAATCCTCTGTGTTCTGCCTATTCATTCCTCCCTCTTCCCTAACCCTAAGCAATCACTGATCTTTTTAAGGTTTCTATAGTTTTGCCTTTTCCAGAATGTCATATAATTGGAATCATAGGATACGTAGCCTTTTCAGATTGGCTTCTTTCACTTAGTGGTATGCATTTAGGTTACTCCATGGCTTTTCGTGTCTTGATAGCTCATTTCTTTTTAGCGCTGAATAATATTCCTTTGTCTGGATGTACCACAGTTTATTTATCCATTCACCCACTGATGGACATCTTGGTAAAAACCAAACATGATTTTTCTTGTTTGTACCAAACATTTGTATGCAGGTTTTTGTGTGGATATATGTTTTCAACTCCTTTGGGTAAATACCAAGGAGTACAATTGCTAGATCATATGATAAAGAATATGTTTGGTTTTGGAAGAAACTGCCAAATTGTCTTCCAAAGTGGCTGTACCATTTTGCATTCCCACCAGCAATGACTGAGAGTTCCTGTTGCTCCACATTCCTTCCACCATTTGTATTGTCAGCGTTCTGGATTTCGACCATTCTAGTGGGTGTTTAGTGGTATCTCCACGTTGTTTTAATTTACATTTCCTTGATGACGTATCACGTGGGGCATCTTGTCACATGCTTATCTATATATCTTCTTCAGTGAGATGTCTGTTAAGGTCTTTGGCCCATTTTTAAAATTGGGTTGTTTGTTTTTTATTATTGTGGATCACTATGTCCTCAACTATGTTCCATGGAGTCCAGTTCCTTGATATGCTAACATAAATGTTGTATGAGAAAAAGCAAGATCTCACAAGCTTTGGGAGTTCTAAAGCAAACAGAACTAAACAGGGTTTTTTTGGCACAACTTCTCAGACCTTTAATAGGATAATGTGCAGAATGGCATTCCAAGGCAGGAATTTGGTGTGCCAGGTTTTCCTATCTTATTGGACCTTATTTTTGTCCAGGAACATGAGAACAACTGGAAACACTAGATATTTACAAACTATTTTGTGTATCTTTCAGCTCCACTGTTCTATATATAACCATATGGATGCATTTTTATTTATGTGCTATTTCTAAGGCAATTTAGGCAGATATAAATACAGGTTATGTTGCTTTTATGGAAATTACGATTATATGTACCAGATTATTCCCAAATTCAGAAACTTTCTCTTAAGAATATTAACCATCATCTTCAGAGGTAGCAACAGCAGGCAAAATTAATTAATTAATTAATCAATTAACCATCCCTTAGGCCCCGCTCATGTCTTGTTTCCTCCATGAAACTTTTCCTAATATTTATGCTCTACATTGATCTCTTTTCTTTGAACTGCTTTGACCCTTTAATTCTATCTATATAATTTACCCCCTGAATATGTCTTCCTCAGAATAAACTTTATTATTCCATGTTTGATGATCTCATCTCTCAAAACGGATTGTTCGTTTCTTCAGGAATGTACCTTGTATTATTGCTGCATCTCCCACAGCTTAGCAGAGTGTCCCACACATGGGACACTTTTAAGTAAAACTATCAAATAATTGGTTTTTTCCTAGACATTCACCCCTTCCTCCCTCCCTCCTTCCCTTTCTTCCTTTCTTTCTTTTTCAGCTTTTGATTAAAGATATGCTAATTGAAAGCATAACAATTTTATTTTCAGAACAGATCACAGTAATGCTAAATTAGATTCATTTGGCTTTTAAAACTCACTGCAAGCTGTTTAAGAACACCGATGCATAGGTGTTCCTAAAGGTGCCAACTTTATGGCACCTTTAAATTATGCATTGTGGCAATCTTTCCCCATGATCAATAGGTTGTACACCTGCCAAGAAGCAGAAAAAAATTTATTTAATGATGACTAAATACATTATATTTTGACAGTGAAATAAACCATTTTAAAACATGATTGCAACAGGACAGATTTATAGGCTGCATTGCAAATGTTTAGCATATCCTGTCCTGCCTTTGGAGTGTTTTGTGCTGTTAAATAGGATTAGCTGTGAGGATTTCTCAGTATTCTGATGGCAATGCAGAAGCAACCAAATATTGTTAAAAATCTGTCATCAGGGAAACCCAGGCCTTTCAATCTTCTAGCTAGGGAGAACTGTGAGTTCTGTACAAATGGGTAACCTAGAAACAGAAGCAACCAAAATACCTGAGTCGAAATGATCCATGTGATTGGGGAAAACTCAACACAATGCTTTTCACCCAAGATAATCACTTTTAAAAGGAATTGCAAAATGTACTAAGCATCACTGAGTTGCACACTTAAAACAAGTGAATTTGAATACAGCTATTTAAAAAAAAAGTTTGCAGAATTTTCTACAGAATGCTATTAAGAGTGCTCTTGAAATTCTTGAAGGAGAGTACATACTGCTCTGGTGTGATCATAACATCTCATATGTAGGCTACAGTATATGCTGCCTCTTAAAATCTCCCAGGTGTGGCTGAGTGAGTTGTCATTGAAACTGCAGAATTAACATCCTCCTCAGTTGTTGCTACAATAGTTTTTTAAAAAATAATTGCTCACAATTTTATATTAAAGGACGATGTTGAGTGTAATGACATGCAAGATACAGTTTTTAAAACCATGTTATTAACATCTGGTTGACATATAAAAAGCTGTACGTATTTAATGTGTACATCTCAATGAGCTTGGGGTAGGTATACACCCGTGAAACCATTAGCACAATCAAGGCCATAAACAGAGCAAGGTGCATTTTTTTAAAAAGCTTTTCATCATCTTATTTAAAACAGGACATGTTTATCCTGGAGCAAGGACGTTAATTAAGTACCTGAAAATAGACAGCAAGATGCCGCTTTGCAGGGACATTACTAAATGGTTACATACATGCAAATACCTGAATAAAGCATTTGTTAATTGGCATTGAAGGGCTTTGTTTTGCCTATTAGGATAATGGGATGTGACCTCAAAGAACCGCTGTGAGCAGCTGGCAATGGAAGTTTCCAGTCGGTCCCTTTGTATATATCATTTCCCCTTGTCCTGCCTTCCCTGTGAGGCCAGTGTTTATAGTGACGGGGATGTGACCCACCCCTCCATTTTAGCAGGCAATCTTATAAGAGTTACGTTTATGCTTTGGTCTTCAATAAGAACGTGATTACCTGGGTAGACATCAAGTTTCTTTGCTAACATCGCCTCTTGAGGTGTCACGTTTTATTAACAGTAGTGACTGCTGAGGTCTTATCTTTCCCTATTTTATGTTTTCTTGAACAAAATGTTCATTTCAATCCAGCAGGCAGGATACGAGGGGAGACTTCCTTGGAGCTGTCGGAAGCGTCGTCCCAAGTGACGCAGTGCTGTGGCTGGTTTGGTTAAACTTTAGTTAAATGCTGTGTCACTGTAAAAGTAGCAACATGACCTCGCCACCTTCGCTGTGTGGGTGATTCTCCAAAAACTGGTGGTCATTTAACATTGCAAACAAGGGAAGCGAAGGGCGAAGTGAAGAAGTTGCTACCGGAGGCATCTTCCTGGGCCCACAATGGTCTCTTGACCAAGGAAATCTGCAGTGGCTCAGCCGCCACGGAAACCACACACTCCTGACATCTGCAGGATGTTCCTTGTAGCTCCAGGGCCTGAGGGGGGAAGAGAGAGAGAGGGGTGCGCTCTGATATCACCCGTGTTACAAGAATTTATGATATTCATTTACCGATAATATTTTTGTGTGTAAACATTCTAGGGGCAGGATTAGCAAAATGAGATCATAACATACACTAAGAGTTCTGTAAAATGTCAGATATCCGCCTGTGCAAAGTACGATTAATTACCTTTCCACCTGCTGTCATCCTCCTGCCTTGTCTGTCTCCTCAATGCTGGTGACACTGGGCTACTCCCTGTCCACTTCCTTGCTCACACCTACCCCGGCCCCAGGCTGGCGGCTTCCTCCTCCACCTGCCAGTTCCCAGCCCTCCGTTCAGCTGCATTCCCTGGACTGTGGGTCTGTGGCCCAGACCGCCCTGCTGGCCTTCCAGGGGCATCTGTGTGCTTCCTGAATATCAAGCTGGCCTAGGACAGAGGACAGCAGGGGCCATGCAGTATCCCCAGTTGGCGCCTGCTCTCTCTGTGACAGGCCTGGCCCGAGTCCAGTCTGCATTCTGTTGTGAAGCACACATTCATCTTCCAGGCCCCGTCCCCTCCCTGTTCCTGGGGTGGGGGTCTTGCCCTGGCCCCTATCTTGGGACGGCGGTCCCCATACCCTGGCCTGGTCTTGCAAAGCTCTGCTCCCCGGAGAGGAGCACGTTTGTGCTCCAGAATGGTGCTGTGTCGTGCCCCCCAACCCAGGTCCTTCCTCAGCTGCTGGGACTGCTCCTGCCGGAACACCCTTAGCTGTCAGCCCCCTGTGGGACTTGCCCTAGCTAAAGAGAGACTCCTGGCCTGAGGTCACCCCCCTAGCTGGGAGGTGGGTGTCAAGGACCACTCCTTCCCCTGAACTTGAGACAACTCTGAAGGTGTTACCCCAGCTTCAGACCTCCTGGAGGGGTTGTCTGTGGCCCTCAGTGTGGCTGCTCTCCTCCCCCTGCCCAGTCGGACCTCCTGCCCTTCCCATCCTCAAGCATTGATCCCAAGAGCACTCACTAATCAACCTCTCGCACACCAGCCTCTGCCCGTACCTGGACCTCCAGATCTTCTGAGATGACAGCCTCTGCTCACCTGTGTTCATGTCTTCAAAGTCCCCTGGGTTCTCTTGCTGGACTCTGCCTGCCTGGTTGGCCAGACAGACAAGGAGACCCACTTCCATTGGCTTTTAACTGCTTCCACGTAGCCTGGCTGCTTTGGGTTTTGTTTTTGTTTTTTTTTGAGACAGGATCTTGCTCTGTCACCCAGGCTGGAGTGGAGTGGCATAATCATAGCTCACTGAGGCCTTGAACTCCTAGGCTCAGGCAATCCTCCTGTGTCAGCCTCCTGAGTACCTGGGACTACAGGCACGTCACCAGGCCCAGCTGTTGTCAAATTTTTGTTTTTTTTGTAGAGCCCAAGGTCTCGCCAAGTTGCGCAGGCTCATCTCCTACTCCTGCCCTCAAGCGTTCTTCTCGCCTCAGCCTCCCGGAAGTGCTGGGATTACAGGTGTGAGCCACTGCGTCCCACCCTGGCTGCTGTGGTTAATAAACACACGCTGAGTTTAGGAGAGGCAAGCTAAAATGCCATATGTAGAGACAGAATAAAATGGATTGCAACACTGCACTGATCATTATATAAAATTATTGTCAGTTAAAAATAAAATTAAAAAAAAACTGTACTGACCATCATTTTATCTTTTCCATAATGATCTAGATGATCCAGAAGGCACCATGAGATCATGAAGAATTATGAGCATCTTTTATGAAAGTTCCACTTGACAGAGATTTGGGGCTGCTGGGATACTGCCGAAACCTGCTTCAGTGCCGCACAGAGAGGGGACATCTCGTACACTGATACTCTTATCTCAGGGTTGAATTTGAGCTGTTGAATTGATTTTTAAAGCCATACACTTTCACCTAACTTTCCTGTTTGAGAGGCCGGTAGGTTAACTAAATAACTGATTCTAGTCCCACCAAAATCTTTGTGAATCTGGGTAAACTACTTGTCCACTTTAAACCTCTGTTGTCACTTTGGCAAAAGCGGAGTTGGGCTGGGTGTCCAGTTTTGTGTCTGTGATTTCTCACAGTTTGCTACATCAGAGGAACCTTCTTAGGGTTTGTAAGGCCAGGTGGCTGCGGTGAGGTGCCGCCTGGGCTAGCATTTTCCGCTGTCTAGCTTAATCTCAGGAGTAGATTCGCAGTCCCCTTGTGACTGTCACCTATCCTGAGTGATAGATAAGGCCACCTAGTATTCACAGTGTTTCCCTGTGGAGTATTTGTGTTTATTGGTTCTGCCGCCATAAAATGTTGTCGTGAACTCCCAAGAAGGAAGAGGAAAACAAGAAAACAAAACCTCACCCTTATTTAATGGGAGTCGTACACCACAAATTGTTTCCGCAGTTAGATGACTCGTTTTAAATCTCAGCTCCATTCCTATATAAACATGGGCAAATTACCGAAATTACGTATACCTCCGTCGCTATCTTAGAAAAATGAGGACAGTAATTACTATCTACCTCATACGGTTTTTGTGAGTTTTACATGCATGTATAGCCCGGTGCCTGACATACAGTAGGACTCAGTGAATTTAGATTTCATTTTTATTATTTGATTTGCAATATCATGTCCATCACATAAAATTATGAGGAATTAGATGATTACTATTATATATAATAGAGATACGATTAAGATAAAATAATTACAATTAAAGGGCATTGTTTACTCTTAAACAATAGCTGAATTACTGCCCTATATTTCATGTTATTATCATAACCACAGGAGGAAAGGCCCGGCATTGACTCTAACATGAAGGTCTAGAGAAGGCATAACAATTGAATAGATGACAATTTATGAGCTCAAGATGAGCTCGAAATTCATTCCTCAGCAAAAATAGAACAGTACAGATTTCTCACATACTCTACGTTCTGAGAGGAAAAAAATAACTCACAGAGGGAAAAAGGATAAAATAGTGTAGGAGTGTTTCAAAGTGGTCTAGGAAAGAAAAGTCTTCTGGTTGCTCCTTTGAAGTTAGATTGAAATGAATCTCTTCCCTACCCAAGAAATGAAGGCATGATTTGCTGTGTATATTTAATTTTTGCTAAAAATATGTAGCTAAGAGAAAGCCAAGGACATATTTTCATTTAAGAGAAGCCAACTTTGGTGTTGTTTTCTGTGTGGGTGGAAAGTGCCGTGTTTTTATTCTTGCCAATCAATAACCAACATTCGGAGTCACAATACACATTCCCATCAGTGATCATAACCTTAGCTCTGGTCTTTAGGGAGACTAATGTTCATAGCAGCCAGGACCTCCAAGGATAAATGTTTCTTTCTCCAGCTGATATGTGCATTTCACTGATGGACAGCCACAAAGTTACTTCTACTGTTCTACCAACATTTTTTACTGCTTCATTCCTCTTGTCAGTCACATCTGCACATAAACTGGACCCCTTGACACATTCTCCTTCCTATATTTGGAGTGAGGGGCAAGGCAGGCAGTGTAGTGGAGTGGCCAGAGCACAAGTTTAGAGTTAGATAAACCAGGTTCAAATCCCAGTGCTGCCACTTTGGACTCCAAGCCTCAGTTTTCTCATCTGTAAAATGGGGATAACAATGATGTCTATCTCGTGGGGCTTTCGTGAGAATTCATGGGATCATGTATGAATTCACGGGGAGGCAGTATAAGCAGTGCCCAAGGCCCTGAGGATTTCACGCTGCCTGAATTTGAGTCCTGCCTCCACCATAGCTGTGTGATATTGGAAACACTGTGGTTGGCATCTTCATCCTTAAAATGGGGAGAATGACAGTTCCTGCCTCGTTCGGGAAGTTGAGATGACTAACAGAAATAATACATAACAATAGCTAATGTGTGCTTGGCTTGTGCTGATCAATCTTATTTCTTTTTGGTCTTCTCTATTGAGAAGGCTGTACTTCTTTAGTCTTTTATCATGGGAATTATTTTCAACCTTTCAGTTTTCATAGATTTTTTCATTCTTCTGAATGCCCATAGTAGTTTTTTGCACTTCTCTTATGATGCTTATCCCATAGGATAGTTAGTTTTATGCGTCAGCTTAGCTGGGCTATAGGATCCAGTTATTCAAACACTAACCTAGGTGTTGCCAGCAAGATATTTTGTAGATGAGGTGAATATCTACAGTCAGTTACCTTCAAGTAAGAAGATTACTCCAGATAATGTGGGTGGCCTCATCCAGTCATCTGAAGGCCTTCAGAGCAAGAGCTGAAGTTCCTTGGAAGAGAAGAAATTCTGCCTCAAGACCGCAGCATCATCTCCTGCCTGAATTTCCAGCCTGCCTGCCTGCACTGGAGATTACAAACTTGCCAGTCTCCACAATTGCATGAGCCGCTTCCTTAAAATAAACTTAAAAACTCCTTTATTTGCTTTTATTTTGTTTCTCTACAGCACCCTGATAATTACATGCCACCTTGTCACTTTTTCATTTTGTTTTTTACTTAGTATGAACATTTTAGTTACAGGTGTCATTTGCCCTTAGGGTAGGAAGCTGCTGCAAGGCAGGGTGCGCCATATAGACCTCGGCCTCCGGCCCATTCGGTGCCGAGGACGGCGTCTGCTCCGTGGTAGACTTGAGATCACCGCTTTGCATGCCCCTCGCATCTAAGTTCTGCTTGCCCTTTCCATGTGGTTCTGTACAGTGTTCTTAAAAGTTTTTAATTAGTTGCCAATGTTTAAGAAAAGGAATGGCAGCAATTGGGCGGAGCTTCATGGGGACCGTTTCCCCAGATAGAGTTGCTATCCAACTCACTTGACTACAGACATTTGTATTTGCCAACCTTTGATGCTTCGCCTGTTTCTTAAGATGGGCGTGTGAGTAGAGAAGTCATTTAAATTGGCGTTATTTTTATTGCCATATGTAGTTCTTTTACTTTTCGTTTCAAAATATTAAGGGGGTACAGATGTTTTTGGTTATATGGATCACTTATGTAATGCTTGAGTCATGGCTATGAGTGGGCCCATCACCAAAATAGTGTTCATTGTACGTGTTAAGTAGGTTTTTCTCCCTCCCTCACCTCCTCCTCCCTGCTTGATTTCCACTGAGTTTTACTTCCCTCTGTGCACATGTGTGCTCTTGGTGAGTTCATATTTAATATCAAGTATATGAGGTGTTTGTTTTGCCATTCTTTAGATACTTCATTTAGGAGAATGGTCTCCAGTTCCATCCAAATTGTTGCAAAAGGTATTAACTCATCCTTTTTGTGGCTGAGTAGTACTCCATGCTATACAAATACCATATTTTATTAATCTACTCATGAATCGATGAGCACTTGGGTTGATTGCATATTTTTGCAATTGTGAATTGTGCTGGAATAAACATTCAAGTGCAGGTGTCTTTTTGATAAAAAGTCTTCTTTTCCTTTAGGTAGATACCCAGTAGTGGAATTACTGGATTGAATGGTAGAGGGTGTACTAATTTGCAGTCCTACCAACAGCGTATAAGCATTCCTTTCTCTCTGTATCTGCGCCAGCATTTATTGTTTTTGGACTTTTTAATAAAAGCTATTCTATAATAACTGGGGTAAGGTGATATTTCATTGTGGTTTTAATTTGCATTTCCCTGATGATTAGTGACATTGAGCATTTTTTCATATGTTTATTGGTCATTTGTCTATCTTCTTTTGAAAAACTTCTGTTCATGTGTTTTACCCACTTTATAATGGGGTTGTTTGTTTTTGTCTTGTTGATTTGCTTGAGTTCTTTGTAGATTCTGGATATTAGCCCTTTATTGGATGTATAGTTTGCAAATATTTTCTCCCATTCTGTAGGTTGTCTATTGGCTCTGTTGATTATTTCCTTAGTTGTGCAGAAGCTTTTTAGTTTAATCAAATCCAGTTTATTTATTTTTGTTGTTGCTGTATTTAACGTTGGGGTCTTGGTCATAAATTCTTTGCCTAGGCCAATATCTAGAAGTGTTTTTCCTACATTTTCTTCTAGATTTCTTATGGTGTCATGCCTTACATTTAAATATTCTACCAATCTTGAATTAATTTTTGTGAGTGGTGAGAGATAGGGGTCCTGTTTCATTCTTCCGCGTGTGACTATCCAATTTTCCCAGCACCATTTATTGGATAGGGATTCTTTGCCCCAGCGTGTGTTGTTGTCTGCTTTGTCAAAGATCAGTTGGCTATAGGTAGATGGTTTTATATTTGGGTTCTCTATTCTGTTCCACTGGTCTATGTCTCTATTTTTGTACCAATACTGTGCTGTTTTAGTTACTATAGCCTTGTAGTATAGTTCGAAGTCTGGCAGTGTGATGCCTCCAGATTTATTCTTTTTGCTTAACACATTAACTGCCATGTGAGTTGTATTTTACTCATGCTAATTTTGAGCCCGGGGCTGCATGAAGCATATGTAACTCACACATCTCTTCACCTAGGAAGCTGTGTGAACTATTTTTCAAGTTGCATATAACTCGCACACAGAAAACAATAAAAAATAACAAATTTTGCATTAAATTAGAAATGATCATTTTGTTTTTGAAGTCTTTATTCTATTTTCATAGTAAAACACTGTGGCCCCAAGGAAAAAATTTTTTTTCTAGTGTGGCAGTCAATGTGTTAAGATTGCTTTGGCTATTTGGGCTCTTTTCTGGTTCCAAACGAAGCTTGGGATTATTTTTTCTAGATCTGTGAAGCATGACATTGATATTTTGATGATGATTGCATTGAATCTATAAATCACTTTAGGTAGTATGGAAATTCTAACAATGTTGATTCTACCAATCCATGGGCATGATATGTTTTTCCATTTGTTTGTGTCACCTGTGGTTTCTTTCCCCAGTGTTTCATAGTTCTCCTTATAGAGATCTTTTACCTCCTTGGTTAAGTATATTTCTAGGTACTTTATTTTCTTTGTAGCTATTGTGAATGGTATTGAGTCTTTGATTTGACTCTTGGCTTGACTGTTATTGGTATATAGAAATGCTACTGATTTACGTACATTGATTTTGTAACCTGAGACTTTACTGAATTTATTTATCAATTCCAGGAGTCTTTGGGGTTTTCTGGATACAAGATCATATCATCAGAGAAAAGTGATAGTTTGACCTCCTCTTTCCTGATTTGGATACACTTTATTTCTTCCTCTTTCCTGATTGCTTTGGCTAGGACTTCCAACACTATGTTGAACAGAGGTGGTGACGGTGGGCACCCTTTTTCCAGTTTTTAGGGGGAATGTTTTCAACTTTTCCCCATTCAACATGATGTTGACTGTGGGTTTGTCATATATGGCTTTTTATAATTTTGAGATATGTTCCTTCTATGTCCAGCTTGTTGAGGGTTTTTATCATGAAAGGTTGTTGGAAATGCCTTTTCTGCATCTATTGAGATGATCATATGGTCTTTGTTTTTGCTTTGTTTATGTGGTGAATCACATTTATTGATTTATGTATGTTGAACCATCCTTGCATCCCTGGGATGAAGCCCATTTGGTCATGGTGGATTATTATTATTATTTTTTTTGATGTGCTGCTGAATTCAGTTTGTTAGTATTTTATTGAGGATTTTTGCATCTATACTCACAAGGGATATTGGTCTATAATTTTCTTTTTTTGTTGTGTCCTTTACTGGCCTTGATATCAAGATGATACTGGCTTTATAGAATGAGTTGGGGAGAATTCCCTCCTTCTCAATATTATAAAATAATTTCTGTTGTATGGTTATCAGCTGTTCTTTGTAGGTCTGGTAGAATTCAGCTGTGTATCCATCTGGTCCAGGGATTTTTTTTATTGAAAGGTTTTTTATTCCTGCTTTGATCTCACTGCTCATTATTAGTCTGTTCGGGAGTTCTATTTCTTCCAGTTTGAGTTTTGGGAGGTTGTGTGTTTCCAGGAATTTGTCCATTTCCTCTATGTTTTCTAGTTTATGTGTGTAGAGATTTTTGTAGTGTTCGTGGATGATGTTTTGCCTCTGTGGTGTCAGTTGTAATGTCTCCTTTTTCATTTCTGATTGAGCTCATTTGGGTCCTTTCTTTTCTGTTCCTTGTTAATCTATCAAAAGGTCTGTCAATTTTGTTGATCTTTTCAAAGATCCAACTTTTTGGTTTGTTGATTTTTTTTTATTATGCTTTTGTTTTCCATTTCATTTAGTTCTGCTCTGACCTTCATTATTTCTTTTCTTCTGCTGGCTTTGGGTTTGGTTTACTCTTCCTTTTCTAGTTCCTTGAGATGTGACTAATTAGGTTGTTAATTGGTGATCTTTCCGTCTTTCTAGTTCTTTTTTAAAAGTTATAGTGGCCCAACTATTTGAAGGATCCTTAGATTATATATAAATAATCAGAATATTTTAAACTAAATTGTTTATAACCTAAATATTTTATTGAGTAACCTAAATTTTTATACTACCTGAATTCCAGAATGTGGGAAATAAATATTAGAGTAAAGGGCATTGAATGTAAAATTCCAGCAATGACAGGTTGTGATGGTAGTTTGGCCCCAGTCTGCTGAACATAACCAAGATTGAAACAAACTGTTCATGGAAAACACAAATACATTTTTATGATATGTAAAAAGAAAATCACAGCCTCAGGCACCTGTGAAGAGCTGTCCCCACAGATCATTCATTAAGGACATTTCTTGCTAACCTCCCATAAGCAAGGACATGCAAATTGTACCTATGTGTAACACGTAAAACTGAAGCATGTTTGATTCTACACTAATAATGAATTGCAAGTTTATCTTACAGGTAACAGACCTGGAGACAAGATAGAATCAGGCATTCTTCCATCTACTCAGGAACATCAACATAATTGATGCTTCCTTCATTCCCTTATTTTATGTAAAATGTAGATTTCTTGGGCCTCACAAGAATGTAGCCACTACCTCATTAACCCCTCCTCCCCACTGCCTTTTCCCCTCTCTCTGTATGCCTTTGAAATGCTGAAAGTTCCAACTGCCCCTTCAGAAAAATAGCCACAGCTTGTCTGCAGTTAGTGTTTTTTCCCTGGGCGCATCCTCAAAATCGTGGCTTAATAAACCTCCATTGATTGAGAGTTTTCTGCAGTCATTTGTTTGGATTGACAGGTATCAAGTAGATTTAAAATTGCTGTACAACTCAGGCTGCTTTGAGTTCAATTTCCCCTAAAACAGCCATTTCTCATTTTCCATTTGTTTACTGCTTCTTCAGTCCTATTTGCCTCACTTCACCGTGCTTAGTAAAAGATTCTGGAGCCTCTGGATAATTAGAATAAGAGCCAGACTGCATTAATCTCCAAAAATGGAACTGCTATGGTCTGGTTTCTGTGAAATTATTTAAGTTCTATTTTCTAAAACTAGAAACTTGAGAGTCTTTATTAAAACACCCAGCTGCTACAATTTCAGGCCTGTGTGTGTGTATTGCGGGCAACCCAAAGACAAGTGCCAGCCACATTCCGGGGTGAGTTTGCGTTGTAATGGAGAAACCAGCAGAAGGAAAATCACCTCCCAACATGCCTCAGAGTAAGGAACCGGAGATGAAGGGCAGAGCTGTGAACTAGTGACAGGCCCCTCTTTGTTGGGCAACTTTTCATCAAGGAACACCAAGCTCATGACTGGGAGTCGGTCCCCCATATCTGCTGGGGCTGGGAGAGGACTGGCAGAGCCAGTAGTGGATCAACACAGAGGAAGTGACACAGGGTCCCCATGAATCTTTTCTGACCATCTTGTAGGTCATGCAGAGCTGCATGACGGTGGTACCAATTTTAATTATTAGGTGATGAAACGAATGGGCTTATTTATCAAGTAACTACATCTAATTAGCTGTCCCTGGCTATGCCCATGTAGGGGAGGGAAGATTTCCCTTTAACCTCTGAGGATTTGATAATGGAATCTATGAAATAAACTGACAACAGGCAGATTAATAGGAGAAAATGTATACAAATTTATTATGCAAACGAGGGCATCACAGGAGGAAAAAAAGGTGGATATCCCCAAAGCCAGGGAGAGTTAGGAGCTTATATATACCTTCTTCACAGTGGACAGGGGAGGGGGGCTGGAGGTAACTTAGGGGACAGTAAGTGATTTGGGGGAAAGATGAATGGACCCTCTGAAGAATAGATGATGGTTTGCCACAGAGTCTGTCTGGGTGTGGTGCTGAGTTCTAGTCTCCTCTCCTGTGATAAGACTTAATCTCTGGTTGATGAAACCTCTGGCGAAGGGATTGGTGACAACTGAGTTCCTTTTGGAGGATCTATCTTTAGGGAGATAAGGAGAGTTCAGAGAAAGCTTGCATTTGTTGTTTTTCAAGTGCCTTCAGCTATTATATAATGAAAGTGATCAACATACCAAAGTGGCATATTTGGGGGTGGCATTTTCTGAACTTCTGCACCCTGTCCCTGAGCTGTGCCATTTCAGTATGTGCACCTCCTCCCACTGCTGGCTCTTTGCCTGCAGACTGTCTCTGCCTGCTGGAGCCCATGGCACACCATAGGACAGAGGGCCTGGGGATTAACACACGCGTCTTCTCCTAGCAGCTTTTAGCCATAACGCCCTCTCTCCCTCACCCTGACAGAGTGGAGATAGCTCCCAGGCACACATTCTGCACTGTTTCTAAGTTCCCCAGCAGGATCAAGCCCCAGTTGCTCACTGTGGTAACTGGCTCCTAACACACCCTTTATTGCCCTCATCCCTTCTCAGCTACACTTCACTTCTCTACAGGTATTTTTGGGGATCTCCTCCCAAATAGACCACCTGCTCTTGAATCCTTGTCTCAGGAAAGGCTTCTGGGGGAACCCAAACCAAAACAGCATCTATGTTCCAAAAGTTTCTCCTTTGTCTGTAGAATAATACTACACATGCCTGGGCTGCCATATGTCTGTGTTCATTCGTTAATTCATTGACTCATTTCCTTTGTCAAAAAAATATTGATTGAGTGTCTATTTGAGTAAAATCCCTGAGCCAACTGCTGCAAAGACAGTAGTAAACAGACATAGGCCCTGCCCCCAGGGAAGCCTGTCCTGTAGAAACACAATGTGAGCCACATGTGGGATTTAAAGAGAAATAAAAAGAAACCCAGTAATCCTAGCTCTCTGGGAGGCCGAGACAGGGGTTTGAAACCAGCCTGAGCAAGAGCGAGACCCCGTCTCTATTAAAAATACAAAGAAATTAATCGGACAACTAAAAATAGATAGAAAAAATTAGCCGGGCATGGTGGCGCATGCCTGTAGTCCCAGCTACTCAGGAGGCTGAGGCAGGAGGATCGCTTGAGCCCAGGAGTTTGAGGTTGCTGTGAGCTAGGATGACGCCACGGCACTCTAGCCCGGGCAACACAGTGAGACTCTGTCTCAAAAAAAAAAAAAGAAAAAAGAAACCCAATATGTCTAAAATACTATCATTTTACTGTGTACCAAGTATTTGGAATCCAATGTTCATTTTCCATTTACAGCTCTGCTCAATTTGAACTAGCCATAGTTCAAGTGCTCAATAGCCACATGTGGCCAGAGGCTACCATATAGAATAGCCCAGCTCTGGAAGTTCACTCTAGTGAGGATGGGGGAGGAGCAGGCCACTTCAGAGGTGGGCAAACAACAGGGGAGTAGTCACCTAAATTGGTGTTTGTCCAACTTGGTGTGTGTCTGAATCGCCTGTAGAGCTAATGAGGGACCTGAAGTCCAAAGCTCATGGAGATAGAGGGCCTGGGCCTTTGTATTTTCACCATGTTCCCCAGGCGATCTTGTAACAGAGGTAAAGGTCTGAAAAAGGGCAACAAAATGTTTTACAAATTGTCTCTTTAAAACCCCTACCCTTTTTGGGAATTAAAACCTGCATTCCTGCCTGAGGCCAGTAATCAAAGGGGTACAAAAATGTTCTTTGCTGTTTGTTTTCTAGTATCTTAAACCACAGGTGTTGGCTCAACAGAATTGTCTGGACAAGGGTCGCAAGACCGTGATCACCTGAGATAAGGTCCACTGAAACCACCAATTATAGTTAAACAACAGTAGCCTGAAGCCACAACATGCGATGCCCAACCACTGAACCCCCCCTTTAAAAAGCCCTGTTTTTGTGCTTAAAGGCAGGATCGTGGTCTTTTGAGACACTAGTCTGCCGCCCTCCTCATTTGCTGGCAAATTAATAAACTTCTCTTTCTTTTTCCTCAAACCACTTGTCCTCATTCTTCATTCTCACTAATTCAGCCTCAGGAGCAAGTACCAAGGTTTCGGTAACAATCTGAATACACAGTTTGACAACCACTGCCCTGCTTCACTCCCTAACCCAATCTCCTCACTGTCAGCTTTTTATGTAAGGCCTTGTGCCCCAACTTGCTGGCATCTTGGATATACCTAGTAAATGTTTAAAAGTACTGATTCCTGGGTCAGTAAAAATGCTGATTAAGTGATAAGAAGCGAGGCCGACTACCAAGATATTTAAAGTCTCCCTAGCTAAGGTACAGCCAAATTTGGGAACCACTGGTGGGTAACCAAACAACACATACTTTGAGTGTCCAGTTTTGTAAAAATATCTGTATGTATGAGTGCCACAAGGAAGAATCTTGAAGGACATGGACACCTATCCTATCCCAGAAGATGTGAATGAGTATGAATATTCTTTACGTTCTTTTTCTTTGTCTGTATTTTCTGATTTTTCTTTCCTAACTGTATGTGGCACTTGACATGAAAGATAATAAAAGAAAATCCAATTAAAGGAACAATATAAGAATTGGATCTAGATTTATTTGGAGTTTTTGTTTAGGCTTTGCTTCAAATTTTCAGGCCATGATCATCTGTTTTTTGGTAATGTTTCCATAAGTGTTTAGTTTGGCCTTGAATTGAATCTTTGCCTTCTGAAAGGATGGCCGCAGCAGCCCTGTAGAAACCCACTGGAGGGGATAAGATGGAGGTAGAGAAACCTCTTAGGAAGCTGGTATTTCCAGTGAGTGGGCTCTTCAGGGCTGGGCCAGATGTAAGGGTGGGCCTTATTACTCTTATTCCTGGACCTCCAGTCAGAGGGCCCTTCTGATTGAGGTCCTGAAACCTACTCAGCACCTGGGTGTTCTAATGCTTTTTGCTGGGTTTGGGCTGTTAGTGATAGAGAAAAAAAAAGGAAACCCTGAAATGTCAGGCTTTGGCTTCGGGCATAAACCAGCTTGCATTTAAATTAAATATTGAATGACTCTAAGGCTATAAACATTGATTTTCTCTTAGACCAGTTGCATTTATATCTGAATAGTCAAATTCAGAGGTGCTAAATTTTGTGTGTTTATGTAGATAATCCCTGATGCCTGACATTGATCTGTGCACATGAGCCCAACCATATATCATCGAAATGGAGTCCGGTCTTCTATTTTAGCTGCCATGTAATGTGTTAAATGTTTCAGCAAATTCATGGAAGTCACATAATGTGTTTTTAAAGTTGACTTTGATAAATTGAAATAAAATGAAGCTTAAACTGTTGCTAACTTTTAAAAGTTGTCTAAACAGTAATTTGATCTGGTCTTATAGAAATGACAAATTTAAGTCAGAGGAACGGGCAACATTGTCATTGTTTGGTTTTTGTGTCTTTCCTCGGTTTTTAGACCCATGTTTATGTGTGGTGCTTTGCATTTCTTTCCCAGTGAACTTGACCTGAAACTCTTTAGAGTGGTCAAATGCTAAACTTCTTTTAGCACCACGCAAACTGGTTTCATTCTTCCAAAACAGGTTTTTGCTTTGGAGTATAAAATGACAAGGGAAACGCATGTAGCCAAGATCCTTATTTGAGCCCATTACAAAATTCAAACTTGTCTAGACCTGTCCTATGAGTAGGGGTAGGGGGTAGGTCATTAAGAGGTTAAAGAGGTTGTTTGCATGAGCTGATTTGCATTGGGCCTGTTTTTTGTTGTAGAAGTAGGGACCATTGTCATGTGCCTGGGGGGAGAGGAGAATAGGAGGGTGTTTTGGTGCTGCCTCTGGAGGAGGCACAGGTGCAGAGCGTCAACCTGAAATAATCAAAAGGATCAGAATCTAGTTTGAAGAAAGTTTATTCAAGTACAAGGTTGAGGACTGCAGCCTGGGACACACTTCCAAGATGCCGTGGGGAGTGGTCCAGAAAACAAAAGAGAGGCTCCGATTTTTAAAGGAAAAACGGACAAATCAGGAGAGGGGGCGATTATAAAAGTTGTTCGTCAGGAATTCTCGTTGGTTTACAGAGGTAATTGGCTAGTGGTAGACTAGGCACCGAGGATCTGTGGGGTGTACGGCCGTTCATGGCTGCCTGGCCTCAGCTATTCCAGAGCCCTCACAGCAAGTGGCTGCAAGAGGCATTGGCTTGTCTCAAGGGAGTGAGACTGACTGCAGTGACGTTCCTCAGCCACACTTCCTCCCCAGTCTTCAAAGAATGCATCGCCAGGCTGTCACTGAGGCTTGGCACCCCTGGAGCATCTAAGAGAGCCTTGGAATGTACTTTGACCTTCCTCTGGTGGGCACTGGCAGCAGGGAGTTCTCTGGCTGTCAGAGAGCATTACAAAGAGACTGAGCAGAGAGGAGGAGTGCCTGGGTGCGCCCCCTGGGGAAATGTGGCTGAGGGTCTGGTGTGGGAACCCACAGGAGATGCCAGCAGGGACACCCAGACATGACTTGTGACACGTTTTAGTGTTGTAGGACGGTCAAGTCAGGAATGCGGGCCTTCTCCATTCATCCAATTCCATTTATACTTGTGTATGTTAAAGGCAAATTTAAACTGGAATGGCTTCTGTTCAGGAATGCCGATTTACTTCAGCCACAGAAATGCTTCTTTAGCTGAGTAAGTCTCTAGGTGGTGAAGGGGCTCCACACAACATTATTTCTAGTGAAGTCTTTGATTCATAGAAAGATTCTTAGACGTCTTACACTACAGCGTGACAATAAACAAGCAATTGTTTGGATTTTCATGCAGGAAATGTCCTTGGCCAGCGATCATCCTTAGGACATTTTCAGAGATGCACATAATTCTAAGAGAGGTCTTGTTTAGGGAATGCCTTGTAATTAGTTCCAAACTCTTACCAAACACCAGCCCAGGCCTATAATTTCTATGTAAACTCAGCTCACTGTTTGAGTCATACTATGTTTCTCTTTTTTGCTCAAGATTTGTCATCCATTAAATAAAAACAAAAACTTTCTCTGGTTTTACAAAATAGACAGCCACCTGAAATTGCTGGAGGGAAGAGCCGGTTTGCACAACGTGGGGGGCATGTTGTGGTGGGAAAACCTGGAGACTCAGAGTCAGGAGGAGGGGGCTCTTCCCCTCACTCCTGTGCCCCCGAGCAAGCACCCTTATGAGGCTGGGCTTCCTTTCTTATAAAACCGGGTGGATAAATCCAGGTTCACATTCAAAAACTACTTGTTGAGTTACAGATTCATGCCAACGGTTTCCATAAACCCTCCCCAACCCAACCACCACCACTTCCTTTTAGGACTATCTGCTTTCCAAGGTCCACTTCAGTCCTAACAGCTTTATATGTCTGGGAACTTACGTTTTAAATTCTTCTGTAAGAAAATTACCTAGTGTGTAACAAAAATGAAAATGTCTCTATCGTTTTCCTGATTTCAACTTGCCAATTATAAACATTCATACAACACAGCATTTATAAATAAAAATCACTCGTAAGCATATCTGCCAGCAATAACCACAGTCCATATTTTGGTATATTAGCATCTAGACCTGTTTCTGTGGAGTCTCATACATATTTATTTTTGCTAGGGTGTTTTCAAAAGTCTTCTTCTCCATCTGGTTTTTTCTTTCATGTCAACATGAGATCTTTTCATGTCAAGAACATACAGGTCTAAACAGCATTTTCAATGACTTTACACTATTTTATCACATGGTTAAATCGTAATTTATATAACTATTCCCTGTTGATGGACATTGAAGTCGGTTCCATTTTTTGTATGAAAGCAAACTAAAATAAATATCGTACATCCATCTTTGTGACTCTATCTCTGTTTCTTTATTTTTTTCCCCCTTTAGGTAAATTCCTACAAGTAGAAATCCTGATTTAAAAGATATCTGAAAGAACTGCACTAATTTACACTCTTACCAAATATTAATAGTATAAAAATGCCCATATCTCTAAACTCAAGTTATATTAGCATTATTGTCCTTTTAATTTTTTATAGATCAGCAGGCAAAAGATGACATCCGGTTTTATTTGTATTTCTTTGACTACTAGCAATGTTGAACATCTTTTTAGTTGTCTATTGACCATTTTACCTTTGTATTTGTAAACTATCTATATCTTTCCTCCATTTTTCTATTGAAATACATATCTTTTTATTGCTTTGTAAAGACTCTTTCTATATTAAGGATATTCTATGAATTATAATACAGGCCACACCCCTTTATTCTCAAATTACTCTCATTTTAAATTAAGGCTTAATTCATCCTTTAGCAGATCATTTATAAAATGAACTTTTGAGATATGTTGGGAAGAGTTGATTGCTCAATGTAGAAGGTCAAATCTTATTTTCTATGGCAAATTAATTTATTTTTCAAATTTTATTTTTTTCTTTTTCTTTAATTTCACTCCCACTTTCTATACAGAACCCTTTCCTAAGCCCCCGGCACCCACTTCAGCTCCCCAAAAGTGAGGCTATTAAGGTGCTCAGTGATTGAGGATTTGAACATTTTGAAAGAGAAGTGGGTGTTGACAGCACATTATTGAAACTTGAAAGAGAGCCAGTGTGATATAATTTCACATTGGGAGCTGATCACTATGGCAACAAGGAACAGATTTTGAAAAATAAGGTTCAATATAATAGAATTAGGGGAGAAAAATTGATTAGAAAAAAAAAATCTGTTTATCTTTTGTTTTACTTTCAGCTTGTTTATCACATGTTCCAAAAATCTACATTAGCACCCAAAAATATATTTCTTTTTCAAAAGCAAACACATTTTAATTATGTTTACATTGTATAAAGCCACAAGGAGAAAACGCTTTTGTTTGTAACAATAGTGACAGTATCTCTTTGGAGTCTTTTATTCGAGAAGAAATAGTTTAATTTAAAATATATCCATAGCTTTGAATACTTATTTTCATTAATAACTTATTATTTTCATGTATTTATGCACTCAACCAAAAAACATTCATTGAGCCACTGTGCTAAAAATTGAGTATACAGTTGACCCTTGAACAACACAGGGCTTAGGGGCACCCCCCTCACAGTAGGAAATCCATGTATAATTTTTGAGTCCCCAGAAACTTAACTACTAATAGCCTACTGTTGGCCTTACCAATAACATAAAGTCGATTAATACATGTTTTGTACATTATATGTATTATATACTGCATTTGTACAATAAAGTAATCTAGATAAAAGAAAACATCATGTAGAAAATCATAAGGAAGAGAAAATATATTTACTATTCATTGGGTGGAAGTGGATCATCACAAAGGTCTTCATCCTCATCATCGTCATGTTGAGTAGGCCGAGGAGGAGGAGGAAGAGGAGAGGTTGCTCTTATTCTCTCAGGGGTAGCAGAGGCAGAAGAGCTGGAGGAGGTAGAGGGAGGCAGGAGAGGCAGGCACCCTCAGAGTAATTTCTATTCAAAAACATCCATGTGTAAGTGGACCTGCATAGTTTAAACCCATGTTGTTCAAGGGTCAACTGTAAAACATTGAGCAATTGGTCTCTGTTCTCATGGAGTTTTCATTCTACAGGAGATATTTTCCATATCCTTAAAAACTCTTCGAACCACAAATTCAATGCTACAGTTTTCCAATGCATGTATGTGTGATAATTTATTTAATTATAATATTATTGTTGGACATTTAAACTGATAGTAATTTTTTATTATGACAGATGACTGAGTGGTAAGCTTATCTGTATATTAACCTGAGTTTCTGGTTATTTCCTTAGGATTGTTTCTTAGAAAGGGAATTACTAGCTTAAAATGCCTAAACATTTTTCTTTAAAAAAAAAATTAGAACTCTAAAAATGATAAAATCATAGTCTTTCCAGTCAAAAGATCGTCTTGTCAACAACACTGTTTCTAGAAATGCAGCATAGGTAGGATAGGGCAATAAATTCCTTTATTTTATTAATGTCTCCTAAAGTAGATGTTGAGTAGAATTTTGCCTTAGAAAATAAACCAAAGTTTAATAAAATGTCAAAATTCAATACTACTCAATGAATAGTCTTTTTTTTTTTTTTTTGAGACAGAGTCTCACTGTGTTGCCCTGGCTAGAGTGCCGTGGCGTCAGCCTAGCTCACAGCAACCTCACACTCCTGGGCTCAAGCGATCCTCCTGCCTCAGCCTCCCAAGTAGCTGGGATTACAGGCATGCGCCACCATGCCGGGCTAATTTTTTCTATATGTTTTTAGTTGTCCAATTAATTTATTTCTATTTTTAGTAGAGACGGGGTCTCGCTCTTGCTCAGGCTGGTTTCGAACTCCTGAGCTCAAACAATCCGCCCGCCTCGGCCTCCCAGAGAGCTAGGATTACAGGTGTGAGCCACCACGCCCGGCCTTTTTTTTTTTCTTTTTTTAATGAATAGAGTCTTTGTTGAGAAGGTCATCTTTGATAAGAAAGAAAAAAGATGTCAAATCTATGCATTAAGATTGCATTTGAGGAAAAAACACACAGACACGATCCAGATTTGAAGTTAATTTTATTTCCTTAGGAATTCAGTCCCAGAGGTCAACAGCCAAATTCGTAATGTCAGAGTATAAGAAGCCAGTTACGAGTCAACAGACTTATTGGTTTATCATCACTCATAACCATCACTCCCTGTGCCACTGATGGCTGCCCCAGCAAAAATGGGATATTCCATTCTTATCCCATGAAGACTCTCATTTCTTCTATTCATTATGTCATTTTCCAGAATATAGAGTATTCATAATGGAATGAATTTTATTTGTTGAAAAGACATTTCAATTACATTTTACAAATCTTCAGACCCACCAACATATTATCTTGCAGAAGTTGCATTTGTAAGAACCAAAATTATAAACGCTGCTTCCTTTTGCTTGGCTCAAAATGTATCTGCTTCAGGGAGTAGTTCTCAACAAACTCCACTTCTTGAGGATGAGATGAGAAGACTGTATAAATGTTAGGAGCCTGGGGTGCTAGTCTTGAGTCTGCATTTCTGTGACCTCAAGCTAGTCACTTATTCTTTCTGCATCTGGGTTTTCTCACCTATAAAATAAAGAGGTTGTAGTAGATGATCTCCAGGAATGTCCAGCGGTCCTTCTGCTCCTTCTCATCTTCCCAGTATACACGTGCGCACACACACACGTACATGCTTTATTTCATGTTTACTTATTATCATATGTTGCTTTGTAAATGTCTTAAGCATCAAATCTGCATATGTTCTATTTATGAATGTCGTCCATTCAGAATTGAAAGGTAAAGTTTTAATGGAAAAGAGTACCATCTCATTCTCCTTCCCATCTTCTTCCTCGTCCTGCTCCCGTTCTTCCTCCTTCTTCCTCTTTGCACAGCTGTCAGTTCTCTACTGTGGCTTTGCCATGGTTTTTGCTCAGTTAGGTGCCTAGAGCAGAACAAAGTGGAATGAACTCGGGTAAGTCATTTAAACTCTTTGGGCTTTGAGTTCTGCTTATGTCTTCCTTTTCAGAGTAAACCCTCATGACTCCCTTACACACACACACATAAACACAATGTGTGCCACATAAAATCAATCCCTTTTTCCTCTTTGACATCTGGCTTACACGTTCCTTCCTCCTGGAGCTCACACCTGTCCCAGTGTTGCCCTACAGCCCTCCTGCATCTCTTGAGTCCACACTCTAAAGCCCGGTCCACACGCTCCCTCAGCAAGCCTTCCTTGACAGTCTTGGCAAGTCACGAGTGCATTGTGGTTCCGAGCACCTACAGGCCCCTGTCCCTTGCTATCTCTAGCTCCAAACACATATTAGCAACAGACGAAAATATCAAAATATTAAATAAATAAATAATAAAGGGCATGTCTCCCCCTGAACAAGACAAAGATCTCTCTCTAGACCAGGAAGTAAGACAGAAACACGAAGCAGTGAGCAGGCCTGAAACAACAAGCCAGCTGGTGTCTGAGTCTGAGAGAACAGTTCAACTTCTGTGGGATGATTGAGGCCAAAATGCCCCATGAAGGGTGGGAGATTGAATCAGGCATGTGATCTGAAACTAGAGAATTCCACCAAATCCCTGGCCCATAGACAGAGGCTGAGGAAGTGCTGGTACTACTAGGAGGGCAGTGTTTATAAAGTTTTGTGCCTCAGTGGCAGGAAGAAGCAGATGCAACCTTACTTTAGAGAGGGGCTCAAGGGGTTATGGGTGGCCCAACCAATGCATCCCTGATATCCTCAATGCCACCTTCATGCAGGAGCCCTGAGATTCTCATACAAGGTCTGGTTCTCTTTGGAGGCACAGAGGAGCCTTATGGAAGAAACAGTACAGCTACGGGAGAGGAGGGCTACTCTCAGAAAGTGCATCGTATTGTATTTACAACAGAAACTCCTATGCATGATGAGCCCACAAACTCCAAGTTCAAAGCACATGAAGAAAGCTAATGCTAAAAAAGACAGATTAAGCTCAGCTTTGGGTGAGAAATTTACTCCCAAGGAAATGAAAACAATGGAGCAATTTGAAAATGACTTTAAAATAAGCATGTTTGAAATAATTTAAGAAGTAAAGGAAGAAATAACATTCATTTAAGTCTTGCAATAACTAGGATATGAAATGTCATTTTATTCATGTGTTAAGAATCTGAGGCTTAGAGAGATTAAGAAAGTAGCTCAGTATCCCACCGCTAGTAAGTAGTGAAGCCCAGTTTCACACTCAAGGCTGTCCCCAAAGCCAAGCATGTAACCACTGTGCTGTTATCCCCATCAGCGTCTACAGGGCAAAACATCTTTGCATGTTTTGGACCATCCTGAAAGGCAAAACACAGAACAGAACACTTTTAAAAAATGACTTGAATAGGCACGGATCTGGCCCTTATTGTATAACAGACTAGAAAACAATAATTCCACAGAAGTTCAGTTCAATAATTTTTTATTGAATATAGACAACTCGTTCAGCTCCCTGCTAGGTGCTGTGAGGTTGTTGGTGGTAGGGAGAGAACACAATAGAATTTGCTCTCTAACTGGGGAGAAGGACATGTTCAACAAGATGTACTTACATGGGAAAACAAATCCTGTAACCAATAAGACAATCAGGATTCCAGAGAAAACAGTGGCCATTGGTGGCATTTGAGTGGGGTGGTGAAGCATGTGCATGATTCGCATAGGGCGATTGTCAAGGAGAGAGAATTCCAGGAAGCAGGAATAGCCTGCTGAAAGGAAAGGGGCAGGGAAAACAGCCATTCTTAGGGTCCAGGGAAGGCACCAGATTAATTAGACAGAAAGGATTTCACTGAGAAGGTGCAAGAATACATTTATAGATCAGAATCAGACCAGCTGACACCTATCCCTTGCTCAGCAACTATCATTTATTCTGGTAAACACTGCTGCTAAGGAAAAAGCCATCAAATGACAAAAACATTCCTATTAATTTTAATAGGAAAAACTAGAATGTATTCCAGACAAGTGCCAAGATTCCCAAGCAATTTGCACAGATAGAAAAGCATATCAATTGCAGTGGGCATGGTGGCACGCACCTCTAATCCTAGCTGCTTGGGAAGCTGAGGCGTGAGGGTCACTAGAGTCCAGGAGTTCGAGGCTATAGTGTAGTGTGATGTCACCTGTAAATAGCCGTTGCACCCCAGCCTGGTCAACATAGCAAGATCCCACCTCTAAATTAAAAAAAAAAAAAGAAAGTATATCAATTGAACAATAATCATTTTATATATGTTATAAAGAATAATTTGAAGGTTAATAAAATGCAGCTTGGACATAACATACTAAAGGTCTATGGTATCCCCAAAGAAGGAAGAGAAGATAGTGGCTTGTGGTGGTGGTAGAAAAGCATGCCAGGAAGATACTCTTTCGATTGCACATTCTTCTTTCTGCCTCATTTTTTTTTAACAAACTTTTCAACCACGTGGGGCCTACAGTTATCTTACACCAAGACTACACAGGAAAATAAAGTTATAGCTCAGCCAAAATATGTTTTGGGCAGAATGAAGACTCCATGAGAGTGCTGTGAGGAAGCACCTGGAAATGAAGGATGCAGCCAACAGGTGGGAGAGTGGAGAGAGAAGCTGCTTCCTCATCCTTTTCTCCCAGCATGTCTTATGGTTCAGGGTCCTGTAACAAATTACCACAGACTGGGTGGCTTAAACATTTATTTCTCACAGTTTCGGAGACTGGGAAGTCCAAGATCAAGGTGCTGGCATATCTTCCTCCAATGGGGGCTCTCTTCCTGGCTTGCAGACGGCCACCTTCTCCTTGTATCCTCATATAGTGGAGAGGAGAGAGAGAAAGAGAGAGAGAGAGAGAGAGAGAGAGAAGGCTCGGGTGTCCCTTCTAGTAAGGGCACCGATTCCGTTCATGAAAGCTCCACCCTCATGACCTAATCACCCCCCAAAGGCCCCAGATCCTAATACCATCACCTTCGGGTTAGGATTTCAACATATACATTTCAGGTTGTAACAGCATATTTAAGCAAAGCAAAACAACTTGGGCTCATACAAACACGGAACGTGATCCTAAATCATCCCACATGTGTGTCTCTGGGTAAACTCATGAGCATATCTTTGCCTGAACTCTAAAATTGAGCAACTTATTGGCTATATAGCAAATTTGGTATAAAACAGTTATATTAGAAAAAAAAAGAATCGCTTGTTTGTAAAGTGAGCCTTTTTAAGGGTCTTTACTGTGAAAAGTCATTAATTGAACCTCATTGTGTGAGATAAGTCTGCACTAGGGATGGTGAAATCGAGGATGTACATGGGGTGGTTTCTGGTGGGTTAACTCAGCTCCCTTTTTCTGAGACCTAAATGCCACTATCAAGAAATACCTACTTCCACCCTGTTTGCAGCATGCCCCTCTCCAGGTAATCTACTGCTGTACTTGAAGGTAAACAGAGGCAGCGCCTCAGTCCTTAGAGACAGTGTGGTTGTGTTTTTCTATCAACACCTTAATTTTGGGATATTTAGATTGCGTCACATATTCATAATATTTGTGGTCTTGTGAAAAGTGTGTTACCTTTTCCACGTGCGACTTTCTTCATAAATACTTTCCGCGTCCCTTCTGATCTTGTTATCATCAGAAATAACATAACAAAATTACCAAGACCAATTCATTTGTTATAACAGGAGTCGTTTGTTTGATCTTCCAGTTTGATATGTAAACTAAGACAAATATTGACTTCTCTTTTCAACTTGATACCTCCAGCACACATATAACTAACCTCGCAAAGAGAGAACACCTGCTTTGAGTGGCTGTTATGAATTCTATTTGGTTAACTGAAGGGAGAGCTCTATTAATAGTAGTTGACATTTTCTTCCTTACTTTGTTGATTTAAGCAGAGTTTGCTCATGGATCTGTCTTTAAAATTAGTAAAGGGAAATCCCCAAATAAAATGTTGTTTGTAGGAAGCTTTCCACACTGGCATGGTTTTATTTGGCAACAAAACAAAACAAATAAACAAAAAAAGTGCAAGAAATGAAGTCCTGACATGCTCTGTTCTTGGTTGCTCCTCAGAGCTGATCCCACAGAATCTTCTCTTTTGAGATGAAAGGTCTGAGAATCTTTTTCGGAAGGTGCTTGTAAGTACCTTTCATCTCCATCAAAATGAAAACAGATGGATCGTGGGGTTGAATTTCATGTTCACTTCTTGATTAAATAATAACTCAAGAAAAATGAAGGGGCTTTTCCAATGTTTACTGATGCTCAACTACTCTATTAAGTAATTAGTTAGATTTTCATCATCTTATTGTTATAATAAGGATGATGATGATAATTAGTTACACAGGAGTAGAACATGAAACTTAAGGGGTCATGGGCCATCCTCCCTACGGAGATGCTAAATAGGTTTCAAAAGTATTTGTGTCCTCATATAAATTATAGCTCTCAGACCTGGGATCCTTTGAGATTCACATATTTTTTCAATCTTAATATGGAACACACATTTTGCTTTAGTTTATATTCAGGAAGACTCTGATTGAAGAATTCTTAATAATTAATGCATGAAAGCCAAGACCACACACGTATATTAATGGGTAGAATATTATGTTAATCACCAAATAACTTCCTATTGCACATTCTAATTATACATTTTATTGGCAGGTAGCTTTTAGAAGTTGCTTTCTCAAAACAAGGCTTAACTGTTGTCCCCATTTGCCAGAACAAGGAGCAAAATGTTCATGTAGCAAGTGATTTGTTCAAGGTCCTAGAAGCAAAGTGGGATATGGAATTCAGAGCTCTTGAGCTTTGGTTCTTTGCTAAGTTCTCCTCTGTTGCTTCTGGTCTGTTGCCTAGGAACAATGGCGCCTCCTTACTCAGTAGAATAATATCTGCAGAACATGCTATTACAGTGTAGAGTTTTTAAGTGGAACTCAAAGTCTCATTAAATCAGTTCTTCGAATTCTGTATATAGCAAAAAATAAATAAAAAATTTCAAAAATCCTCTGGAGCAATCACAATGTGAAGAGATTGAATTTTGTCAAGATTTTAAAAAAGAATTCTTCTTCTAAGAACTTAGTGCCACTTTTCTCTTGGAATTCCCTCTTCTGCAGTGTTTTAATTTATTCGTTTGCTTGTTTTTAAGAGGTGACCCCAGTATCTTACAGCCAAAAGAAACCTGTTGCTCCTACGAGGAAAGAGTGACGGAAGGACTTTGGAAGCAACAAGAATAATAGCTGATAATAATTGATCATTTACTAAGTGCTGACACTGATTTGAGCCTAGAACTCTGGCACCGACACAGACCATTAGGCTCATGACACTATCTGAGAATAGTACAGTGGCTATGGGCCTGAGCTCTGGAGTCAGATTGAACTTCTAGTCCTGGCTGTGCTCTCTGCTGTCTCAGGACTGTTGCTCTAACACTCTGGTCTTTCTTAGACACAAAGCAGAAGAGTTGTCGTGTTCACCTTACATGGATTAGTTAGTAGTCAAATGACATAACGCATGTGAAGCGCCTAACGCTATGCCTGGCACATAGTAGGTGCTATGTAAGTGTCAGCTATCATTGTTATTGTCAATGTTATTAATCAGGAAAGATACACCATGGATTAGAAAGTATCAGCATGTGTGAGGAAGTTTCTAAGCACAAAATATCACAGCCTTTCAGATGTTTAAGTTCACTGTTCAACCCTGTCACTTTCTGATAAAGGAACGGAAGAGGGACTAAGTGACTCATTCAAGGTCCCTCAAAGCCAAAGTCAATCCTGGTGCACATGGTCAGGCTGTGTCTGCCTTCCAGGGTGGGAGGGGTGTGTGTGAGCAGAAGTGGAGACCTGGGTGGGAGTGCAGAAATATAAAGCTAGATTCGGACAGGCTCGGAGAGCCAAAGCAGGGGTGTTTGTGTTTGTGCGGTGGTGGGAGCATGTTTTTCTGGGAAGCCAATGAGGGGCTGTGGCTGCTGAGTCGTGAGGGGACACCACGGAACACTTTGAACACACAGAGAGTCCTGCTTATAAACACATCTGATGGGCAATGAAGAGTGCACACGGGCTCAGCCATGGAAACAGGGCTGCCAAGAGAGAAGGAGGCTCCCCAGAGTGCCAGAAAGGGGCACAGCAGGGAGGGTGGGGGAGTGCAGCTACCCAAGGACCTCTATGCCTGGAGGTCCTGCTGCCACCACAGCCCATTCACAGGGGCTTTAGCTCAGTGAGGACGATCCTCAGACTCTGCTGGCTGTTCATCAGGGGAGGATAGGGGCAGGCTGCAGGCGGCTGGGTGCTCGCTCTGAATTGTTGCAAAGAGACTAAGGGCTTAGAGCTGTTAGCAACTCTATCAGTCATCAGTAACTTTCAACATTACAGTACCCAATCTCAGATGGTCTAGGATATGTTCCTTACTGCCTCCTATAGCCTATGACCTTGGCAAAGATATCCAAACACATGCAAAACAACTAAACACAGACAAACTCTAAGACACTAAGAGTTTGCCTCAAGATCCTCATTTTTGTTTCTCTTATGTTTTTACAGATGGGGTTTTGCTCTGTTGCTCAGGCTGGAGTGCAGTGGTGTCATCTTGGCTCAATGCAACCTTAAACTCCTGGGCTCAAGTGATCCTCCTGCCTCAGCCTCCTGAGTAGTTGGAACTACAGACGTGCACCACCATGCCTGGCTAATTATTTTTATTTTTATTTTTGTAGAGACGGGGCCTGACTATGTTGCCCAGGCTGGTCTCAAACTGCTGGTCTGAAGCAATCCTCCTGTCTCAACCTCTCAAGGTGCTGGGATTACAGGCCTGAGCCACTGTGCTTGGCCCAAGATCCTCATTTTTAGAATTTAATTCCTGCACTAAGCATTTTAAGAGGATAAGTCAGCTCTAATCTGTGACTCTTCATCCATTACCATGCCGACCTCTCCTTGCTGAGTAGTGTCCAGGTTGTGTGCAAAGGCCAGGTGGGAGGCGCCTCTCAGTGAGGATGCCGGGCAGAGCAGGCCTCGGGTGCTTAAGCAAAGCGGCATGAGGTGGTGGAACTGGGCTGGACCAGAAGTGCCACGGCCACACATTGGGTGGCCATCAGGAGCTGAGAGGCAGGGTGAGGAGAGAAAGAATGCCCAGTTAGATGGGGACCAGGCAGTGCAGGGCAAAGCTGGTAAGATGTGCCAAAGTGACCCTTTCTGGACTGACTCTGTAAATGGAGGCTTCATGCTGGTGTCTGTCCCACACTGGGGGCTGGGCTTTTGTGTCCTACACAAAAGAGTGGCCAAATGCTTTTTTCACTTTCCATTTGATGGCAGTTTTAATTTTTTTTTTACATATAAAGACATTTTAGAGCCTTCCTTTTGAGAGCCTCTGCTGAATATGATCTCTTTGGGCATTGGGGTGAACTTCAGATTCTTCCTCCAGGACTAAGTTTAGTTGCCTATAACTGAAAACCCCAGTATGCGACCTAAGAAAAATAGAGGTTTATTTCTCCTTTGATGTAAGAAAGATCTGGAAGCAGAGAGTCTAGGGCTGAGATCAGGCAGTTGACATTCACGTCATCAGGACCCTGGACTCCATTGCTCTCCTCCACCATTATAGCAAGCAACTTTCACACTCAGGATGGCCCCATGGTCGAAGATGGCATCTGGCTCTTCCCCCATGAAGTCAGAATTTCAGTGTGGAATCCAGAAGGCAAAAGGAAGTGCGGGGAGTACCCTTCTCAGCTGTCAGTCCCTTTAAGGAAGGAGTGTGGAAACACCACTTCTGTCTACATCTCCTTGGCCAGCAGAGTGGCAAGGTAGTCTGGGAAATGTAGTCTTTTAGTGAGGCTTTGGCTGCCTGAGGTGTAATACAGTTCTGCTGGTGAGGACTAAGGGAAAATGGATATTGCAGAGGCAGCCAGTGTTCTCTGCCAAGACCACCCCCACTCCCCTGCAGTCTTTCATGTCTCTCCCTACTCTATTATCAAAAGTTTTCTGACCCATCTCTAATTCCCAGCTCTTTTCCTATGGTTGGTTTTTTCTGGGTGTGGGGGGTGGCTAACATGTTAGAATCGGGGGCTGGAGGGAGCTTAATATATTATGTGAAAGGCTTACTTTAGGGATAAACTTTTAATGGTGTAATTTCAGGTATTTATGGTAATCTGAAGACAAGGTGGGAAGAGAAGAGACACTATTAGGCAAATATGAAAAATCACACTATGGCACCTCCTGCCCCAAGGCTCAGACTCGCTCGCCTCCCCTCTGCGTCCCACTGATTTTCAGAGCTGGATCAATCAATGCCTTCTCACCTCCAGGCTTCAGGCTGCTCCAATTTCCAAGCCAGTGGGTTTTAACACTGGCTTTCCTTGAGAAACAAAATATCCCTCTGTCCAAAATATAGTCATGCCTTGCTTAACAATGGGGATATGTTCCGAGAAATGTGTCATTAGGTGATTTCATCATTGTGCGAACATCAAAATTGTAGCCGTTGGGAGCCTTCAGCAGGCTGCTGTGGGCGAATTGCAGCAGAGGCCTGTAGAAGTTTGGAGCAGGCCCTGCCATTATCTCCAGATAACTATTCCCCTTCTGAGAGACTACGCTTGTCTTGCTACTGAGTCTTGGTAGAAGCTGAACACTTGACCATGGACCACCAAGTGTCCATGCAACCTGAGCTCCTTATCAAAAACTGGATGTTATCAGACCCACCAAGCCATAAAGTTGGGCACGAACAACAGCATTCCATCAGCAACCGGAAGTGGTATACATGTGATTGGGCCCAAGCAGGCCCTGAAGTCACAAGTTACACAAAGAAGTGGCCCAAATGCCTGTGGTCCCCCTGGTTGTACACGTTCCTTGAAAGAAGACATGGCTAGATGGGTGATTATACACCAATTCATGGGCTATAGCCAAATGGTGTGGCTGGGTGGTCAGAGACTTGGAAGAACCATGACTGGAAAATTTGTGACAAAGGAATTTGGGAACGAGGTATGTGGATAGACCTCTCCGAGTGCACAAATGATGCAAAGATATTTGTGTCCTATGTAATGCTAATCATAGGGTGACCTCAGAGGAGGACTTTAATATCCAAGTGGATAGGATGACCAATTCTTTGAATACCAGTCAGCCTCTTTTCCCAACTACTCCTTTGTCATCCCCCAATGGGATCATGAACAAACAGGCCATGGTGGCAGGGATGGAAGTTATGCACAAGCTCAGCAACATGGACTTTCCACTCACCAAAGCTGACCCGGCTACAGCCACTGCTTAGTGCCCAATCTGCCAGCAGCAGAGATCAACACTGAGCCCCCAATATGGCACCATTACTGGGATGACCAGCCAGCTACCTGGTGGCAGGTTGAGTATATTGGGCCACTTCCATCATAGAAGGGGCAGTGTTGTGTCTTTACTGGAACTGACACTTTGGATATGGTTTGCCTTCCTTGCTTACAATGCTTCTGCCAAAACTACCATCTGTGGACTTGCAGAATGCTTTATCCATCACTGTGATATGCCACACAGTATTGCTTTTGACCAAGGAGCTCACTTCACAGCCAAAGGAGTGTGGCAATGGGCTCATGCTCATGGAATTCACTGGACTTACCATGTTCCCCACCATGCTGAAGCAGCCGGCTTGACAGAACAGAGGAATGGCTTTTTGAAGTCACAATTACAGCACCAGCTAGGTACAATACTTTGCAGGGCTGGGCCAAGGTTCCCCACAAGGCTGTATATGCTCTGAATCAGTGTCCAATATCTGGTGCTGTTTCTGTGATAGTCAAGATTCATAGATCCAGGAATCAAGGGGTGGCAATGAGAGTGGCACCCCTCATTATTACCCCTACTACCCACTAGCAAAATTTTTGCTTACTGTTCCTTTGACTTTATACTCTGGCCTAGAGGTCTTAGCTCCAGAGGGAGGAATGCTTGTACCAGGGGATATGATAATGACTCCATTGCTGGAAGTTAAGACTGCCACCCAGCCACTTTGGACTCTGACCACCAAAAGGATTTCCCATTGACTTTAAAGAGGAGTGTGGACACTCTTACAAAAGAGAATTTATGCCTTACTTTTAGGCTTCTGAAAAGGGGGAGAGCAGAGAGTTCTTTCTGTGTCTGCTATTTCTTAATTGACTTTAGCTCAAAACAATCCTTGTGCCTAAGGTTTGTTTATGCCTCCGAGTCAACAGGCAAAGAAGGGGGTTACGGTGCTGGCTGGGGTGATTGGTCTTGACTATTAAATGGAAATTTGACTGCTACTCCACAATGGAGGTAAAGAAGAATATGTCTGGAATACAAGAGATCCCTGAGGTGATTCTTAGTAACACCATGGCCCATAATTAAAGCCAATGGGAAATTATAGCAACTCAATGTAGTTAGGACTTCGAAATGGTCCAGACTCTTTGGGAATGCAGGGTTGGGTCACTCCTCCATGTGCAGAGCCACAGCCAGCTGAGGTGCTTGTTGAAGGCAAAGAGAATACAGAATGGGTGGTAGAAGAAGGTGGGTAAAAATACCAGCTATGACCACGAGACCAGTTACGAAAATGAGAACTGCAATTGTCACGAGTATTTCCTTCCTATTTTGTTAAGAATATATTTATATTTGTGTGTATATAAACATATGTTATACAAATATCTTTGTTTTTATTCCTCTTATTCCTGTATCATGTAACAAGCTACAACTTTATGTATTTACATATCATTAATTTTACATGATAGCATTTAATATTTAATTTGCAGGGTATCAGGAGAAGAGTAAACATCACCAAAGGACTTTACTGCTTCTTCTGGGGAAGGAATTAGTGCATTTTTGGTTGTATGTAGGATGGCTGCATCATGTTAGGCAGAGCTATTACCTTGCTATTGTCTTTATTTGAAGATTAAGTAGGGTTTAAGGAGGTGCATGTGGGTGCCAAGTTGGTAAGGGGTGGACTCGTGATGTTTAATTTTAGGTGTCGATTGGATTAAGGAATATCTAGAGAACAGGTAAAGAATTATTTCTGAGTGTGTCTGGGGTGTTTCTGGAGGAGACTGGAGTGTGAATCAGTGGGCCGAGTGGGGAAGATACATCCTTAATGTGGCTGGGCATGATTCGATTGGCTCAGGGCCCGGGTAGAACAAAAAAGGCAGAGGAAAGATGATTTTCTATCTCTCTCCTGGAGCTTGGATGCTCCTCTTTTCCTGACCTTGGACATCAGAACTCCAGGCTCTGTGGCCTTTGGTCTCTGGGACTTACACAGTGGCTCCCTGGGTTCTCAGGCCTTTGGCCTGAAACTGAAAATTATACCATCAGCTTCCCTGGTTCTGAGGCCTTCAGACTTGGATGGAACCATGCTACCAGCATCCCTGGGTCTCCAGCTTGCAGACGGCCTGGCGGGGGACTTCTCAGCCTCCACAATCATGCAAGCCAATTCCCCTCATAAATCCCTTCTCAGATATTTATATACACATCCTATTGGTTCTGTCTCCCTGGAATTCCCTAACAAATAAAGGCTGCTAGAGGTGGTATACTGTGGGAAGGAAGGTGGGCAAAATTAATGGAAGATATGGGTTACTTAGTAAGATTTGTTTATGCAAACCCATCTCAGTGTGACTTTCTATCTCTTATAATGGGGTTGTTCTCTATATCCTGGTACAGAAAGGGGTGTGGAGACACTCTTACAAAAGGAAATCTATGTCCTACTTTTGGCTTCTCAAAGGGGGCAGGGAGAGAGTTCCCCCTGTGTCTGCTATTTCTTAATTGACTTCAGCTCAAAATAATCCTTATGCCAAAGTGCCATATTCTAAGGTAGCATATTCTTATTCCTCCTACAACCAAACTTTGGAAAAAGTAGAAATTAGGTAAGTTTCAGGAACCTCAGCTTCAGGAATATTTAGATTCCTTGAAGCTCTCCTCCAATCACATTTGCCAAAGATTCAATTTGTGGAAAACAGTCTGATTAACCCAGCTTGATGTGGTGTGCCAACCTTTTGGTGGTCAGAGAAGAGAGATTTCTGATTGGCGGCCCCATCAGAACCACGTGGAACAGAATGGAAAATACATCCCAAAGAAAGAAGCATTCCCAGGCACAAATAAAGGTGTTCACTACAGCAAATTGTGAAGTCAGGATTACAGGACATGTGGCTTATTAGAATTAGTCATTGAACCTAAATAGGGAAAAATAAAGTGAAATTCCCATTTATGTACCAAAATATGTAGAGGCAGGTTAAGGACTGGCTAACTGCTAACCTAATTATCACCTGTGGTCAGGTAGGACACAATGTACCACTGAGGGTGATGCTCTTCAGAACTAGGTGGCTGTGGCTACGAGCCAGTTTAAAGAGAATGAGAAATGCTGGGAGCATAAGAGTAGGATGGTTTCTTCTAACATCACTGGATATTTTAACAGCTGTCTTATACTTTGAAATTCCTACCTCGAGACATGGAATAAAACTCAGAATCATTATGAGATTGCAGCTGAAACCCATTATTGTGCAATCATGACTAATGGTTTAAAAATAACACATAATAGAAGAGAAAATATCAAACTACATTATATGAAGTAGGGGTGAGAAATGTTTCATGTAATTTATGATTCCATTATGTGTATATATGGACTTATTTATGATATAGAATTTATTTTATAATATAGGTCATGGCCGAAAATGCTAAATAAACACTGAATGTTAGTAGTATGCTTTTGGCATGTACAGGTGGGGCTAAAATAGTTACAATCCAAATTCACAGATCCACTCTGCAGGTTGCTAATTTAATTCACAATCCAACTACATCTCTCACTGAAAATTAGGGCTTTGATTGGGGATCCCAGTAATTGGAATGGGATATATGGCAAGACTTGAAGGGCCTTTAAAGATCCTCCAAACTTTCTAAAATGCTGTCTACAGCATTTCCCTTGACTGAGGAAGCCACATTGCCTATGTATAAATTTTCACGTGCCTCATCTCTTAGTGATGCTCTGAAGATAACCAGGATTCAAACACAAAATGGCCAGGGGAATGAAGTGTGAGATTCAAATGTCATATCCAAAAGAACCTGAAGGGATTTATACATTTATGCCATTAAAATCTGGACATATTTTTTGAAATGGATTTTGGGGATGTTTCACCAGAGATAGGATTCAAAGTATTTATATGAGTATGTTTTACTAGAAATTCAGCATAAACTAGGCTAGGGTTGGCCAACCAGCTGCAGTTATACCAGTTTTCTGGGTTAACTCATATAATCTTGGATTCAATGTTGTCCTATACCCAATGACACGGAAAGACCATTAAGAAATAGTAATTATAAGAATTTGTGTAATGTATACTGGGCTGGATCCATCATATTTCCTTTACCTGACTGTTCTTATTTCACTAGGTAGAACCCAGAACACTTTCCCTTTACCCTTGCCATGAAGACTATGTTGATGAGAGAAGCAACATGATATTTAAAGAGCTTTACAGTCTGTTCCGGAAAGATCAAAAATGCTGATGAAAAAGACTACGATCGGAATGGGCTCCTTGATCTCAGTGTGACTGAAAGAAGGCCAGGTGTCTGAGTCCAGACGACAGCAGGAGCACGGTGGACACGGTCATTGCATTGTGCAGCAGTGCCAGCACGATGTGAAGACCTTAAAGGATTGTCAGACATTCATACATTTCTGGCTGTCATTCTTAAATTATGGGGACCTTAAGAATGAAATCAACAGGCAGCTCATGGATGGATGGAAAGAGAAATTTGGCTTAAGCTATCACATTAGAAAATGAGACTTGTTAGCCAATTCCACAAGATGAGTCAGTTAAAAGATTCAGAAGGTTCTGAATGAAGGTGAAGCTGAGCACCAGTGATGAAAGGCTGTGCTATATTATTACGTACGTCTAGTAGGTTCCTTCTGGCATCCCTTTAAAGGACTGTGCTATTTTATTGGGAGAAACTATCAGACACCAAGAAAGATTAAATGATTTCTTGAGGATATAGAATGTTCTTGTTTGCTGATCAGAGTGATTGGCCAAATTCTCTGAGTAGTGAATGGAATGCAAAAGTCCACTTCTGGGGGAATTTCAGAGATTCTGTTGCAATCAAACATTTGAATAGAATGTCTAATGGTTCTTTATTGCATTCTGATATATTTCTCATTATAAAACAAGTGATCCTGAATAATAATGGTAAATAATAATTAACTAGGTGCTCATTTTCATTGTGGATGGTCATCCACACAGAGTTTTATCACTGGAGCAAATTTATAAAGCTCTTGCACTTGGTGGGCAGCTATTCAGCTGGTGTATTTGTTCTATATTCTTTTATGTGATGTTCAGTCAGAGGCAGCCACAAGAGGAGGCAGAGGAAAAGCTTAGGAAATTGAAGTTTATTATACTCACAGATCTTAGAGACAGAGATATGGCGTTCTGTTTGGGGCCATGTGGAAAAATGGCAGAGTGGTCAGGAGGCAGAGAACAGGAGTGAGTGAAAAGCCTTACGCCAGAAACTTTACTGGGATTTCTGCAGGAAAGGCAAGGCAGGGCTGGGTGAATGGTTTAGGATTGGTTGGTTTGAATGATTTTGGCAGGCTCTAAGCTTTAGGTGTGGGCCCTAGTTTCCTGGTACTTGGCCCTGGGATGATGAAGGCAGAGGAATATTGTCTTCTGGGATGTACAAGCCAGATAGAGTAGATATGGTTTTGGATGATTAGTTTACATATCAAAGGCATGCTCTGGGCCAGAGCCTTTGCTGTCACTAAGAATTGGCTACTCAGGGAGGTGCAGTCTCCCCATAGCCTAAAAGTTTTTTAACATGTCTGCTATGATTCAAATATGTCCCCCAAAGCTCATGTATTAGAAACTGAATCCCCAGTGCAACAGCATTGAGAGGTGGGACTTTAAGTGGTGATTAGGTTGTAAGGGCTCCGCCCTCGTGAATGGATTAATGCTATTATCACAGCAATGGGTGTGTTAGTTTATCCTGATAAAAGGATGAGTCCACTTTCCTTCCTTCCTCTGTCTCTTGTGCTCTCTTGCTCTTTCCCCTTCCACTACGGACAATGCAGCAAGGAGGTCTTGCCAGATGTTGGCCCCTCAGTCTTGGACTTTCCAGCCTCCAGAACCATGAGAGATAAATTTCTGTTCCTTATAAACAGAAGGTATGCTATTATAACAACACAAAAAGACAAGATAATGTCAAAATATCACAATATGCAGAAATAAAAAATATATATTTATTTATATATACACAATATGGTGTATTTCTCCATGTCAGTAAACTGAGAATTCCAGAAATATCTACTTCCACCTGGCAGGTCAGCAAAAGATCTTTGGCATCTTGCCTCAGGGAAATGTTAATTCCCTGACTCTGTGCCACCAACTAGTCTGTAAATACTATAATAAATCCTCCTTCTGCTGTATGTACCATTAATGCCTGCACTAATGACACTGTGCTGACAGAAGTAGCAGGTTCTCTAGTTATCCTAGTAAGACTTGTGAATCACGGATATCGTAAAATAACATTTGTAATGTTTCTGGAGTTCCAGTGACCTGAGGATTATTAAGCTATTATCTTTCCCAATAGAAAACACATATTGCTGAATACTGTGTCTCTTATCACCATAAAAAGAGGCATGGTGCATGGTGAACTTCTTTGGATATTGAGTGTCCTGTTTGAACCAATTTACCAGGTGGCTCCCAGAGCTATCAGCTTTGTGTGGAGCCCAGAATAAGATATGACTCTTCAGTGGGGCTGCTTCTATTTTTCTCATTTGGCTCAGAATATTCAATGGTTTCTGGAGTACCTATGGCAGATCAGAATGCATATAAAATTCATGTCAGCTCTGGACAGGAAGATCACAACAAAGACCCTAAGGTTATAAAGGAAGGTCATGCTCCCTTAAGCAAGTAACTACTCTCCTTTGAGAAACAGCTCTTGACTTGCTACTGGGATTTGATCTAAATGCATGGTCATGAAGTGAATGCGGTCTGATCCACCCAGCCAGGAAGTCAGGCTTCAGTCATCAAGCACGAGAAGTAGTTGTAGGATTAGGTCTGAGTAGAGTACGCCCTGAAGACACAATAGAGTTTGCAGTTCTACGTGGTTCCCGCTCCCAAGGTGCCTTCTCCTGCCACAGCTCTGTCTTTCCTTCAGCCTATATTTGTGACTGTGCGGAAAACTCCCAATGACCGAAGAGTTTTTAAAAACCTAACTTGATCCTGTTCACAGATATTCCTACTTGACTTGTCAGCTTCCACCAGAAGTGGGCAATTAAAGCATTTCAACATGAAAGTAGTGAGAAAGGGACATCTTTCTAGTGGGCAGGATTTTGAACAGTGTATCTCTTTGTCCACTCATCTCGGAAGGGGAGATTATCTGAAGTAATAAGGTTCTACTCCAATTTCTGGACGGCGGTTCTGGCCAGATGACAGGGATTTAGAAAGAGAAATATTTGAAGATTTGGACGAGGTGATCTGGAGAAGGCATGACCCTCTCAGAATGGGCCCAAAGTATGAGAACCTTTATGTCTCATTTGAATGGTGAGCGAGAACTCATCTGGTAGTCCCCTGACCTTCAGACCTTCACTGTGTGTAGGAGAAAAAGTACCCTCACTTGAGAGGGTCAGGGAAGGGCATGGAGGTGGAGGCAATAATCAGTGAAGTCTTTGTGGATATAGAAGCTTCCAAAAGTGTTGGGAGGAAGGAAGAGTGAGGCTTGGCGTTGGCGAAGCACAAATAGTATGGTGCTCACAGTGTGGAAGACTCTAGGATTAACAAGGGACTTCTATTTGGGGTTTTGACCAAGGCTCATAGAGAGGTAAGATATGGTAGGTTTATTTGTCTGGGGGAGTCCTGAATCAGAGAAGAGAACTAGAGAAGGCATTACTCAGTAACTAAGACTATAGCAGGACAGGTAACTCTGGCCTCTAGAGAAGGATTCAGCAATACACAGTCAGGGGTCCAGGGAGGAACTCCAGTCTTTGAGTAGACACTGTCTTAATATCCATGTTCTCCTTCTTTCTTACTAATACAACCTGGGCTTTTTTCAGGATGACAGGTGCTCCTACCCCACTTAATTTCTCAGGCTTCCTAGCAATATCATGTGACATAAATCTGAAATTCCACTGATAGGGCTTCTTGCAAAGCTATTATTTTCCCAATAAAAAGAAAGACTCCATAGGCATGTATTTTTTGTCAATTGACTGTCTCCCTTTTTCCTACCTGAACATAATCATGATGCCATCTTGCAGCCGTAAGGATGAATATTTCATGCAAAGGATGTTGGAGAAGAAGGTTAGAGGGATCCTAGTCTTGGATGTTTTTCCCAATCCACTGCACCAGCTCTAGACTTTTTGTTTAGTGAGAAAAACAAAGCCCTTACTTGATGAAGCACAATAGTTGGACTTCGGGTACATGCACCTGAATGCAGTCCTAACCTGAAAAGCTCTGTGAGTGGAAATAGATCAGCCTCCCTGGGGGCAGAATGGTTAAGCATCAGGGAGAAGTCTATATTGTGCTTTGAAGCAGGGAGAAGCATCCAGTCCTACTGCACTTCACACTAAGACTTCCTAAAACTGCTAAATCTTTTCTCATGACTTGGCCAACATGTTATTGATCCAGGCCCCACAGGGCCAGTAGCTTATTCCATTCATCATGTTTAGAAATGAGAAAATGTATGTAAATAACTCAATACGCAGAGCCTGGCACATAGGAAATGTTCAATAGCACCATTTTTATTGTTATTATCAGTAATATATGGGAGGCAGTTTAGTGTATTAGAAAGATTATGATCCAGAGACCTGGGGTGTAATCCTTGCTCTGCTATGAGCTAGCTAAACAACCTAGAGAAGTCGTCTTCTCTAAGGCCTTGCCTTTTTCATCTGTGAAGGAGCTGATCTCTTCTGAGCAATGCACCTCTCACACAGACAACAATGTTGAAGTCTATTCCCTGGACCTGTACGATGCGGAGGCCCTGCAGTTGCTAACTTCCTGCAATGGCAAATCCCAGCAAGACTTGTGATTTTCTTAGCTTGGAGTCAGTGCTATCTGATCACCCTCCCCACAAACAAGGTGTAATCCATTAGTCGATGGTGTGTGCTTGAAATCAGTGATGAAATGTCCACCAGGGCATTAGCCAGCCCTGCTGTAATGAGCTTTATTCTTGCAAGATTGTAGTATTTGTCAAGTGGGAAGCAGCAAATATAAATCTAAAAGGGCAGCAGAACGCTTACACATCTTCTGGAATTCTAATCTCTAGAGGGTACGGCCAATCAGGCTGACCACTGGGGACCCCACAGATACTTCGCACTAGGGCCTGCTGGTGGTAAGGAAAACTTGAGGAGCTCACTTGTATACATGTGAATTAACTCCTGGGGGTGGTTACCTAGCAACATTTTTCCCCTCCCCCTCCACACCACCTTCAGCGTGCTCATTGCCTTCTTGCAACATCTCCCTTCTTTCCTGTTTTGGTGCTAGCTTGCTGTTTGCTGTGAGTTAGATTTAATTTACATACGGTGTGTTAGGAGTGTTGTGTAGTGTAAAAGGGTAGAGAGCAGACTGATTTGCTAATGTTAATTGGGAAATGTACTATCCAAGCATCTCTTTCAAAAGTTACTGGCCCACTTTTGGCCATGTAATATAAGTAGACATTTTGACTGGAAGAAGAGATTTACAAAAGGGAACACCTAAAAATCCTATCCCCTTATGAAGATCCTATCCCATGCTATATTGTGCTGCTATTAGATTTATAGCAGATGTTTAGGTGGGTGTTTCTCGTTGTGTAGGGACCCAGCGATTTGTTGCAGGTAGACTTTAAAATGAGGTTGCATACAGTTTTATTTTAGAAAATATTAATATTTAACAACTGGGGCTCCAGAAAAAGCAAATCCAAATTGTAATTTAACATTTTTTTTTTTTTTTTTGAGATGGAGTCTTGCTATGTTGCCCAGGCTGGCCTCCAGCTCCTGCGCTCAAGAGATTCTCCTGCCTCAGCCTTCCAAGTAGCTGGCACTACAGGCCACACCACCACACCTGGCTTCTAATTTACAGCATTTGCCAATATCTGTGGTGTAAATACTCTCGTGATGGCTAATTTTGGCTACCAATGTGCTGTTTCTGAATGTAAAGTTGGGAAGAAATGTGTACAATCTGCGCACACAAATTGGTATGAGCTGGCTCTATCACAACACTGAAAGAGTTCCAAAGCTTTCCGTTTAAAGCAGGAGAATTTCTGTCGATAATCCTACAAACTCCAAATCCCAAGAAGATTTAGTTTGAAGGGTAAAGTGTTCAGAAAACAAAACAAAACCCAAGTAGGTTCAGTTGCATTAACTCACAGATACGATTAAATTGAGTTTCCAGAGAAACAAAGGATGAAGGAGAGATTACAATCCTTTACGAAGTGCCTGGAATATAACATACACCAAATTATTACTTGCAAAATGTCAGCCGTATTTGAGTACTAACTCTTACTTACCTAATTTTAAAAATTGACTTTATTTAAATCATTTCTTAAAGCTTAGTTTCATCCTAAGCAACTATATTCATTCATTCTAATGAATGGAGAGCTGGTTATGTTTTCTTTTTCTTTCTTTGCTTTTTCCTTTTTTTTTTCTTGAGACCTCTTCTCTTTCTGTCACCAGAGCTAGAGTATAGTGGTGTCATTATAGATGACTGCAACCTCAAACTCCTGGCCTCAAGTGATCCTCCTACCTCAGCCTCCCAGAGTGTTAGGATTATAGGCATGAGCCACCTCACTCGGCCTATGTTTCAAACACATATTTAAACTATTATATAACCTTTAAAATAGTAAATATTCTTCAGATAAGACTTGAAATCAGTTTGCATATCATCTGTGGCATCGTATATGTACCTTACATTGTGAAACAATACACCAAGTAAATGTTGGACATTATTATTAATATTTATCTTTGGAGGCTGAGTATACAAAGGCTCCTTCTAATAATGCAACTGGTAACTTCTCAGTACCATATTTAGATGAATCATCAGGAAACTTGACTCCCAATATCCTAAAAAATCTTTAGGAAAAAATCTAATATTTGACCTTTCTTTAAAGGTCACTGCTGCTAGGCAACACGTTTCTTCTGGGATGTTGACCACATTTCCTAGGTTTTATTAAAGCATCCATCTTGTCAGGGTGGAGGTAGAGGAGCACATTCTGCTTCTATCTAACCTTCCTGCAGGGTTGGAAGCTCAGAGTGGACAACTGGTTCCAACAGGGAAGAGTTAATTGGTGAATTTCCTCCTGACTTTTGCACATCTGTGGGGGTCATGTGCTATAGGCAGGAGCAGCAGCTTGGACAATGAGGACCTCTGTGTTTCAACCTTTGGCCTGCTACCTACTCACTGGGCCATCACTGGCCAGCCTCCCAATCTTGGGTTCCCTGTTTGTCAGATCTGTTAGAGCAGGAGGCTGTCTCCAACAGTGAGGAAGATCAGATTTCAGAAATGAAAGATACTCTGCCTCGTCCTCTCTCCTGAGCTGATCAATGGCATTAGTCAGAGCAATAACACATGATGGGTCATTTTCTTTTAATTTATTGATTTTTAACCAATAGTGGAAAGAACTGCTCTACCGTGAAGCTGGAAAAGATGTTCAATACTTTGCAATTGTTATTCTTTTTCCTTTTTTTAAAGGGGACTATGGCTTTCGAACACAAATCTAAATCACAACCTAATTTCTTCAGGTGGTTAATTGAATCAAAAGAAGAGCTGCTTCTAATTACCAGCTGTTTCCTGATTGCAGGGTTGTTTATATTCATCCATGACTAGTAAATTCATAATTTATGAAGCCCTATGCAGCCACTTGCCTTAATGGCCCTCGTTTTAGAAAGCTGATGTCTTCAAGCCAAAGGATGCTTAACACATTGTTTATTAATGTCGATGAGGCTTGATCTAGTATCCCTGAAGCAAGCTCATGGAAAAGCAAGTCATTCCCTAATTCATCTCTGCTTCTCTAAGCCAGTCCTTTCTCCCAGCCACAGAAGCGGAAGCTGGAAGGTGCAGGAATACACCCATCTGCCGAATCTGACTGCACTGAGGAAACGAAGGCCACTCACGTGCCAGTGGTGAGGGTCCTCTCTTGGCTCCCATTTTAGTGCTCCATGATTAGGACTCTTTCTTGGCAACAGCTACCTGACCTTCCAGTTTTTCAAGAGAGTCACGGGAAGGATCTCAGCAGGCAGAGGACTCTTGCCTCTGGCAAGCTCTGACCACAGGTTTAGAGCAAGTTATAGTCACAACTTCTGTGGGGGAGGTGTTTCCTGGATCAGAGACAGGCAACATCTAGCCAGAAGGGGCCACATGAGTACCAACCGTGCCAAATGCACCTTGGAGAAGACCCCTGAGCAAAGCAGACTTAATTGTGGGCAGCTATTATCTAAGAAAGGACATACGGTCTCAAGAATTCCGATTTAAATCCTCTTGGAGTGAGAGGAAAAAAACACAGTCCATGGGATGTGAAGGGACAGCAGTTCTGTATGACCTGGGTTAGACCTCACTACCTAGCTTTGTGATTTTAGGCAAGTCACTTACCTTTTCCCAGTGTCAGTTCTCTAAGCAGAAAATGAGTAGAACAAACTATTTACTAAGGTCCCTCATTGCTCTCAGAGTCTATGGCTCAATTACATACCTTTACTTCTAGAGCTTCACTTACTCCTCTGAGCAGTTAGGTCACATTTCTACTGTAGTGTCCAGAAATTAATTTTATCCATGAGACTAAGAATTTCTAGTTTCTGATTCTCCCCCACCCCCACATCCAACCAAGCATTTCAGCATTGCCTTTTACTTCTTCTTCTGAGCTTAGAATTCACTCTTTGAGAATGTTATGGGTAATGCCCCCTCCTGCTTGGTCTCATCAGTGAAAAATGGAAGACACATACTACATACTGGCAGAGAAAGAATTTAATAAGCCTTGGAGCCAGAGAGACTTAGGTTTAAATCCCAGCTCAACCACTTACTCTCTGCCTGAGTTTAGGCAACTATGCAATGTACCCTCTTCTGTAAAGTGGAGATAAAATTATGAAATTTTATGCAGAACTTTGAGAGGATTAAATGCCTCACCCATTCAAAACTCAACTTTCCTCTCCATTCTTTGAGATTTCCACAACCATGGAATGATCCCTCTTGCATGTAAGAATTTCAGTTTTTCTACCTCTTTATTTTAACTATTTTCTTTTATCCCACCTAAGCTCTTGACTACTATGGCCATAACAGGAGCATTTCATCAACCCTAAATTCATGATCCGTAAAAATTAGCTTCAGTGTCCCATGATCTGACCCCCACCTCCCATCTCTATGTCCCTTGCCTGAGGATCTCCACTCCAACAATTCTTCGACCTCAACAAAGACTCTACCCCTTTGGTCCTAGCATAGTTTCACTACCAGGCACTTTATCACATTCTAATTTCGCTCCTTACTCGGACTAGAGTTGCTGGTCCACTACTGCAATCGCCTCTTGCCCTTGCCATGAACTTTGCACGTCCTCTCCCCTGGGGCTTCGTCATCTAGCAAATGTCTAGAATCTTGATTAAATCCATTCTCTATCTGCTCTGCACCTGCACTTGAGCAGCCCGTCATTTGCTGGACAGTAACACACGACTCTGTCGACCTGCTCTTGCTTTAGTTTCATGACCACAAATCTCGACCGTACAGTCGATGCCACCCAGTAACCTTAGTAAGCTGCTCCAGTATTTTAGTTTTCCCACCATCTAATATAAACACTTCACTCCTTCTTCACACGCCTCAAATCTTTTATATTCCTCTCCGTTTGCTTCATATTCGAAGGAGGAAATAGAAACCCTCAGACATGTATATATTCCCTCATCAGCCTGTACCTTTGCACAGTCCTATGAATTATTGCGAAGGAAATCGGCTCTCCTACCTTGCTCTGGGGCTTCCTTTCCTCTCACCTGCTCAAAGGCTTTATTCCTATAGTTACTGCACCCCTCACCCCCACGAACCTACTTCGTGACAAACACCGCACTGACTCTGGGATACAATGACTAACAAGACACCATTCTTTCCCTGAAGCCCTCGCAGCTGATACCTAGATGACTAGCTGTAAGACCAAGTGACAGCTGCCTCTCTTAGGGGAATGTGTAAACTTCTATGAGGACACAGGTAGTTTAGGGATATGTTGGATTCGGAGCGGGGGACAAAGAAATAATTCCAGCGTTCATTGGAGATTTAGCAGCAACACCATCAATCACCACTGTTTATTTGGGGCTAATTCAGTTTCTCATTAATAGTATTAATAATTTTACTTTCCTGTTATTGGAATCCTGGACCCCTTTTACTTTTTATATAGTGAAATTCTCTTACTTGTTTAAGAATAGACATTTAGCTTGGTGGGGTGAACGTATAACAGACCGTGAACAAATCTAAGGTTTGTTATATGTGTTCGTTTTTCACTTTTCACTTGGTTTACTCATATTTTATCATACAGATGTTTTTAAACTTTTATGAAGTTAAATTTATCTATTATTTATCATTTTGCATTTTGTTGTGTTGCTTAACAAGATCTTTCTTCTCTAAAGCATACTCTTCCATTCGTTCATTTAACACTTATTAATGGGATGGCTGCAATGATCTAAGAATTCCTGTTGGCCCTGAGCATATATATATGTAAGATAACTGCCTTCAGATAACTTTTAATTTTTGTTGGGGAAGGGAGATAATAACATTTGAACAAATCCATTGAATAATTTTAGATTGTCATAAAGGCTTTGAAGGTCATAAACAGATACAATTGGTACCACCTGGGGAAGGGGTGTGAGGGGGCCACTCGGGGTAGGATGCTAAGACCTGAAGGATGAAGAGGGGCCAACCAGCCAGGCCATAGGCCAGGGGAGAGGCATTAGCAGAGGGAAGAGCCGGGACAGCAGCTCTAAAGCAGGAAAGAGCAAAGAGCGTGGAACGTAAAGCAGCAGCAGAACAGATTCTGCAGAGAGCGCCTTGTGAGCAAGGGGGAAGAGTGGGGAGAGGGGGTGGGGGAGGCAGGCAGGGCACGGCCATGGGGGCCTTGTGAATCCTGGCCTGAGTTCTGAGAACAGTGGGAAACCACCGAGGGGTTTTAAGCAGAAGAGGACACAGAGGGCACCTGGTTCCCAACAGCTAATCAGGCATAACTTCCTGCCTTTGGAGGAACTGGGGATAAGCTCATTTGACTGAGAATTGTCTAAAATGGTCAGGGAAATTTTCCAGAAAGTTTTTGTTTGGGGACCCAAAACGAAACCTTTTATTTCAGTGCTGACTTTTTAGATCAGGAGTAATGTCATAAAAGAATATTATGTTATTCTTCTGTTTTCAACAGAAGAACATATTGAAGGTAATACATTGGTGGTTTCTTTTAAAATTCATATATTGATTCTGCTTTAGGGAATGCTTTATTTTAAAAGTAAACTGCAATATTCTGGATGTTTCATGAACTCAAAAGAAGGATTTTCATTTTTTTCAACAAACACATGTAAATGAGTATTATCAACAGGGTGCCATGCAGCAAATATGGTTTTGTAAGAAACAGTCTTTGCCTTAAGGAGTGTAAATTTATAAGGAAAAGATAAGGCCTGAACATAGACACATATAGTATGTGCTATGACTCCTAAGAGAGGGCAGAATAGAGTATTGTCCTAGTTCGGGGGAAAGCTAGTCTTGAACGCTGAGGGGCCAGGGAAGCCTTCATGATGCAGGCGTCTCTGAGCTGGATCTCAGCGAGCTCCACAGTAGAGGAACGTAAGAGAGGCCATTCCTGGCATCAGAAAAGGGGTGGTATGAAAGAAAGACAGGTTGGGGCGCATTTGAGGGAAGCTGACAGTAAGTTTGAATGAAGGTAGGGGTGGATTCAGGGGATTGGTGAAAAGCTTGGCTTAGTGGTGGCTGGTTAAGAACAAGGTTTTGTTGGCAAGGACGTGGACCTGGATTGGAGCAGTACCCGTGCACAGGTGGCTCCGAAGCTGCACACTGAGTCCCTGGCTCTACTGGGCATTGTTTGTCTCCTGCCCAGAAACTCTCAGGTCCCCTTTATCACATCTGTGCCCCTTCTCCTGAAGGCACCTGCCTGCTTTTATCACCAGTGGTCCAGCTTGGTTCTCTTGTTCAGAGGGCTGCCCTCAGGCTACTGGGCCACCTTACCTGCAGGATGGCAGTGCTAGAAGCTCCTCAGAGTTGGTGTCCCCCCTGCCCCTCCCACGTAAGTCATGAAAGCTCTCTGGCCTGAGGGCAGGACAACTCTGAAGCCTAATTTACTCTCTGGGTTCCCTGGTGGATCTGGCTGAACATTCTCCCTCAGACTCGGCCTGAAATCGCACCCTGCCCTTGCGTGCTTCCTTCCTCTTCCTGTTCTGTTCTCCCCACTCCATACCCTGGCTCCTCTGGAGAAACTTCCTTTAAAAATCAAAGACGTGAATTCTTCTCCCAGGGTTCACTTCCGGGGAACCTGACCTAAGAAGCTGGCTGAGGGCTGCTTTCATTTCCCCAGCTAGGTGCAGGAATGACTCAAGGGTGGCGGGGCCCATGTGACCTCATGGGGACCACTGAGGAACGGCTTTTGTGGAAGGACAAGACAAAAGCCAAATGGCAAGGATTGAGAAGGGAGTGAGTGGACAGTTGTGGACCAGTTGTCGTTCTTTTGGGGTGGCATACACTTTTTGAAAACACTTATTATGTTCGGGATATTTCCAGCCTTTTCATCTTATCTCACCTAAGCAGAACTCAGGAAGTTGAAACTCTGAGCCTCTCTGGCAGCTGGCATGCAGGAGTGTGGTACGCGCACCGCCTGCTCGGAAATGAACAGCTCGGGGAAGGGATCTTCCTGTGGAATCCTGCATGATGGCCGACCCTCGAAAACGCAGGGGTCGGGGCACCGACCTCACCTGCAGTTGAAAATCCGCATGTAACTTTTTCTTGTTCTTTTTTTAAAAAAGTTTTATGAAATAAGCTTACTGGATGTATATAACTTTTTTTTAAAATCCCCTCTCCTTAATTTTCCCTTCTTTTTTTTAAATCCCCTCTCCCCAATTTCCCTGGATATAACTTTTGACTCCCCCAAAAGTTAACTACTAATATAGCCTATTGTTGACTGGAAGCCTTACCGATAATATAAAGTCAATTAACATATACATTATATGTTGTATGTATTATATACAATATTCTTACAATAAAGGAAGCTAGAGAAAAGAAAATGTTAAGAAAATTATAAGAAAGAGAAAATGTATTTACAGTTCATTAAGTGAGCGTGAAACAAGGTGTAGTTGTGTGCTCCTGTAGTCCCAGCTACTTGGGAGGTTGAGGTCAGAGGGTCACTTGAGCCCAGGAGTTCAAGGCTGTAGTGCATTATGATTGTACTTATGAATAATCACCACACTGTAGCCTGGGCAACATAGTGAGACCCCATCTCTAAAAATAAATAGTTAAGTAATTAATTAAGTGGATCATCATAAAGATCTTCTTCCTTGTTGTCTTCACATTGAGGAGGCTGAGGAGGAGGAGGAGGAGAAAGAGGAGGGGTTGGTCTCGCTGTCTCAGGGGGCAGAGGGGGAAGAGGTGGGGAGGTGGAAGGGGAGGCAGGAGAGGCAGGCACACTCGGTGCCACTTTTATTGAAAAAAAATCCACGTATAAGTAGACCTATGCAGTTTGAACCCGTGTTGTTCAAGGATCAACTGTATCTTTATTGAGTGGGTGTAAGCAGAAGTTTTGGCTTTTTGAGGAGCAGTGGTTGTGAGGTTGTGATCCTGACTCAAAAAACAAAAAAAAATTAAACTAAGAGTGTCTTTGTTGGGCGTGGCAGTACTGGTGGTGGTTTCCTGTGTGCAGTGGTAACGGCAGCCACAGCAATGGGAACTGTCTCTTCGGGCCAGTCCTGGGGCCTGGTTTTGGGCATTGTTCTTGGAAACTCAACTTCAGCAACCCTGGTTTTCCAGCCTTCCCAACAATATCTTTTTAATAAATTCCTCTTTGGTATACTTGGAGTCGACTTTGATTACTTGCAAATAGGAGCTCTGCCTGAGAGAACAGAGGTTGAGAAACTGGGGCCGTGGTGGACAGCCTTTCCAGAAGCACGTAAAAATGGGAGAGAGCTAGTAGACGGTGGCAGCCAGCTCTAAGATGACTCACAACGGTCACTGCCTTTTCATGTTCATGTACTTCTGTTGTCTCCATCCATGTGCGGTCAGGGCTGTTGTGTGCGACCAGTAGAAATATTTCCAACTGAGGAAATAATGGTGCGTGACTTCTAAAGCTAGTTTACACAGGAATTATAGCTTCTGCATTGGTTTCTTAGCTCACTCATTCTGGGGGAATGCTACCCACCATGTTGTGAGAGCACTCAAGCAGCTCTGTGGCGGTGCCTACACAGAGCGGAGTCCGCTTGTCAGCACGAATTTGCCAGCCATCTGAGCGAGCCACCTCAGAAGTGGATCTTCCGTTCCCATCAAACCTTCAGACACTGCAGTCCCAGAGGCCCTGGCTGCAACCTTACAAGAAACCCTGGGCCAGAACTGCGCAACCAAGCTGCTACTGAATGCCTGACTCTTAGACATCATGAAAGATAAGAAATCCTTGCAGTTGTTTTAAGCCATTAAGTTTCGAAATAATTTACTATGTGGCAATAGATAACTAAAATATAATGTTTAAAGATGAGCTGTTTCTTTAGGGCAGGGGAGAACTGAATCTGTTTATAAGGAGAAGAAGTGGGCAGAGCATATGCAGAGAACTGCTTATCTAAGAGAAAAGAGAACTGAACAAGGTTCAAAGAAGGAAGGAAGGAAGGAAAGAGGGAGAAGGAAGGAAGGGGGGAAGGAAGGAAGGGAATCAAACTTGTAGGGCTAGCCTTGGCAGGGAAGAGGACCTTTTTTCTGGAGATAGGAAGAAGGAGGGAAGAAGGTAGCTAGGGCTAAGGATGAGTATAGAGGATAGGGTAGATTAAGATCTTCATCTTCTAAGCTAAGTAGGAGTTAAGCAAGATCATCTGCAAAGACTGAGGTGGCCATGAGGTCTATTTTTTAGGCTTACATTTATTATTTTTTTTTAATTAAATTTTTTTTTTTTTTTTTTAGATACAGGATCTCGCTATGCTGTCCAGGCTGGCGTGCCGTGGCTACTCACAGGCACAATCACAGCACCCCAAAGCCCCAAACTCCTCCAGCTTCAGCCTCCCAAGTAGCTGGGACTCAGGCATGCCCCATCATTCCTGGCTTACATTTATTTAGTGTTTACTTTGTGCCAGGCATTGTGCTAAGGTCCTTCTGTGCATAATCCCATTTAGCAATTCCACCAACTCCTTGAGACAAATTTTATTATTTTCCTGAATTTTATGTTGAAGAAGCTGATACTAATGGGAGTTAAGAAACCAAGGAGGCGAACCAGTTCGGTCAGAAGCCAGAGGGCAAGTTCTTTTCACTGTCTACACCCTTTGAGTACTTTACTTAAGAATAGCAGTTGTGAGAAATTTAAAAAGTGAGTCAACATGAGATGAGGCAAAAGAAAAAGGAAAAGATTTCCTTCTAGAAAATACAGGACACTTGACCTTCACAATTTCAACCATAAAAAACAGCCACAAAAATAAACAGACTTTTTCCTAGCTGTTTAAATTTCCTTTTTAATATTACCAAATGGCCAGATATGTCAAGAAACACTTAGAGCGTCAATATTGTTTTGCATGGCAAAATATAATGAAACTTCAGATTTAACACCAAAAAGTTATGCACATTCCGGTTTCTTTTTTGGAAAGGTAAAGCTATCAGGGCACTTTGTGGAGTGGTTTGAGGAAGCTGCCTCTTTTGTATCTAAGGCTCTGCATTAAAATAATAAAACACCACTGCTTCTTCGCTGAAAGTGTGTGCCTACTTGTCAGCTCTTGGGTTGGAAAGTTGATTTATTCCATAAGGGGCCACAGTTGGAAAACAAAATAATAAAAGGCCACCTCGTTTCTAACAACTGAGTTAGCCAGGAGTGTTAAGGTTACGATAATTAAAATCATATGATACCGGAGCAAGAATCGACAGCTCAGTGAGATGGGTCAGTTGTCAAACAGACTTCTTAGTATGTTTCAGAAAATAATACATGATTAAGGAAAATCACAGTCAATTAATTATTAATAAAAAACTAGTTTAAGCTTAAGAAAAAGGAAATGTCACAGAAGTCAAAGATCGAGAAGAAAGAAATTATAAGGATATGATACATGTAAAAGCCAACATCATGCTTAATCAGGAAAGAGATCAGGAGGGTCACTATCAGCATTGCTATTTTGCCTTGTTTTGAAAAAATATAGAGATCAATTATACCCTCCTTAATGCGAAGGATCCTTCTCAGCATGAACACTATGGAAGAAATCACAAGTCATGATTTTGACCATATTCAATTCAAAAATATAAAAATGTATCAGACTTTAAAAACAATGAAATGGCTAATGGCAATTGAGCAGATAGGGCAAATGCTAAGATAAAGAGTTATTCATTGGGGGCCAGGCGCGGTGGCTCACGCCTGTAATCCTAGCTCTCTGGGAGGCCGAGGCGGGCAGAATGTTTGAGCTCAGGAGTTCGAAATCAGCCTGAGCAAGAGCGAGACCCTGTCTCTACCAAAAATAGAAAGAAATTAATTGGACAGCTAAAAATATATAGAAAAAATTAGCTGGGCATGGTGGCGCATGTCTGTAGTCCCAGCTACCCGGGAGGCTGAGGCAGGAGGATCGCTTGAGCCCAGGAGTTTGAGGTTGCTGTGAGCTAGGATGACGCCACGGCACTCTAGCCCGGGCAACACAGCGAGACTCTGTCTCAAAAAAAAAAAAAAAAAAAAGAGTTATTCATGGGAATATATGAGCATCTCTGATAACAGTAGCACCCCAACAATAAAACAGACCAAGGACAAACATACAGCATTCCCTAGATAAATAAAAAAAAGACAGTAAGCAAACGGAAAGGTCTTCAATCATACTGGTTATCAAAGAAATGCAAATTGAAACTACAAAATGGTGATTTTCACCGAAGATAAGAAACTGGGGCAGCTGAAAAAGCCGGTAGAGGCTGCTGAGGGCGTGGCCCCCACTGAGACCTGTTAGTACAGACTCTCTGGAAAGCCACGTGGCATTTTGTGTCAACAACCTGTAAAGTTCATACCACAAGTGTGTTTTTTTTTTAAAGAGATGGGATCTCACTATGTTGCTCAGGTGCTCAGACTGGTCTTGAAGTCCTGGACTCAGGGATCCTCCCACTTCAGCCTCCCGAGTAGCTGGGACTACAGGCATGCACCAGCTGGCCAGGCTCTCACAAGTATACTCCTGAAAATCTGTACAGAAGAAACAATCTGAAAGAAAGTCAGAAAAAAATTTATACACAAGGATGTTAATCACAATGTTTTCAGAAGGGTTAACAAAATCTAAAAATATTCAAGAATATAAGAATATTTAAATAAAATATCATTTAGTCACATAAGAATTAAATCATATTCTTGAAGAATCTTTAGGGGCATGAAAATACTACATGAAAAAAATCAGGATACAGACTGTTTGCTTTATGTTCCCAATTATGTAACATAAATAATACCACTGGAAACAGAGCATGCAACACTTGCATGTACATTAAAAAAATGTACCAGAATATTAAGTGTTTAACACTCAAGGTGGAAATTCAGCTGATTTTAATTTTCTTCTCCATAGTTCTCCAGATTTCTTGTAATGAGCATGCATTACTTTTATAGGAGGAAAACATTACTTGAAGTGAAACTTTCCATGATCTGTGAAGATGGGCCATTGGCTTCTCTATAGTCAGTAGGGTTCCAACCTGGGTAGAGAATTAGCCTCTTGTTTTATCTCCACAATTGGTTGATAGGAGATGGGATTTCCCAAGACATCCAAACTCTGGTTGGGGATCATTTGGATGAACTCCCAGTAAGTCTCAGTGAATTCCTTTTCCATACAAACTCCAGAAACAGCAGCCAATTAAACAGTCCTCCAGTGGCTTTAGCCCAGTGCTTCCCAAACATTAATGCACAAGTGAACCATCTAGAGATGCTGATAAAATACACATCGAATTCTATGGGCCTGGGTAGGGCCTGAGGCTCTGCATTTCTGACAAGCTCTCAGGTAATGTTGATTCTGCTGGTCCAGGGACCGCACTTTGAGTAACAAGGCATAGAGTCCCTGCCATGGAGGGCAGCCCAACATTTCCTGCTTGTAAATATGAAAGATTTAGAAACAAGTTCAATCAGCAAGCATTAATTAGATGAGTAATACACATCTGGTGTCTGGGAGCCCACATCTGGGGGACTGTTCTGGGGTTATGGGTCATTAGGAGATTAACAAATGATCTCATAGTCTAGTGCACTCACGGGATGTGGGGATGTGTATACATCTTTTGATACAAGTGTGTTTTTGTCCATTTCTGGTGGACTTCTTTTAGGAAATTCTTGGGCATTATATTTCATCTTTCCTGATGGGGTTGCATTAGTGATCAAAAGAACAAACCACCAATCCTTTTCCCTTGCTTTTTTTCTTTTTCCCTTTCACAAATCTCTGGTGTCTGCATGTGTGCTCAGTAACAAGAGAAGCCAAGGCCTCCTGTGGGTCCTAGGAAATGCATTACCTAATCTAAAAATAGACAAGAGCCCATTGTCTCATGTAAAAGTAAATCCCACATACTAATCCCGCAGAAAGTGAGCTGGCCTTTTAAAAGATTTATTAGTTTCTGATCTTCTCTATGCATGACTATTTTTCATCTCATTCTGTGGCAGATAAATTAAATTAAGTGAGAGCTGAAATAACTTCTTTTTAAAGACATATAAATCTTTGTGTTATAAACCTTTGGGGTTTAAGAGGACTCGAGGTCCTTGAAGAAGCTAGACATGAAGTGAAGAGAAGGGACGAGTAATTGTTATTATAGAAACGTCGGCAGCAGTGGTGTGCTGTAAATGTTTAACAACCAGTTCTCAAAAACAATAAACATTGCCGGGGCCCGCGGTCGGGGAGAATGGAGAGTGACTGCTAATGACTATGGGTTTCTTTGGGGGATGATGAAAATGTTCCGAAATATAATGGTGGTAGTTGCATAACATAATGAACACGTTAAAAACCACTGAATTGTATGATCGAAAATAAGAACGACGACAAAATTCCCCTCCCCCAAAACATTATTTGCACGATTTTCCAATTTCCATCATGTACATTCTCCCACTATGCCTGATTTTCAACATCACTGGTTCCCAGGGTGGTAATTGTTTCCTAACCATCAGGGTTTAGAGAAAAGTTGAGGGGTACACAGTATTCCCTGCATACTAGCTTTGGGGGTATTCTTTCTTGCTTGTTTGTTTTTGTTGCTTTTCTGTCTTGAAGTGATCAAGAGGTAGTGCAAGAGTCCTGAGTGGAATACAAGAGTTCAACATTTGTTCTTTTACTAATTCAGATATTCGGCCAGACATTTAGCACCTCCTGCTGCTGGTCTCTGTGCCGGGTGTGTGCTGCGAATCCTAAGGCGCCTGGAATGACCCCTGCCCATGAAGAGACCACAGTCCAGCCAGGGTGGAAATATGCAAGCACTAATGTAGAGTGTGCGTGTGCATATGCTATAATAGAAATACATGTACTCCAGTTGAGAGAATTATTTTCCCTGCTGGAGGGGGAATGGTGGTGGCAGTATCAGTGAATGTGTCAGACAGGAGCTATCTGACATGGGAGCAGGAGAGGGCACTGCAATTCAAAAGAACAGCATATGCAAAGGCACAGAGGCACAAGAATGATGGGTCGCAAGGATATAGGCAGTCATCAGCTGTGGCTAGCTCGCAGGTCCATCAGCGGCCGAGATGAAGAGTGAGCAGGAAGATGAGCTGCTATGCTTTTAAAGTCTTTATGGCCCATGCTAAGGAGTTGGTACATTATGGTACAGGAAATCAGGAGCCATTGAGGTTTGTTAAGCAAGAGAGAGATGTGTGTAGATCAGCAGTATTGCTCTGATGGTAAGAAGGATACATGGGTAGGAAAGAGCGGAAGGAAGAAACCAGAATTGAGGGGGCCAGAAAACAATATTGTGTTAGTCCAGGTAAAAGATGAATAAGGCAACCACATGGGGTACAGAGTGGAAGGGATGAAGTGGAGAAACATATCAAGATAAAATTTACAGAACTGAGGCCTCAACTGGATGTGCAGGGTGGAGCCCACGGTGTAGTCAGGCTAAAATGACAATTTCTGTCTGGTGTGTGCAGGGGAACGTGACGCCCAGGCAATGCAGGCACTGACTGAATATTTGCAGAAGGTGAACAAAGATCTGGAACATAGAGGGAAGCACTGAGTGACAGAAGGCACTCAGATTGAGGAGTCAAATGGGCTTTGCTTGCACTAGAGCATGGTTTCTTACAGCTACGGGACTTTGAGCACATTTCTTAATCTCTCTCGTTTTAGCTTGAATTTATGTGCCACAAGAAAGATTCTGAGAGTTAGTTAGTGCTGGAATTATTTCAGTTGGAGGGATTTAAAAGCCTACAACCATTCTTTGTGCTCCCACAGGGGAATGCAATATATTTATTAGATGAATTGGAATAAAAAAGGCAGTAGAGGTAGACATGTGCTCCCTGATCCATATACAGCCATTATGAATAATTAGTCAGTCCCTATTTCTTGATATGTGAAGGATTCCTAGATACTTAGTAACTTTTGTTTGTGGTTAAAAGTTAGCAGAAGAAAGACTGATGCAGTACATATCTAATTAGAGGGAGAGCTCCAAGTGGCTCCTCCCTCAGCATCCATGGAAGCTTGATACAACAGAAGGCCCTGTTCCAAGTAGTCAAAACTATCAGAATACGGGAAGAGACCCTTGCTAGTTTCAAAGTAAAACTGAAACTGCGGCTGCCAAAGTAAGCGTGCGGGAAAATGGTGAATGCCTTTGAAATGGGCAAAGCAAAATGCTGGCTGTCTTGTCCAGCATAGTTTCCCAGATATCATAGTTATTTCTACAGCTTCATTGTCTTTGCACTATTTCACAACTCTGTAATCGTAGGCAACTGATAGCAATGCAAACGATTCTTGTGCATAGGCATGCAAATAAATTTTCTCTTTGGAGGGCAATTGATCCCCTCACATCCTCATGGAAGAGGCAAATTTTGTATCTATTAAGCAAATTCATTTTATCATTTCTCAGGACTTATATTTGTGTCTGCTCTTTGGTTTCTGCTTTGGACTGTTTGTAACGTCTTACTGGTTTCCTCATTAATTAATGAATTGAATAAAATCTTTGGCACATGTTCATTTTATATAAGAATCATGATTTCACTCTTTAAAAAGAATTATCGATTGATGAGCATCACAGTTACATTTTACACACAATAAAAACTAAGGTAAAGGAAAGAATTCATTCAGCCCCAGGAATCACCAAGATGCTGGTGGAGGAGAAATAGGGATCCAGAGGAGAGGCTGATAAGACTCCAATCTGGGATGCATTGGAGGTGCAGCTTCTACTTTCCCAAGGAAGGGAGAGCTCCTCATGCAGACCTTAATATGTGCAGGTCATCAGATTTCTGACCTTATTATGGACCTTCAGGCTTCAGTCCAGTATGGAACTGTGTTTCACTATACTGAGGAGGAAGGGGTAAATGAATACTTTTAAGGAGTGGGAAATCTGAACCAGGACTCAGAAAATTTCCTCCAAAGGACATCAGGAAATTCATCTGATTTTTGACTGCCTAAAAAGCACTGGTTGTGTGTCTCCTCATAGCGTAATGCTGCAGCATGATGTGTAGAAGAGATGATCGACGTTGGCAAGAGAGCGATTTGTTTCTTATGGGTGACCCATTTAAAAAAAAATATAAGGATCCAGTTTTTCTCAGGATGGAGTCAGAAAGAGTCTCAGTGACTCCTAACAAGGACAGTGACAGCATGGAGGCAACCCTGCAGGAAGCACAGTTAGCAAGGTCCTTCCTTGTGGCCTGAGGAAAATGACCCCTAGTGACTCAGGACAACCCAGTGTGATCAGTCTTCAGTATGTCAGGGTTTTCTTAGTGGTGAACTGCAACCGCACAATCCCAGATGTGGCAGGACGTGATGGTGCCGAAGAGGGGCATATAGGGAGGAACACCTTGGGGTAGGGGGAGGAGATGCAGAGAGACAGAGGCCACCCAGCACTGGAACCTCTAGAGTATAAACCACGTGGGAGGTGGCCAGGGGAGTTCTCAAGGAAAATGTATATATTACAAAATAAGAAAGAATCTAAAATGTAAACAACAACAAAATAAATCCAAAGAAGGAAGAAAACAAAAAAGATAAGTAGAATTAATGGAATAGTAAAAAACCAAACTTGATATTTTGAAAAAACAAACGAAAGAGATAACATTATAGCAAACCCAGTTACAGAAAAAAAGGATAATTAGAAATGAGAAATTGACATCACTGCAGAAAAGTAGGAAAGGAAAAAACTGTAAGAGAATAGTTTATAAAGTCAAGATAACATATTTGAAAGAATGACTTTCTGGGAAAATGAAAACTATCATAATCCAAACCTATTTCCAATTAAAAATCCAGAAATAACCTCCCAAAATGTGTAAGGTCTATATGAAAAAAATCTTCTCTGAAAGCCACAAAACAGTAGAGAAATATTGGAGAAATACTGCATACTCTTAACGGGAGGGCCCAGTATTGTGAGGATTTCACTATCTGTCAAATTAACCTGTAAACGCAGGACATTCCCAACCAAATCTCAAGAGAGTTTATGGGGAAAATATTAATAATTACAAATTCCCTCTGAAAGAGACACACGAAATAGTCGTGAAGGCTGGAACAACAAAAGAACCACAAGGGATGAAGGAAGCCCTCTGCAACAAAATATGCTATAAAGCTGGACTAATTCAAAGTACGCTGTTAGGACACAAATTTCAACCATTTGATTAAAAATGGCCAGGCTCAGTGGCTCATGCCTATAATCCCAGCACTTTGGGAGGCCCAGGAGGGAGGATTGCTTGAGGCCAGGAGTTTGAGACTAGCTTGAGCAGCATAGTGAGATTCCGTCTAAAAAAAAAAAATGTTGGACACTAAGCTATTTGGAAAAAGATAAAATTAGGCTCTTATCTCATACTAGAAACAGAAATACAAAGCTAAGACACAAGAGCAGAACCATGAAGGTAGGAGCAGACAGTACTTCTATTTATTTTAAAACAAACTTGGGTATGGGAAAAACTGAAGTAAGATATAAAACTCAGAAGCCCCAAAGGAAAAGATTTATAGATTTGACTGTATAGAAAATTTAAAAAATGTTTTAATGACAAATGACACAATAAAAAGTTAAAAGACCGTTGGCAGATGAGGAGAAAATTATTAATATCCAGAAAATATAAAGAGCTCCTAAAAAACAATAAGTAAATACAAACAAATGAATAGATACGAGTAAGAAATTTACGAACGAATAAATACAAATGGCCAGTAAACAAATGCTAAAATGCTTAATGTTTTTAGTAATTAGGGGAGTAAAAATTATAATTATAGTTTCTAATTTGTCAGCAAGGATATAGAGGAGCAAGTTTTCACATTATTGATCAGAATGTGAATTGCAAGTCTTTTGAAGGGTAAATTATCACAATTAAATTCCTTTCATCTAGGAATTCTGCATGTGGAGTTTGTCTACAGGAATACTTGCATATGTACACAAACATATATACAAAGATGTTCATTACATCATTGTTTATAGTAAAAAAAATTAGAATGAACATAAATGTCCACAAAGATGAAGCAGGCATGGCAGACATTGACTGGGGAGGAAGAGGTCCACTTCATGTTTTATTTCTTATACTTCTCTGTTAAAAAATCTCTTAAACAAGAAAGCAAACGTGTTTACTTGTTCAGGTTAAAAATAAAGAAAAAATAATGTAAAGAATTATACCAACTTGGTTAAAAGTTATTTCTGGATGGTAACACCTTGGATATATAATTTTCCATACCATTCAAACTATCCTCAATAAGCAGGTATTATTTTTATAATCAGGAAAAAACTGATTCAGCATATAAAATTTTGAATACTCTATGTTTACATTTCTACGTAAAAAGCATGATCAGCAAAAATACTGGAAGAAGTGGTTGAATCTGGCTGGTAAACGTATTTGTCATTTTATTTTTCTTTTGTTTTTCTTTCTTTTCCAAGTATTCTGTGATGAACACATTTTTCTTTTAAATTTTAAAAATATTTTTTTTTTAAAGATTGCATTGCATATAAATAATACAATGTGGGGATATCATAAACACGAATGAATTTTGTTTTAAATGATTATTCATAAGTTATTCCTTTGTTTTTCAACATTTTCAAACTTAGGATAAAATAGGGACTTTAAAATCAAAGCTTCTGTAGGTGACCCTGAGTGTGTACCCATATGGGTATAATTTAAAGTAAAGCTGGAATAATTCTTTTACATATTACAAGAATCACGATGTATTTGATGCCTCTTTTAAAGAGATCCACCATCCGTCGGGGCTCATTGTTCAGTACGTGCTTGCTTCTGAAAGCCTAAAAGGAGAACACTTTGGTTTTATAATAACCACAATTTGGATACAGGCTTCAGAACAGAATTCTGACCTTCTACTTTATAGGGCGAAAATGCCCTTTAAGACATGGTCTCCGGGCTAACCAGATCATTAATTTTAGTTTAGCAAGGTCATGGCAAAGAAAACAAGCAGTGAATTGCATTTTAGTTTTAGTTTCTTTTGAGGGGATGGTGGCTTTTAAGGAGTTAATGAAAAGAAATTCTGATCTTTGTTTCTAATTAATTTTCTCCATTCTCATTTGCATTTTATTTGTTGAAGTCATTGTTAAGCTGTACCTCAATGAAACAAGAATTCCCCGGGGACAGGGATACTTAGTCCTTATTTAAAAATCTACTTTTGGTAGAAAGCCGCCTGGAACAAGGAAACTGGGAATTAATGTGGCTGCACAATTTGCATTCTGTATCTCAATGAACTCTTCTAGCTAAAAGCTATTTTGAATAATTTTTGACGGCTGAGGACTCAGGATAGATGCACAGAATCGTTTTAAACTTGCACGTGACTGGAGGGCTCCTTGCACCGTTTTGCTACTTTCATTCGGTTTCTTTGTCGACATCTCAGAAATTGAAATCTTTTTCATAAATCAAACTCTCCTTTTCAGAAGCCTTGGGGCACGTTTCAAAGCTGCAGCAAAATCAGCCTTTGTGATCTGAAGCTACTCTCTGTGTCATTCATGGGTGGCCGCTACAACCCAGGTGGGGGAATTCTCTTCCTCTAGCTGAAGGGGCACCATTACCTAAGCTTCCCTAAGGCTCTGTGACACAAAATGGCAGGACTTCCATAAAAATGTGTTCAGCCTTGCTGAAGCGTTGCCTTCGGCTCTTTTCGTCACTGCAGCTCCGCGTTTGTTCAGCTGGAGAGGTCAAACGATTTGTTCTTCCAGAAGTTAATCATTTATGACAAATCTGCTTGGCTGATGCCTGCGCCCTGCGTTGTGGACTGGCGCGGGAGAGCGCATTTGCCTTTTTAAAATGCTCATGTTCATCAGCGTGCTTCTTCTCCTCTTTCATACGCCAGCCTCAGGCCACGAGTATTTTCCCATTACCTTCTCTACATCATCTCCTTCCTCACTTCTGCTCTCCCCTGACCCCTCCCTTGTCAGTTAAAGGCACAGACCCCACCGTCACCTGCTTGGCGCATCGGGACTCAAACGCGGTTCTCAGGCCGGATCCGAGGTGGATGTTCTGAGGGAGCTTAGCTTCAGGGCCCGTTGCAAGGTCAGATGCTGTAAAATTTACAAATGCCAGATATTTTATTTTATTTATTTTTATTTATTTTTGAGATGAGGTCTTGCTATATTGCCCAGGCTAGCTTCGAACTCCTAGGGTCAAGTGATCCTAGTAGCTTCCTGAGTAGCTGGACTACAGGCGCGTGTCACTGCGGGGGAAATGCCGGATATTTCAGCCTCTCTGTACTCCGACTTCTGGTCCTTTGCACCTTTCCTCATATGGCAGGACTTCAAGCAGCTGTGGACATTTTGGGGGAATCGTCTAAAGGAAAATCGAGTCGGGGATGTATCCCCTTTGGATTTAGCAGAATATACTTACTTGGTTTGGGCTCTGGAAGACTGTGCACTCTTCAGTATGGCTGCCTGTCCCCATGGAGAAAAGCCTTCTAGAAACTCACCCCCACGCACGCTGCTACTCTTCTGGTGCAGAGACGGAAGGGGCAGACCCAGGGATGTCACTGTGGAATGGTACGGTAGCTGGCACCCTGACTATGGGACAGGTTGGGGAGAGGCACCATCTAAAAGCTGTGGACCCTGAAGTCGGTCTGTGGGAAACTCTTTTGGATGATAAAACTCTTGTGAAGGAAACTGGATAGAAATCTTCCCAGATTTGACCACGATCCACAAAAACTTAGATGATATCATCAACAGCAATTGTGCTGATAGAATCTTCTACGCTGCCAGTTAAAAAATTTGGTCAACCAGGCTTGAGAAAAGATCTTTGATCTTGTATATGATGTTCCAAAATCTTTGTCATATGAAGAGGAGATCAAAGAATAAGCAGCTAAAACTGTTGCAAGGAAAGTCTTATTGAGATGTGTCAAGACTTTAATGAATTCTTATTTATTTTTGTATTTTATTTAGTTTTACATGATTTCCACCTGGATTTTATGATTAAAAATTTGTCAGTGTTTAAAAATTTGTATTTCGTGATTCTGATTCCCGTCACATCTGTGTCCAATTTTGTATTCTTTTTTTACAAAGTGGAATCCCAAGATTGTCTCAGCTTCAGATTCCCCCACAGCCAGATCTATTCCTGGTCCCAAGACCTTGAAACCACTATGATGCTTCTGAAAAAAAAAATTGTTTAGTAAAGCTTCTAAATCAGGACTCAGAAGTTTAAACCTTGAAGGTGAAAATCCCCCTTTTCATCTTTTGACCCTATTATATCACAGGGCAAAGACTTTTAGACCATAAATCTCAACCCAAGTACTGGTAACTAATATATTTGAGCCTGGAGAAAAGTCTATAAATATTGGAAACTGCTATTATGAATTTGCAATCAGGTTTTCCTGGTTTCTTTAAAATAAGATTTCAGCTTAGAGGACATCCATTTCTACATGTTAAACGAATACTCAGAAATCTCTAAAAATATAAAGCAACATTCAGTAGGAAGGAAGCCATGTCAGAAGAATAATTTGGCTGGTTCTTAGGAACAGTTAGTAACTAGGCACAGCCAAAATCAGTGTGTTTGTCTTCTAACAGGTCATAATACCAGGTGGCACAGAAAAAGAAGGAAAGGAAATGCATGCAGCATGTTTCAAAGGGAGTTGCTGTGTTATGCAAAAGGCACAGATCCCAGAGGAAGGCATGTGCCTTCCCTACTGTTCAGATGGTGATTGTCTGACACTCAGTAGCATTAACTGGGGGAATAGCAGACTTCCCCCCTTCACGTGGGGAAGGTACCTTCTGATGCTACTTATGAATACACCCCAAAGGATAAATGCCTTTGGAACATAAGGTAACTCACATTTGATTATACTGTTGTGGTCCCCAAACTTTAGCACCAGCATCATATGCAGGGCTTGTTGAAACAGATTTCTGGGTCCCACCCTCAGAGTTTCAGATTCAGTAGGTCTGGAGTAAGGCCTGGGAATTTGCATCTTTAACAAGTTTCCAGGTGGTGCTGATGCTGTTGCTCAAGTTCCATGTGAGCCACAAGAGGTTGAATCTGATATGCCCTGCTCTTCTTCTTTGACCAGATCTTGCTGTAACAAGGGAGTCAGCCACCATCACTTGCATTTTAGCCAAGACTCAAAGGTAAGCAGAGAAGTGGGAAAGCACTGAAGTGAAAACAAGGGAAGACTTCAGGTATGCCCTGATTGGAAGATGTGGGATTGGCATGGGAAGCTGGAGGAAGGCTAACTAGAAGAGGGATATTCTCCGGAATTTGTTCTGGGTACATATTAGATCTTCTCTTTCTGATCCTGAGTTGGAGGTGGGGACAAAAATTAGAGAAGCCATCAATTATTAAATAAGTGCTAAGCGCTTAGGGCCAGTTGTTACAGAGGTTATTGTTTGGCTTCCTGGGCTGGTTGCTAGAGATAGAGGTTTGACTTCCTACAAGTTCAACTTACAGATTTATCAACTGGCTGGCTTCGTAGGCTGGTTACTATAGATAATGGGTTGGCTTCTTCGACTAGCTGCTGGGATTGTGGATCAGAGTTCTATTTTTATATACGGCTTGGCCATTGTCCATTCATATATTCAGTCTCTCAGACGTCCAATGAAAGTTTCCTGCCTCAGTGAGCAAAATCGTATTGACATTTACAATAGCTGAAAGCCAAGTCCCTGTTTGTTCATCTACTCTCAAATATTGGCTAAGTACCTGGTCTATGTCACGTACCGTGTCAGCACTGGCAATACAGCTGGCAACAAGGTCAACTTAGTCCCTGCCCTTTTGGAACTTACAGTCCTTATAGGAATAAAGAACTTTAATCAAGTCATTATAACAGAATAGAACAGGTGAATTCATTACAGAGGTATGAGATCTGTTGTGAGAGGAAAGGAGTCCTGGAGAAAGAGAGATTTATACTACAATTTAAAGAAGAAGAGCAGGTGAAAATCGATGGTGGTAGAGATGAGGGTGGAAAATGGGGATAGTATTTTATAGGCTAAGAAGTCACTGAGTAAATCAATGCTTGCTGTTGCAGTAAGCAAACTCCCCCAAATGTCAGTGATTGAACATTATAAAGGGTTATTTTTCACTCATATCAAGTCAAAGGTGGATGAGGCAGCTCTCTCTCGCATGGCTTTCTTCCAGTTGGTGACTCTGGGCCCCAGGCTGCTTCTATTCTGTAACTCTGCAGCCCTTTACTTCCAGGGGTACAGATGGGAGGGAGAGAGACTGAGATTATGGAAATCTCACATCTGCTCTTACTTCCTTGGGTTGGAGATGACTCATCACATGTCACTGGAAAAAATTAATCACCTGTCTTTCCTAGATCCATACGGCCTGGGAAGTGGAGAGGAAGACATAGGTCCATGGTGGGCACTAACAGTTTCTACAACAGAAAGGCACATGCAGAGGTGGCACACAGGAGGTAGTAGTGTCTTTTTAAGAGCCCTTGCCAGGCAGGACATAGCATATGAGGGGTCGCAGGGCAGCTGATATGACTGGACAGGAAGACAGGAGGCCAGACAGTTTGGGAACTCAGGACCTGTGTTGGGGAATTTGTGCTGCACTCAAAGGACAAAGGATAATGGAACCATTGAAAGGTTAAAAAAGGGAAGTATTGGGATCAGATTTGTGGCTTTTAGAAGACTGCTCTGGTTTCATTTTGAATAATAGGTTGGAATAAGGCAAGACTAGGCAAAGAGAGAACAAGGAAACATGCTGATATTCCATAAAATACAATACTAATGAATTCATCTTTAGTTGACAGCAAAGACTTAGAGTTCAACATGAACATGGTATTAAGCAATTTTAAAGTTATCTGCTTCATTTAATATTTCTTTTGATTGCCACTTTAATCGTGGTTCTAATACATCTTCAAAAACCAAAACTGAACCTTACTTTGGAGGATAAATATATGAGCATAATAATTTTTTCATAGAGAAACAGAGTGCATTGCAGTTCTAATTTGATAGGGATCCATTGTGTTGTATTTTGAGTGAAAGGGACAAGTTCTGCTATATGGAAATCCACAAACCTGTAAATCTGTGGTTTGTCACAGAAAATCCTCACAATGGGAGAAATCAACCTAAAGATTTGGAATTCAAGTGATAATAAGAAGACAGAGGAGATTCTAACTGACCTTTGGCTCTGACACCAGTGTTTTGGTTGATTTGGAATAAATCATTTGTGGGCCTGAGCACTCACTGGGCTTCCCCATTGGAAACACAGGAAGACTCAATCTCAGATTTACTCTGTGGGCATAGAAGGAAAGTAAGGTCATGAAAGCATCTTCTAAAAGGGCACCCCTGGAAGTGGATGTGTTCTTCTAAGGTGTGTTTGCTGTATGATCCAGGAATCACCGTCTGATCACTGGATGAGAGTTCGGAAACGCAGTAGTCTTTTTTATCTGCCTGCCTCTGCCTCCCCACTCCACATCCCCAGGCAGCTTTCATTATTCCAAAGGATGATGAATTTCTGATTTAACCACAGAGCATCTTATTGCTGCAAAGAATCTGGTATTTTGTTAGTTTTAAGAGTAATGCAATACAGTTGGTTTTGAGAGCTTCACTTACCATATTGCATTGTCTTCTCCAGAAGCACTGGAGAATTCCTCTGGCTGCTGGTTTCAAAAATGGTTGGAATTACATTTGAAGACAGCAAATTGCAAATCCTTTGGCTTCTTTTGTAGACTCTTGCTACCAACGATCTCTTTAGTGCTTTTCAGGATGTAGAGAAAAGAACTGGTTGGTGAATGCCCATAATCTGTTTTTTGTTTTAAGTCAGGGAAACCAGAGGAAATATAACACAATATGTGGAAAAGATCCAGGCCTCAGCTCTGTAGCTCCCTGCTAAGTCATAGATCATGATCATATTATTGCCAGATCTTGGTTGGAAGGATTAGCCTTCTTAAAAATCCATTTTTCACATTCTCTACAAGATTTTTAGAAAGCCTAAACTTGCAAATTGATAGCTAAGAACCATAGTTTTGCAAATTCAGAAGGCACTCCTCTTACTTGGTGATGCTCTGATTATGTGGCAGTGATGGAATTTTGAGATAAAAGACATATATGAATATAACACTTTTTATTAAAAAAAAAGATTTTTTACTTGGTTATAAAAGCACAGGCTCACGCTCATGGAAAACAAAAAATACAAACAAATAAAGCTAGATTTTAGAAACAATTTTATCCAATATAGCCTGCGCTGTATACAGTGCTTTTTCACTTGTTTTAGCTTAATCGTTTCCCCCATTTTATTAATATTTCTTTGCAAGTATACTTTTAATGAGTATGTAATATTCTGTGTTATGAAATTTCCATGATTTCCTTCACCATTAGTCTATTAGTTGGTGCTTAGGTTGTTTCCAGTTTTGATTGTTACATATAATACTGCAGTGACAACCTTGGTATGTACATTTTTTGTCTCTACTTGTGATTTCCATAAATTCCATAGATTTCCATAGATACCATAAATTCCCAGAAGTAGATAGAATCAAAAGGCATAAGTACCTTAAGCCCCGTTTTCAGTAACCATTGAGTTGATGATGTGGTTTTTCTTATTTAACTTATTGATGCCATAAATTGAACTCATTTTTAAAATAGTAGAAGAAAAATTTGAAACAGGTGCTACCCACTTTAATTATGTCAAATGATCATAAGGTTAGATTGGGTAGGTTATTGGTAACTCTGTGCAGAGCACACATAGGTATTCACTGAGCATTAACAGTGTTTGCCACGGGCCAGCATGTGCAGACTTTCTGGGTAAAGCTCCTTGGGTGCTAAAAATTCTCCCAGAGCAGGAGAGAATGGTAGCAGAGCACAGAGGGAAGGATTGAAGAGCATCAGTGCGTGTTCCCCTTATTTTCTGCCAGCATCTCAACTGCATAGGACCCTGGACCTGGTGGGATGATTCAAACTTCCAGTTTGAGATTTGTGTGGGATCTCACACCTTGGTGCTTTTATTTTTATTATATTACAGGTTGAGTATTCCTTATCCAAAATACTTGGGACCAGAGTGTTTTGAATTTTGCATTTTTTCAGATTTTGCAATATTTGTATACGCATAATGAAATATCTTGGGGGTGAGACCCAAGTCTAAATACGAAATTCATTTATGTTTCATATAGACCTTATACCCTGAAGGTAATTTTATATAATATTCTTAATAATTTTGTGCAGGAAACAGTTTATGTACATTGAACCATCAGAAAGCAAAGGTGTCACTATCTCAGCCACATATGTGGACAATCTGTGGTTGTTTGACATCCCCATCAATCCTGACTCTGAATTTATATGCTACTGATAAGCAATCTTTATCTTACACTCATTCACACATAAGTACTTAAGAATAAAAAGTAGGCCATCTCATGCATACCATGAACAAACAATGTGCTCAGGGTAACTAAGCAGCACCGTAGCATCACCAGGATCCCTGGCAATGCCGAATAAACTGTGTTATGCACCTGCGTTTTGATTGTGGTCAGAGATGGAATTTTCCGCTTGTGTTATCATGTTGGCGTTCAAAAAATTTGGATTTTTGGATTAAGGATGCCCACTTTTGGATTAAGGATGCCCAGAAATATTAGAGCAGAAAGCGTCAGAGTTACCACAGCTGGCAGCCTGGGTTCCAGACCTAGTGCTGTTCACCTCTATTGCGTTGCGGCGACTCCCCGTCGCCTTGTCAGTACGGAGACCCTCCCTCTGCTTGTTGTGTCAAAGATGTGAAAAGACTGGAATGGCCAAGGAATAGTCTCAGCTTCTAATTTAACAGAACCTAAACTGTGTTCCCTGGTAGAACTTTTTCCTTTGAGCATTAGGATTTCCAAACATTTTGACCCCAAGATTTGGATGAAAAAATTAATTTTCCCAATAAGGAAATCTGGTAGAAAATTGAAAGAGGCCATTTGTACCCCCTCCTTTGTTTCCCAAGCCTATGCTATGAGGAAAGGAATGTGAGGAAGGTGAACCTTCTAAAAAAAAGAGCTTCATCCAGAAGCTTCCTTCCCCCTTCACATTCTGTGGGTCAAAACTCAGCAGCAAGCCAAAGCCAGCTACGAGGGGGCTGGGGGTGCAGTCGGGTCTGTGCAAAGCAGGCAAGGAAAGGAGTCTGGGGAACACATAGTGTTAATGATCCCCGCGCACTCCCGTGCCTTGACCAGTTCATTTTTGCTGCCCTTTGCGGTTCTTCTTCCTTAAATACGTCTCAAATTTATGACATAGTTCTAGCTTCATTAAAGATCTATTAAATTCATTTCTTAAAAAATGTTTGGTTTGTTTCAAAGAGAAGACAAATCACTGTAAGTGCAGGACCTGCCAAACCGGGTCTACTCTGTTGATAACAAAATGTCACGTTCCCTTGTAGGTATAACGGAGCCAAAAACTGCAAGTCATGTGACCCAGCATGCACACCCGGAACTAACAAACGCCCCCCTTGTAAGCAAGAGGACTGGAACATGACTGCAGCTTGAATGCCAGCACTCTTTCACAAGTGAGAGGTCTGTTGGCCTGGAAGATCCAGGGCTAAAATCCACTTCAATGTATCTTTCTGTAAACAGGTGAATTTAAAGCCTTCCAATTAGACCCTGCCAAGCCAACATTCCTAAATCCTTTCCTTTTCCCCTTAAGCCCATAACTTTGAAATTTGCCCCAGACCCCAAATCAGGGACACAGATTTGAGCTTGCTTCTGTCTCCTTGCTGACCAGTGTTGCAATAAAGCCTTTCTTTTCTCAAAAGCTGGTGCCACATGGTATTAGCTTCTGTTTGCATCAGGGCAGTGAGCCCATTTGCTCAATAACAGCTCCTCATTTTTTTTTTTTTTTTTTTTTTAAGAGACGGAGTCTTGCTCTGTCACCCAGGCTGGAGTGCAGTGACCCAATGATAACTTACTGCAACCTGGAACTCCTGGGCTCAAGCCATCCTTCCACCTCCTGCTCCCAAGTAGCTGGGACTACAGGTGTGCACCACTGTGCCCAGCTAATTAAAAAAAATTTTTTTTTTTTTGTAGAGATGAGGTCTCGTCATGTTGCCCAGGTTGGTCTTGAACTCCAGGCCTCAAGCAATCTTCTTGCCTCGGCCTCCCAAAGCACGGAGATTACAGACGTGAGCCACCATGCCTAGCTGACTCCTCCATTTTTAACCTGAAACCTGGACACCATTGATTGAGCTACCTATTTATTTCCAGTGGCACATTCTAGGCTGTTGCAGATCTTCACATAATCCAGATTTTTCTTCTTGGTATCTAGGATCACTTCTCTAGGTAACCAAATATTACTTGGTGCTGCCAGTTATGTTTTGAAAATACCTTGGAGTTGATTTTCTCTTCTCTGCACACAAAGTATCAGAAAAATCCAGGATCAAACACTAAATTCAATATTGTAAGTTTTGAATGAAAACTTTTGTGTTGATAGCATGAAAAAAATAATCACAAGCAACTTTTCTTTGAATGTAGTCTTGGTATTATTTTATGTAAGACTTTCCAGGTAAAGCCCCTTGAGTGATAAGAATTCCTTACCCAAGTCATAGCTGACTCAGAAAACCCAGTGCGACCACTTCTTTGTCTGGTGGTTGAGCCAGAGAGAGGGTGGGGAGGTGTCAGTCAGCACCTTCTCATCAAGTGCTTCGTGGGGGCTCAGCATTGCCTGGGAGACCGGAACCCCTGCGCCCTGGGATGACGGCTAGTGTTAAAGGTGGGAGTGAGTGTATTTGAAAGGCCAGGAGTCTTTGGTGTAGGTCACTTAAAAAGTGTCATGGAGGCATCATAGAAAGACTTTAGTATCAAATAATTAAGACTTTAGTATTTACTCATTCATTCAGCTTCTCCTTATTTTTGTAAATTTCAAATAACCCTTGATGTTATTTTGAAGGAAATCTGTCTAGATACAAAACAGACCTCTGGGAATTAGAAATATGCCAAAGAAACAAACTTTATTTGGTATATTTGAAATAAAATAACTTAGGAGATACAAATACATATGACATAAGTAAATATGTGTGTAAAATAGGCTAAGAGGGACATTTTTAAATTGTGAAATTTTTTAACAAGAGCTTAAGAAAGAAACTGTTTTCATGATAATTCCCAGAAATGCTGAACTCCTTTTTAAAATTAGGTAGCCATCATTTAACCGAATGCACTTTTGTAGAGAGAAAGTTATTGACACTGAGGCAAAATTGCTTGATTTAGTTTACACACACGGGTCTCACAGATGGGATCGCTTTAATCATTATGCAGATTAGTTTTGAAGCAAGACGTTTGGATCCTGTGTCCACGTGGTGCTCAGTGTGCAGGTTGTTCACTCAAAGACTTGTGGCCTTGCTCTGCTGCCTGCCGAGATGCTGCAGTGACACCTGTGCGTGTCCATAGCGTGTGTTCGGAGACGCAGTTTGGAGATACGAGGTTACACTTTGTGTGTTCAAGACAGGCAGCCTGTATTCCCTGTGGATGTCCCTTCTCCGCCTCTTTTCCTTTTCTGTTTTTTTCCTGTTTTTTTCCCTCCACTTCCCCCTCTTTTTCTGTTTTTCTTTCCATCACCCATTTGTGAATCCATGAGCCACCATTGCAGGCCCCAGTGGCATTTTTGCTTGAAGGGAGAATAAAATCTACTTTCAGTTATCAGCAGAATGAGTTGAACTCTTGAAGAGGACTCAATCCTGGAATGGAATGAGGAGGAATTCTTCATTGTCTTGAAGCTTTGAGCTGCTGGAAGAAGGGGTCTGTGGCGGCGGTGGCGGGATAGGGCAAGGCTGCCTCCGCCTCAAGTTCCTCTCCTGTGCGCTCCCACGGCTCCCACACACCCGCACGGCACATGCACACACCTGCGTGGCTCTCCCGCAAACTTCCTTTAGGCTTCTGTTCAAATGGTGGCCTATCAGAGGCCCCCCAGAGCATCCTATATGGAAGAACAGCCTCTTCTCACTCCCTAGCCCTGCCTCTGCCTCTCCCCTGCTTTACTTTTCTTCACAGCACTGACCAACTGGCACACATACACACTGTCTGTCTCATCCCCCTAGAATGTCGTCTCCCCAGTGGAAGGGCTTTGCTTTGCTCACCTCTGTCTCCCCAGCCCCTGGAGCAGTGCCCGAGTGTAATAGGTACTCAGCAGACACTTGCTGAGTGAATGAGTGGACACATGTCGACGGTGTCACTGGACTTGAGCAGATGCTGCTGCCCCTTGAACAGGTGCTCTGGCTGATACGCGCTCGGGCAGCAAAAAGGACCCAGATCACCTAAACAGTGCCCATGGGCAAATTCTCCTGCTACCTTTGGGCATAGTCATTCTTTTCAGGGAATGCCAGTGGTTGAATCCTGTTCCTATTGGGGCTGTTCTTAGGATATAAACTCGATGGTATTTGGCCAGGGGATCCTGAAACACATGAATCCCCTCTCTGAGCGTCAGCCTCTCCTCCTTTTAGGCTTCCTTAGGGAGCTATGTGCACAAAGGAAGCACAGAAAATATATCTTTCGTATTAATTGAGGGGTTTGTCCCCAAATCCTAGCTTTTTTAAGAAGCTGGGCTGGGCCACATGAACATGCAAATCACCTTGTGTGAAAACTTCAGTTCTTTCATTCAAGAACCGTCTGAGGCTTGCAGGCGGTAGGCAATGTTCCAGGGGTCAGAGGGGTGAGATGGGCAGCGGTAAGACACGGCCTACAAAGAGAGATCATATCAATATATTCTGGTGTATATTGCTAGATTGGGCTGAGGATTGACTAAAAGAATTCATGTGAAATTTTGTAGTAACTTCTAGAGAACCATACATGTATTACCTGCTTTTTTTTTTTCTTTCTAGAGACACGGTCTCGCTATGCTGCTGAGGTTGGAGAGCAGTGGCTGTTTACAGGTGTGATCACAGCGCACTACAGCCTTGACCTCCTGGGCCCAAGTGATCCTCTTGCCTCAGCTTCCTGAGGAGCTGGGACTCCAGGTGTATGCCACCTCTTCCAGATTTTAGCGGCTACCTTATTGAAAGACTTGAGTTGGTCAGTGCAAGGTAGGTAAGTCCATACCACTCTGGCTGAGTGATGAGCACCTTAAGCTTGAGGCTCCACATCCCCTCAGCCTTTTCAGGAAGTCCCTGTCAGGTGCAGTTGGAGACCCTGTCGTTGGTTGTAAGTTCACTTTGCTGCACAGGTGGAGTTTAGGATAAGCCCTTAGCTCTGTGCACTCTCAGCAAGTATCTAGTTTGTGTTGCTGTGAGACACCTGGTGTCTTCAGACATCATGAGCCCCTTGTGATGACTACAGGTTCTGCAAAGAGGACTATAACTCTTGGCAAGGACTTCCTTGGCGCTCCCTTCAGCAAAGGAAGACCTGATGATGTTCACAGCCACCAGCTCTCAGGAAAGGCTGTCGTGGGCAGGAGCACAGCTGGAGCTTCCTTTGCTTACTTGTGGGAGATTCACAAGGTCAACGAAACTTGAGCAGAATTTTTAAAAGATGAAAAAACTCATCATTGTCATAGTGTATATTTCACTTTTTCGAATATTTCTATTGACTGTCTTATTTTGAGGTTTATAACATTAGAACTTGGGCCTCTCATGTCTAAGTCCTATGATCTTTCTGTTCTACCACACTAAAGTGATCTGGTAGGTGAGAAAAATGTAGCTGAATTGCAGAACGATCTGTCAATGGGAGTATGAGTTTGGGGACAGGACAACCAAAAGTTGTTGCTGAACACAGTTGTACACAGGAGAGAGTTGGTGGAGGCACACAGTTACTTTGGAACAGGAGAGCGTATTTATGTCTGTGTGTGGTGATCGAGGCTTTGAAATCCATGACCAGGAATCTGGGTGCAATGCTTTCAGAAACTTGAGCTGTCTTGGCAGCGCTGGGAAGGCATGCAATGTTTGCGAAAGGTATTCTGGTCATTAAATCGAAAGGGCAGTGATGAGATGGCCAGCCATGTAGAAGGTGGCAGGCCAGAGACAGAGGGGGAGGAATCCGGATGATACTGAAGGTGACAGGAAGGAGGCCACTGGTACATGGGAGACTAGTCTGGTGTCAGCAATTGACAGGGTGTGAAGAATCCAAAGATGACACCAGTCAACGGCTACCAGTAACGGCTTTGCAGTTGAATGGGCAGGAGGTTTGGAAGAAAATACAATCAGTCTCCGCCAGGTCTCCCTGTTGTGAACACGGGCCTAGGGGTTCCTTTCGGGGAGTTGTCTCGACCCAGGAGAGCTCACAAGAGCATGTATTCGGAATGCACACAGACAGGAAGGAGGAGCAGGTGTCAGAGGTGCGTTACCTCACCAGAGCCTGCTGAGAAGAAGGGGTTGATTGTCAGAGCAAGAAGAAGCAGAGACATCTGTTTCTGATGCTTGTATTTGGTGAGGTTTGTTTTTCAATGTTTAGTCATGGTTTTGAAAGAGACAAAGAGGGAAGAGTGTGATGACACTAATTGTGGTGGTTTTAAAACGTGTCGGTGTGTTCTTTGCTCTCCTCCCATCAAGAGTCTAATTCACTTTCCCTTGCTCCCAATTAATAGAACGTGGTAGAAGTGACACAGCATGACTGCAGAAGCTGGCCATAAACGGTGACGGAGTATTTCCCTGGCTCTGTCTCTTGGGATGCTTGCTCTTGGAACCCAGCTGCCCTGCTGGGAGGAAGCCCGGGACACCTGGAGAGCCATGGGCTGGCGTCTGGCCAGCAGTCCCAGCTGAGCTCCCGGCTAACAGCGGCATCGGCTGCCAGACATGGAGTGAGGAAGCCTTGGAAAAGAGTCCAGACCAGTCCCCGTCCTACAGTGACCTCATGAGAGACCCCACATGAGAACTGCCTAGCTGAGCCCAGTCAACCCATGGAAATGTGAGAGATTCTCCTCTTCTTCCTCCTCATGAAAATTGTTGCAGTTTTACGCCACAAAGTTTGGGCTGGTTTATTACTCAGCAATAGCTAACTGGAACCCTAAGCGATGGCAAGTTTTTACAAATGATCAAAGGCCTCATTCTAATTTCCTCTTAATGTTCTTTCTCTTTCTCCTTTATTTTTCCTGTTCTGTAAGAAAGCACATGAGGATAGGTCACGTACGGCAGTGCTGAAGTGGGTTCTGACCGAGCATTGCACCAGAGGGCCTGCGATCCCCTCACCTGGCAGCTCCCTTAGCACTGGGACCGAGGCCGGGCTATGAAGCTGCACATCCAAGAAGATGATGCTTCAGAATCTCTCTATGTTCCCAGAAGGCGGCTCTCAGGTAAAGGGTGAGGTATTAGTTAATACGTAGGTGGGCATTTGTTTTGTTTCTTAAACTGGTTATGGCTCATATGCTCTTGGCACAGTTTGTCTCCATGACTCTTGTTGGACTCGAGGTTGGGTGGTGGGGTGTCACCTAGCAGTGTGCAAACACTGTTCCTGGGGGAGGTTTATGTGAAGTAGAGGAGAGCTCTAGACTGCCAGGGTGAGCAGAAAAGTAAAGAAATCATGTTGGAGTGGGTAACAATAATAATTCTTAACTCCCATTGTACCTATTGTCACATTATTCTGTTCACATAATATATATTTTACCCTGTGACTAAGATTCAAAGATTTTCAAAACCACTTTTCTTACTTTAAATAGTGAATTTTATGTATCACTAAGTTTGTAATTACACAGAAGCCAGAGCTGTCTTACATCCAGTGTGGAACTCTTGGCAATGCTCCACTCTGGCCTCGGCTCCACCTTTTGAAGAAAGGACTTTTCCTTTTCCTGAGACCGTTGAGGAGGAGAGGGAGCGTGAGCACGAGTGAAGTCTTCTGGAAGCGAGGATTCTGGACACCTCAGAGAGGGACATGGAGGACAGCGGGACCTCCCCAGCCTGCCTGGAGCCGGGCAAGGAGAGGCTGTGAGAGGGGCTGCCTGGGGCTCCCATCGGTACCGAGACAGGAGAGAGAACTGCTCCTCTGCTCCCAGCCTGCTCCTCTCGATCCTTCTTGATTTTTCCCTAAGTTTAGAGCAGTGCCAGGCCACTGCAAAGGGAAGACAAGAGGATTGCAGTAGTCCTCCCCTTATCCGGGGTTTCACTTTTTGCAGTTTCAGTTACCTGTGGTCAATAGCAGGCAGAAAATATTCAATGGAAAATGCCAGAAATACACGATTCGTCAGTTTTAAACTGTGTGCTGTTCTGAGTAGTGTGATGAAATCTTGCACTGTCCCGCGTCTCCATGCCGTCTACGCTGCCCGTCCTTTAGTAGGACTCGGCCATCCCGTTACCAGAGCGACTGTCGTGGCATTGCTGTGCTTGTGTTTAAGTCACCCTCATTTCACCTGAGGAAAGCTCAAGAGGAGTGATGCTGGCAATCCAGGTATGCCAAAAAGAAGCCGTGAAGTGCATCCTTTAAGTGAAAAGTTGAAAGTTGTCAACATTGCCTAGTGAAGTTTTCAAATTCGTCGCAAAACTTTTACTACGGTATATTGTTATAACTGTTCTATTTTATTATTTGTTGTTGTTAATCTTTTACAGTGCCTAGTTTATAAATTAAACTTTATCGCAGTTGTGTTTGTATAGGAAAAAGCATAGTGTATAGGGTTCAGTATAGCCGAGCCTTCAGGCGTCCACTGGGGGTCTTTGAACGCACGCCCTGCAGGTGAGAGCACTGCAGCTCAGTTCAACATCTAAGCGTTCAGCACATGCGAGGAGCTCGGCGCTGGAGGTGCAAAGGTGAATACAACCAAATCCCTGCTCTAATGTAGACTTATAAACAGTGATCTCTGTATAATGTGCCAAGGAACAAGTGGGGGCTGTCTAACACTTACGGGGTCACGGGGGCCACTTTTACTGAGGGACAGCAATGCCACAGTGGAAAACATTTCACGGCTCCTTTGTCTTTTTCACTCTTGGTATTCTACTCCTGCCTTGTCACTTACCACTTTTTACGGCGATCTACACCATTTCTTAGGCATGCCATAGAAGGGATTCATCCATGTAATTAAATAAGAAATCGTATTAACTAGCATTTCCATATGAGGACTTTTATGAATATTTCTGCATTCAATCCTCATAAAAACTCTACTAAGAAGATTCTATTATTATCCTGGATTTATGCATGGCCAGCGAGGCACAGACAGGGTTAGTATAGTAACTTGCTCAACGTCACACAACTGCGCATGATGCAGTTGGTGTTTGGATCCAATTCCAGAGCTCACATTCTGTACGTCTGCTTCTAACAGAACACTGCTGTCTTTTCTGATCATGAGACTTTATTGCCTAAGTACTACACTGAAAGCTGGACTACTCATTCTGAGCGGGAATGTTGCGTGCTTGAACCTTTAACCCAAAGAGCAAAACCTTGGCCTCTCCTGAGGACCTCCCGAGAGTGTAAGGTAGGTCTTGGGGAACTTTCCAGAAAAAGAAGCTGGATATGGCCTCGTGCACAGGGGGCGAGCCTTTACCTTCTTCTGGCACTGAACAAAAGGTCACATCGTGCCCACCTGGAAGCTCTTTGGATTTTGATCAGTATTTTTGCCTTTCCAGCAGACGTGAGGCTTTTATTTGTGCTCAGGCACCTGTGAGCTGGGGAAGTCGAGCCAGACCATCTCCTTTCCATGAGAGTCTGAGCTGGTTTGGTCCTAACTGGCTGCTGGATTTCAGAAAAAAAAAAAAAAATAAGACAACTGAAATACGTAAGTTGGAAAACAAGAATTTCCAAATACCCTGCCAGGGCTTGTTAAGCATTCAGATATCCTGGGCCCCCCAAAAGAAAAAAATTAACAGATGTCTGTGGTGCATAAGATTTTTTCCTAATCTTTTACACTGACACTCAAACTCATTTTTCAAGGTCTTTGCCATTCTCTGGTATTCGTGTATGATTGCATAATAGTATGAAATATTAGCCAAAGTCTTCTTTTCCCAGTATTTCTCTCCCCGCCTTGTACTTCCCTTAATGAAGTGCTCACTACTTCTCAAACTGACCACGAATTTCAGTCACCGGAGAAGTTTTTACAAACTAACCCTGTCTAGGCCTCGCCCCCAGATTGAATAAATTGATATTTCTACAGGCCTAACCCAGACATGGGCATTTTTGAAAAGCCCTCTCGGGGATTTTAATGGCAGTCAAGTTTGAGAATGACTGAACTTCCTGTTTTCAGAGGGATTTTCATGCAAGGGATAAAAAGTCAAGGAGAAAAAAGAAACATATTCTTAGCATTTGGGTTTTAACAGACTAGCAGGGGAGTGGAAAGGGCATGAGACAGAAGATCTGGCAGAAAACAGCTCGAGTGACAGCAAGACTTCCTTCCTCAGAAAGGGAAAAGATTCCTTGGGCTGCAAGAGAGCCCAGAGAGGGAGAGGGGAGCCAAAGGGGAGTGACAAGGCCTTCCTGGACACAAGGAGTAGGCCAACATGCCCCCAAGCCAGGGTACCAGGAGAGGTGCTGTAAGTGTGAACAGATGTCTTCATGGACAGAGAAAACCAGACCCCTCCTCCCTCCCTCGCCTCAGGCCCTTGGCATAACATGGGCTTCCTAGAACGTAGACGACATTTTTGGGGGGAAGGGAGAATATTGAATTTTGGTAGGGGGAAGGGAAGGCTCAGTATAGAAATTAGGTTGAATTATAGAAAATGAAGAATGCTGTATATCTTACATACCTGCTTCTGACACTTGTGTACATTGCATTTGGGTCTGTTTTTTCGCAGAAAGAATAGTGAGAGAGACTCTCCTCTTGTTGGCCTTGTTGATTCTGCTCAGCAGCAACAGATTTGCCTTTGACCACCTGGTTATCGAGGGCTGTATGTTCTTAACAGGGGCCTGAGGAAGCTGTTGTGCAGTAGGGGTTGTTGAAGGTTGATACCGATCACCACTTTAATAGGAGTGTACTCTGCCAAACGGACCAAATTCCATTCGATGGCACTACCAAGTAACCCTGGATTTAATATTCCACAGTCTCATCCTTTATTAGAAACAATTGAGATATTTAAAAATTAATTCTATTTGTGTATTAAACAAGTAGTATATTTGCATTGTCTTAATCCAAGAGAGAAAAAAGGTATGTAGTAAAACTCTTCAATCGGTCCTGATGCCAACTACCCAGCTCCCTTCAGAAGCAACCAGCGTGATCAGTCTCTGATGCGTCCTTTGGAGATATTCAATGCACACAGAGGCAAATGTGTAAACATTCTCAGATTTGTTTTTCTTTTCCATCAAATGGCAGCTGATATAATTGTTGCAGACCTTGATTTCTGTATCAAGACACAATGGGCCTTTCGTTCTTTTTTGTGGCTGCATGGTAGGCTGTTGAATGCATCCCGCAGGATTTATTTAAACAGTCCTTGTTGAACAGACAGTTTTAGATTATTTCCATTCATTAAGCATTTTTAAAAGTGATCGGATATCAAGGATCCTCTGAAGAGCTTCAATTCCTTTTTCTCTAGAATTACCAGTTTGATAACGATGAAACTGTATGAATCTTAACTGATATTATTTCATCAGCATATCAGTTCATTTAAAAAGCATTTTAATTTTACACATTAAAAGATGCTTTATCACTAAATTATTACATTTAGACTTTTAAGGAGTTTTATGGGATTTTTCTTTCCCTCTTTAATAACCCCATCAAATTTTTATGTTCCCAATCCATTTTTGCTGGTCTGGGCTAATGTCTGTTTTAGTGCAATTGACAGTATAGTACTTCAATATGCTATCATGCTGTTCTCCTACCCCAAAGTATTAGCAGAGAACTTGGAAATATCATTAAGTCACTTTCCATTTGAAAATCCTTGCTTTGGATAGAAGTATTTCCTTTAACTGCTCAAGAAACCTGGCTAAAACGAACACCTTATCTGTGGGAGAAACACATCATTCTTTCCATTACTTATTTTTCATAAATAAATCCAACTTGCCAGCCTCTTCAGGTGTTAAGATTTAAGCCATTTCTAGGTGAAATTGATGATTTAAGTCTTTTCTATGATTGCCTGGTTGCGTTTGAGATTCCACACTGGCATTAAATAGATTTAGAATTACAGAATCTTATTATTAACATGGACATGAAGGTTATATGATCTGGCTGCTCGTGACACAACACAAGACCACACTCCCCTGACCAATAGCTGTCTGAGTTGGTAACTTTCTGGGAAAGAAAATCACCACCTTGCTAGGCAGATCATAAGATTTTTCAAAAATGTATGCTTAAATATACTAATTTCCTTTTTAATCCAAAGATCAACGTATCATACTAGCTCTTATGGGGAGAGTGGCTTAATCTAAAGACAAATGACAGATGACATGAATCTAAAGTCAACAGAAATCTGCAAAGACATGGAGAGAAAATTTTAAGAGAGGCTGATTTCCCTTAAAATTAGGGTCAGAAGTTTCAGAAAAAGCATATTGCTAACATTTTACTTTTCCTTGCCTGTTTCTTGATATTCACCAAGGTGATCCTTTGGATTCTAGGAAGATTCACTAATGTTTGAAAGCATCATTTCAGTCTGAAGATGGTGATTCCACACTGTGTTCCTGTCCTCATATCCTATATTGCTGTAAGTTAGGACAGGGCTAATGGTCTTAGAACTGGGTGATTTTCGGGTGGCATTTGAAAATGAGATTGCTACAATTGATTTAACACTCAAAAATCTTACCTTTTTCCACAGGTAATATGGGCATAATAATTGTAGTGATGCTATATTTATACATCATACTCCACTGTGTTTGAGTGGAAAGGACCCATCCCCTACTCTCCTGAAATCACAACTCAGTTTTCCTTTAGAAAACAATGTTTCTTCTGTTGGATATAAGGCTGATGGGACTAGTGTCCCAGTCATTTCCCATTTCCCTGCCATGGGGTGGGTAGGTGATCCAAGTTCAATCACACTCTCCCCATGGAATTTGAATGTTAGGCAGAAATTGAAAACACTTAGTGCTCATCATTTGAGGGTATTACTCTAGAGAGACTAACATTTAGGTCTTATTTCCTTATAAGATCTATTTCTTTAGCCTTGCCTCCCATTCTGTGAGCCAATAAATCCCAATAAACTCCAATTTTACTTGAATTAGCTTGATCTGGTTTTGGTTGCCTGCAATCCAAGAACTCTAATGGATATAAGGATGAAGACAGGATATTGCTTACAAATCATTTAGAGGTCCTCAGATGTTAGCTATACCAGGAATTCTATTTCTTTTGTAATGGTTTTTAACTCCAACCAAAATGGGTTATTGTTGGAAGGTTAATTATGGGATCTTGCACAGCAAATTGAGTTGGAAAAAACATATTAATAAGCAGCTCAAAATTGCTAGGCTTACACAAATATTTTGACAGGTCTATCCTTTCTGGGTAGTTTATACTCTCCTTGGGATGAGTTATCCAAGCTGTTGGTGCTGGTTCTGTCGCTGGGAGATGAGGAGTGGTGTCTGGACTCTCTGGCAGGTTTCACAGTGAAGGGAAAAGCTGTCCACCAAGCCCTCTGTGTTTTTCTCTCATCTGGATCTTTTGTGCTTCAAGGATCTAGACTTTGGGACCCTTTCTCAGAGTCTCTCTTTGTCATCTTTATCACGCTCCACAGATGGACCCAGGTGGCTGTGGGGGCAGCATGAATGTCCACTTGCAATTTTAATTTCTGAAAATAATTTTTTTTGCAATAAATGAAAAGACTGCCCGTATACCACTTTACCTCTGTCTCTCAAAATCCTACCAATTCTTCAAGCATAGTAAAAATTCTTAATATTTTGCAATGCTTTTCCAGTTGGCTGCATCTGGGAAGAATCCTTCCCACTCTGACACCCTCTGATGTGTATCGTCTGTACCAGACTGGTTGGCATGGATCTCACACTGCTCTATAATCTGACCTTTATTTATTACACAAACCTTATTTCCTGTCATTGTTCCTCAGCTGATTGAGGCAGGGATTTGTTTTATGAAGCTCTGCATCTCTGGTGAGGGTGGGCTTCACTGCAGTCTCACCTCTCCTTATTCTCTCCTCCTCCTCCCAAAAATTATACATGTATGTTCCTTGACAGGCTCTGAAGGCATTGAGCTTGGGACCTCAATTCTGTTTGCTTTATCGATAGCCAACAGGTACACATTGTTGCCGTATCTCCAAATACTCTGTATACCTGCATATGTACCTACTGCTCTCCATATTTCTCTAGTGTGTGTGCTTTTAAAACTCCTTGACGACAGTGATGCTTAAGCGCACACCATGACAAAGCTAGGCCTTCAGTAAACACTGGCAACTGTTGATTCGAACTCGAGGTTGTCATGAGAACAAACTTGTGCAGTGGATCCATGTGTGGCTTTGAAGCTTTGGGGTCATGCTTCAGCCTCAGGATGAGCTCTTCTCCTCTAGGAACATTGTAGACGTTTGCTCTCTCGATGAGGAAGCAAAGAACTTGAATAGAAATTATATTTGCAAAAGTGCTTGTATAATGAGCCTGGTATACAGCAAGAGTCTCTGTGGGCAAAGTGGAAAGGCGCTAAGCTCTGTGACTTATTTTAGCCACAGAAGTGTACATGCAGATGTGATGCTAACTGACCAGCAGGGCTTTGGGGAGAGCTTTGGGGGGCAGGAGAGCTGTGCTTACCCAGGGGACAAGCAGGCGTGGGGCACCTCCACACTCCTTGTTGCCTGAATTCCTTCCTTGGGTACAGCTTGTTTGAAGACACTGCCCTTCTATTTCAAATTGACCCTGAGGCTCAGACTGGATCTGAGACAGGCCAGAAAGAGTAGAGGGAAAAAGTAAAGAGCCAGCAAAGATGGCAGATGGCTTGGAAAACAGTAGCACCCATGCTCAGATCACTCAGTGCCTTGGAATGATTTTCAAAGATGTAAAAATACCTAGCTCTCTGGGAGGCCGAGGCGGGCGGATTGTTTGAGCTCAGGAGTTTGAAACCAGCCTGAGCAAGAGCGAGACCCTGTCTCTACTAAAAACAGCAACTAAAAATATATGGAAAAAAAATTAGCCGGGCATGGTGGCGCATACCTGCAGTCCCAGCTACTCGGGAGGCTGAGGCAGGAGGATCGCTTGAGCCCAGGAGTCTGAGGTTGCTGTGAGCTAGGATGATGCCACGACACTCTAGCCCAGGCAACGCAGTGAGACTCTGTCTCAAAAAAAAAAAAAAAAAAAAAGGTAAAAATAGACACAGAGGCAAAATAGAGAAGGAAGAGAGAGGAACCCAGAAAAACAAATATGATGCCATATTACCTTAACACGTACCAGGACTCAGCATGTATGTGTTGGCTATTGATAAAGGAAAGCCTTTTCTAATTTTTCAAGTCTAATACTATGTTAGATTGTATCTATTTGTTAATATTTTATATTTACATATTATCTCACAGACTGCATTTTTTCATTTACTATCCTCTTGAAAACCATCTGGGAAACACAGGCATAGGTGTGACGATGTTTTTTAACAGCAGGGAAAACTTGCTCAAGATTTCCTCGCGGTCCTTCCAGGCAGAGCAGCGGCTCCGACTCAGGCTGTCCACATGCGTTCTAGAGCTCCTTATCTCTGAAATAGTTTCAGTGCGTTTCTAAAGTGGGGCTAATAATGAAACGGCAGGCTCATTATTCACGTTTGGTTTTCTCTCTTGAATTTCCAGTTATGGGACGGAGGCAGGAGGCACAATGCTCAGCTGGCTCAGTCCCCAGGAATGCGCTCTGTGGCCTGGATGCCTGACCCGCCCTTTTCACTCTCCCTGATTTCATTAAGGGCGCTCGAGGGGACTGTGCCTTTTGCACTTGAGTAGAGCCAAAGCAGGTCACCCAGAGTTATATTTTATCCAGTGTTACTTTTCTCTAAGGGCAACGTTATCTATTAACCACCTTCTCTTCACCCACATCCCTGCTAAGGGTTGTGAAACATGAAGATGTAAAATTTTGAAACGATTTAAAGCCTTGGTAAAGAAAACCCTTTCTTTGAGGGAGGTGGGCTTGGAAGGGATGGGAGGGCATCGGTGCTCTCTCTTTTCCCAATTCTGTTAACTTTGGGACATCAATGTGGGAGCTCTAATTTCATGTGCTCATACAAGTCTCATGCTGGGAATATTCTTAAATATCAAAAGCCATCAATACCTTTTGCCTGGACTATTATTATACAATAACTTCCTTATTCCGTTCTTCATTTAACTGCCCAAACTGGCTTTCTGAAGCTCACCAGGGCACTTTCAGTACCTCATTCTTCCTGGTGTGGAGGAGTCCCAGGCATCAGGAAGCTTGTAAGGCTTGGAGGCCCCCCAGAGCTGACTCCACCTACCACTCCCCTCCCACCCAGCGCTTCCATCTGCTCTAGGCCTCGCCACACCCTCCAGCCTTGGACACGCAGTTTTCTCTCCCTTTAGTGCTCTCCTTCCAACTCTCTCCTCTAACCACTTAATGAGTTTCAATTTTTTAAAAAGTGTAGCTCAAATTTCCTCTTTCCAGAAACTTCTCTGTCCCCTCTTTCCTCTAATAATTGATTCTTCCTTCGTCTGTTTTTTATAACCTTTCCTGTGCCACTTTTAGAGATCTCCTATTCTATCAGACCTGGTTGTTTATGACTCTTTTTGGACCGCGTGTGTGCGTGCGTGTGGGCGTGCATGCGTGCGCGTGAGTGTGTGCACGTGAGTGTGAGAGAGAGAGAGTCAGGATCTAAGAAGAAAGTGCAGAGCTCGGAGCAGTGAGTAGCGTCTTTTCAGAAGGGGAGAAATCCCAGTGAGACACACGATCACAGTTCACGCGGGACTTTCTGCTGATGCCTGCAGCTTCGAACTGCTTTTTCTTACACCGAGAACAAGTGCGGGCATCCAGCGGGTACCGCCGTCTCCTGGAAATTCCCTCACTTTAGAGCGACCTCCCTGAGGCCGGGACCAATTCCTGCTCATCCCCACATGCAGTCGAGAGCACAGTGCCTGCCTGCAGCGGGGTTCAGCACGTGCTGGTGCAACGCACGACCCAGCAGCTCAGGACCTTTTCCTCCTCCAGCCTGGCCTCTTTTCTTTTTTTTTTAATGTTATTTTTTAAAATTTCAGAATATTATGGGAGTACAAATGTTTAGGTTACATATACTGCCTTTGTACAGCCTGAGTCAGAGCTACAAGCGTGTCCATGCCCCAGACAGTGCGCCAGCCTGGCCTCTTGGTCTCTCTCACCTGCGCCTGGCTTGCACCCGGATGACTCCAGTGCCATTTGTCTGTGGGACCCGGGCCAAGTCTGACTTCAGCTGCTTCTCCACATCTGTCTCTATGTAGCCTGGGCACTGGATGAGTTTCAAAGAACTGAGGGCCTGACACCTGGAGCCAACTCCAGCCCTGTCCCTCTCGTACCCCCGCCACGCTGGAGGCAAGTGTGGAGGGTCAGCTCCTCTCCCACCCCCCATCTCCTTATCTCCCTGAGCCCTGAGTTGCGTGTTTATGAATTCCTTTCCCTTTCAGGAATGTCCTTGCCATTGTTCTAATCTAATACTTTTCTTCCCAAAATAAATTAACAAAAGCAGAACAAGCCCAAAATAAGCAAGGCTGCATTCTCCTCCTTGGAATGCTGTGTCTTTATAAAACAAGTCAATTGACGTGAGGTCCTGGGTGAATTTCATCTCTGTGGCCTGGTGCCTGATGCCCTGACAGTAAAGCCTTAGGCAGCACTGATTAACATCATAAGCTTGCTCAAATTGCACTCTTATTGGTTTTTTTAGATAGGCAGCAAAAGGGAAGCTTGTTTTCAGTCAGTGTTTATTGAGTACCCGTAATGGGTGCAGGGTAGAGAGCAATAGAGCCACTAGAGGCAAGTGTACCGCCTTCCTCAAAGCTAAAGATAAAGATTGAATTTCTAATCCCGCCTTAAGGTGGCTCCTTACTTGTTGCTGAAAGAGTGGGAGGCATTTCTTCATCAAAATTATTAAGCTCACACGTTTTCAAACATCAAGATAAGAGAGAATTGAAAGTATTTTTAACTCCGGGAGGTATTGTTACTGCTTTCTTTGTGTGTTTGGATTTAAGTTAAATTTAATTTTTTAAATTACTGAATTCACTAACAAAATAAAGTAGAAAAAAACCTCTTGCTTTTTAGTCCAATAGAGTTTACTCCTTCATGAGGGAAATAATCAGGCTGGTACTATGGACAAAACAATGCTTCCAAATTTGAAATACACACTTCATCAGAGTAAAAGAAAGAGAATTTTAAGAGCACGTTTGGAGATTCAGAAGTGTATCAGTATATCTTAAACTTTATGTTTGTTGATTATATGTTATATTCATTTGGAATTTCAGAATAAAAAAAGACATCTGATTTACTTGGCATCTGAGGCTCTGTGTTCTAGAGAAGATTACAAAGAAGATTGAGAGATTTTGCTTCTGGTCAAGATGGAACAACAGGAACTGAACTTACTCTCCTGCTTGAAATAACGAAAAGATCAGATAAAAAATGTTTAAAACATGGCTCTAATGCATAGGGCATCAGGTAGTAAGGACAACGATCCTAGAGATGGAAAACAAATGAAGGGAGCCCGCGATTGCCACAGTTACTGTGTGGGAAGTTTCTAGTCTCCAGTGCAGGGAGACGGAGCCCAGGCAGAATCTAGGGGTCTTCTTGAGTTGGGAAGACAGAGCTGTAAGGCTGGGAAGCAAAGACTGCTGGATTCCGCAGGGCAGAGAATCAGAGAGGGAAGAGTTGTGCAGGGAGAGCTTCGGGAATCTGTAATATTCAGTTCAGGACTAACCAGTACAGATGTTTGAGGAGACTGAGGTTGGGGAAGAGCCACCCAGAAGGAGTAGAGGAAGTAGTGCCATCTGTAAATTTTCTCTGATGAAGTACTTTTCAAATCTTTGACTATTTTTCACTGAATTTTTGTTTTCTTCTTATTCAGTTTTAAGAATTTTTTTTATATGATGAACACAAGTCCTTTGTCAATGTGTAATATGTACTTATTTTCTCTCAACTCATGGCTTATCTTTTTATTCTCTTAACACTGTTTTCCTAAGAACAGAAGTCTTAATTTTGATGAAGTCTAATTTGTATGTTTTTTTCTTTTGTAGATCATGTTGTTGGTATTGTTTGTAAGAAAGCTTTGCCTTACTCAAGATAACACAGATATTTCTCCTATGGTTTCCTCTAGAAGTTTTATGGTTTTAGGTTTTACATTTAGGTCTATGACCCACTGTTAGTTAATTTTTGAATATGCGCATATATGTGATAGGCTTTTCCTGGACTTTTTATTCTGTTTCATTGATCTATTTGTCCATCTAGACAACAGTGCCATGCTGTCTTGATTACTATAGCTTAGCAAGAAGTCTTGAAGTCAAGTAGTGAAAGTCCTCCAACTTTGTTCTTCTTTTACAAGATTATTTTAACTATTATAGGCCATTTGCATTTCCATATGAATTTTAGAATCAGCTTGTCAATTTCTAGAAGAAAGTCTGATGGGATTTTGTTTAGGATTACATTGAATCTATAGATCAGTTTGGAGAGAACTGACATCTTAACAATATCGAGCTTTCTAGTCCATTAACATGGTATGTCTTTCTATTTATTTATCTTCTTTAATTTTTCTCAGTAATGTTTTGTAGTTTTTCATTCTGATTTTTCTTTTGTAAGATTTACCCTTAAGTGCTCTTTTTTGTTTTTTTGTTTTTAGAGTTTCACTCTGGAGTGCAATGGTGTGATCATAGCTCATTGCAGCCTCAAACTCCTGAGCTCAAGCCATTCTCCAACCTCAACTTCCTGAGTAGCTGGAACTACAGGAATGTACCACCAAGCCAGCTAATTTTTCTTTTTTTTTAGAGATGGGGTCTCACTATGCTGAGACCTCAGTAAAATCCCAGTAAAATCAGGGAATCTGAATGAATGAGCTCATTATTTGATTACAGTGATAGTTTCACAGATGTACACATGTCAAACCCTATACTATAAATGTGTCCATTTTTTTTTTACCAGTTATTTCTTTATTAAATTATTTTAAATAAAAGTAGGTACTATAGGAACTCAGTCTGGGTTTAAGGAAGGAACTGACATTTCCATGAACTAGAGACTTTGATCAGTGAAGTCATAAATATTAAAATTTTTCATAGCCATTACAAGTAACTAAAAACAATCAAATATTGGAATCTGTTGAAAAATTCTCATCAAAAAATAAATACACTTTCAAAACATATGGGTGAAGGTACTGTCTGTGTGTACAAGATTTGTCCATTCCCAAAATGTTGCCCTCTGTTAAATAATAATTAGTTTCAATGGGAAGGAGGAATAATACAAATCTTGACATGATTTGGTAGTACAATAAATGTCATCAAAATTGGTTAAATCTTTTGAAAATTATCAAGAAACCAAAGAATTTTAAATGCCATTGGCCCAGCAGTCATGGTTATAGGAATCAGTGATAAAGATAAAATTGTCCTTTCCTTAAGGAAATACATAAAAAGGTCACAGTAAGTTTTAAAAACACTTAATTTAGAAGCATCTGGATTTTAAGAAATGAGTTTTTAATTTTAAAAACAACCCCAAAGTTCTAATAGAGTTGGCACTTAAAATATTTTTTTTGAATGAATGAATATAAATGATCACTGCAGACTGATTTTTGGACCAGGATGTTTTTCTTAATTTTTGCAACTCACACCGAAACTGAAAGATAACATAGTTTATGTGAATGGAAGTTACCTCAGTTTGTCATATCTTCCTCCTGTCTTATCACAGTATTTCCAGAGCCCATAGCAATGTCTGGTATTGATAGATTTTAATTATTATTTTTGAATGAATTAATAAATTTTAGTTGTGGTAAAACTACCCTGGGTACTTCCATCATTGTCTCCTACATGTCAATAACTTGCTTCTGGGAGACAGGTGGCTTTGCTTTCCTCCTCCTTCCTCCACAGATTCCTCTACCCCCTGCAATGAAGGCTTTCCTGCCATGCCTGGGTTGTTCATCATTCTGATGTTTCATCAGGGAAGCTGACAGCTTTCAGCCATTGTTAAACAAGGATTCTGAAACCTGAAACACAATGTGATAGATGTCTTGCTTACTTAGCTCTGGTGGCCTTTCCTGTGAAGGCCCAGAGGTGATTAAAATGCTTATGATCATAGAAACTAAAACCAAGAGAAAGGGCACCTGTTGGTATAATTATTTCGGACTTTCTTTTTGTAAACTTCTTGAGACAAATGGGCATTTGTCTCTTTTCCTGGTCATATGCTATAGGGAAAACAATTTGATCTATCACACTGAGATTTTTTTTGTTTCTTGAAGAAATCACAAAGATGAACTCCCAAAAGGCTTTGCGATTACAGCAAAGATCGATGTGTACTTCGAAATGGCATTGGGCTAACTTATTACATTTCCAACATTGAAAAACAACAGCACAAACCAAAAAACAATGCTTCCTTGAAGCATTTCCTAGTTACTTAAATAATTAACCCAATACTGAAAATTTATTGAAATAGATTTTCAACAATAAGAGATGTCCTGGAACCCTGTTAGGGTTTCTATCATATTGGGCTTTCTTATAAAGACAGATTTTTTAATTCCACAAAATAAAAATACCATAAAGGCTTAATTAAATTTAAAAAAAGAAAAGATCTATTGTGAGAAGAATGTAAATGGCTTTGCTTCTTAAGCTTGAGCTAATTTGAATCTCACAATCAATGCATGAGTTATAGTGCAAATATCCATAAATGTGCTGCTGGCCTTGAGGCTAGCTATCACATAACCCTCAAGGAAATACAAACAAATTGTTAAATAAAGAAACCAATAAAATGGAAAGAAAATTGCTTAAATGGTTTATAGACATGCTGATTGTTGGTAAAGATTCCCTGATCTTTTTTTTTGTTTGAGATAGAATTTTGCTCTGTCCCTTGGTAGAGTGTAGAGTCCTTATCACAGCTCACTGCTACCTCAAACTCCTGGGGGAAGGGCACTCCTCTAATCCTGGCTTGGGTAAGGCAAAGTTATAACTTGTAACCAAAATGTTTCTACCCCCATAATATCCTGAAATTAAAAAAAAAAACAAAAAAAACTCCTGGGCTTAAGTGATCCTCCTGCCTCAGCCTCCTGAGTAACTGGGACTATAGGTGCACACCACGCCAGGCTAATTTTTTCTATTTTTGGTAGAGACCAGCTGTTTCTCAGGCTGGTCTGGAACTCCTGACCTCAAGTGATCCTCCTGCTTGGGCCTCCCAGAGTGCTAAGATTACAGGTGTGAGTCACCACACCTGTAATCTGGTTAGATTCCCTGATTTTACTGTTCATACATTGCATTATTCAGCTAAGGCTGCTATTTCAAAATACCATACACTGGGTGGTTTAACCAGACACATTATTTCTCATGGTTCTGGAGGCTGCGAAGTCCAAGATCAAGGTGCTGTCTGACTTGGTTCCCCAATGAGGGCTCAATTTCTGGCTTGTACTTGACTGCCTTCTTGCTGTGTCCTCGAACGGTAGAGAGAATTCTGGTCCCTCTTCATCTTGTTATGAAGATACTAATCCCATCATCGGGGCTCCACTTTCATGACTTCAGCTAAACCTAATTACCTCCTGAAGATCCCACCTCCCAATACCATGACAATGTGGGTTAAGTTTTCAGTACATGAATTTTAGGGAAATACAAACATTCATTCCATAACATTCCATCCCTGGCCCCCCAAAACTTATGTTCTTACGTGCCAAATACATTCACTCCATCCCAACAGCTTCAAAAGTCTTAACTCATTCCAGCCTCAGTTCTAAAGTCTAACGTCTCTTCTAGATCGGATGTGTATAAATTCATCCTGAGGCAAAATTCCACTGTACCTGTGAACCTGTGAAATCAGACAAGTTATTTGCTCCCAAAATACAATGGTAGCACAGGCATAGGATAGATATTCCCACTTCCAAAGGGAGAAGTAGAAGAGAAAAAAGGAGTGATGGGTGCCAAGCAAGTCAAATGCCATTTGATCTTAAGACTCAAGAATAATCCTTTTTGGTTTGATTCTCTGCCCTCCAGGCTCACTAGGATAGAGGTTCTACCTCGTTGTCTCTGCTGGGCAGGGGTCAGGCCCCCAAGGTTCTGCGTGGCCTCATTTCCAAGGATCTGGGAGACTGCTGTCTGGCTTGCTGAAACTGAGGCGATGTGCCCTCCCCCTTTGAATCTGAGGAGGCCCCCTAATGATTTCTGAGTTGCTTTCAAGGCCATTCTGTCCTTGTCTTGCAGAATAGTGCATGTTCACAACCAAACAGCTCTGTGGTGCAGCCCTATACGATCTAGGAAGTCTGATAGTTTTTCTTCATTTTGTCCTACCTATGTCTCCTTCGGTCAAACTGGCAGTGTTTCTGCTAGTATATTCCCACAATTTCCTTTTAGGGTCTGGCTACACCATTCGTATTCTCTTCTGAACATGCTGTTTCATATTTTACAATATGGACAGGCTGGTAATTTTCCAAATCTTTTACGTTCTGGTTTCTTTTTTCTTAACAATTCCTTTTTCGGTTCATTTCTCTTTTTGAGTTTTACTATAAGCAGTTGGGAGGAACCAAACTGCTCCTTCAACAATTTGCTTAGAAATCTCCTCAGCTAAATATTGAATTTCATTGCTCACAAGTTCTACCTTCCACAAAACAGTAGGACACAGATACAATTTGGCCAAGTTCATTTCTACTTTATAACAAGAATCAATCACCTTTCCTCCAGTTTCCAATAATATGTTCCTCATTTCTGTCTGAGACCTTAGCAGAATGGCCTTTAACATCTGTCTAAGTCAATTCCTGCTGCTACAACAAAATATCGTAGTCTGGGTAATTTATAAATACAGCAATTTACTTCTCATGGTTTTGGATCTGGGAAGTCTAAGATCAAGGTGCTGGCAGCTTTAGTGTCTGATGAGGGCTGCTGCCTCTGCTTCCAAGGTGGTACCTGTGGGCCATGCCCTCACATGGCAGAAAGGGTGCGTGCGGTGTCCTCACGTGGTGGAAGTCAGAGGGTAAAAGGCAGTAGGAGGCTTCCTTCAACCTCTTTTATAAGAGCACTAATCCAGTCATGGGGGTAGAGCCCTCATAACCTTTTTTTTCGTTTTTAAAATAAATTTTACTGTGTTTACTTAAGGTATACATCATGATATTATGAGATACATATAGATTGTAAAATGGTTATATAGTGAAGCAAATGAACATATCCATCATCTCACATAGCTATCTTTTTTTGTGGCAAGAACTGCTAAAAATCTACTCATTTAACAGGAATCTCAAATACAGTGCAGTTTTATTATCTATGGTCTTCATGTTGTACATTAGATTTCTAGTCCTGTTCATCCTACATATCTGCTACTTTGTATCCTTTGACCTACATCTCCCCATTTCCTCTCCCACACCAGTAAGCGCTGTTTTATTCTCTATCTCTATATGCATATTTGATTTTTTTTTTTAGATTCCACACGTAAGTGAGATCATGTGATTTTTTTCCTGTGTCTGGCTTACTTCACTTAGCATAATGTCCGGCAGGTTCCTCCATGTTGGCAAATGGCAGGATCTCCTTCTTTTGTAAGGTACTTAATATGCCATGTGTGTATATATGCCACAGTTTCTTTATCCATTCATCTGTCGATGGACACTTAAGTTGATTGCACATCTTGGCTGTTGTGAATAATGCTGCAATGAACACGTAAGTACAGATATCTTTATGAGAGAGTGATCTCATTTCCTTTGAGTACATGCCCAGAGGAAGGATTACTGGGTCATATGATAATTCTATTTTTGATTTCTTTAGAAACCTCCATACTGTTTTCCATAGTAGCTACACCAATCTACATTCTCATCAACAGTGTACAAGGGGTCCCTTTTCTCCACATCCTTGCCAACATTTTAATCTTTTGACTTTTTTTAAAAAATAATAATCATCCTAACAGGTGTGTGGTAGTATCTCACAGTGGTTTTGATTAGCATTTACTTGATTATTAATAATCAAGTTATTTGATTTTCTACTGTTGATCTCCTTCAGGGCACACATAGAAGCTTGAGTCATTTATGTGGTTCTTTAGCTGACAATTTGAATTTCTAAGTGCATAGTTTTCTTTTGCCACATTGTCTCACAACATTAGTAGCAACCAGCCAATCTTATTAAATTCATGATTTCCAAAAATGTTCAAAAGTATCATATGCACAGTCAACCGTCCTGGCTTTGTGTAAGTGGCTGATTAGGAGCATTCCATGGAGATATTTTGTGTATCTTTATTGTCAGATCACACCATGGGCTATCAGTGTTCTCTTTACTACTAGAATAGAGTGTCCATAAATCCAATCAATATATTAATTTTCTAGGTGGTAGAAATTTGATCTCCACTGTCAGCATATTAGTAAGGTATGTCTGGGTAATATTCTATTCTTAAATGAATGAATTATTATTTATATTATCATGATATCCTCATCAAGTTATATTAATTTATTAAAACTGGGATTTCTGGTGGTAGCCAAGGGCTCATTTTTTTTTTTTTTTTTTTTGAGACAGAGTCTCACTCTGTTGCCTGGGCTAGAGTGCTGTGGTGTCAGCCTAGCTCACAGCAACCTCAGACTCCTGGGCTCAAGCGATCCTTCTGCCCCAGCCTCCCGAGTAGCTGGGACTACAGGCATGTGCCACCATGCCCGGCTAATTTTTTCTATATATTTTTAGTTGTCCGGCTAATTTCTTTCTATTTTTAGTAGAGATGGGGTCTCACTCTTGCTCAGACTGGTCTTGAACTCCTGACCTCAATCGATCCTCCCGCCTTGGCCTCCCAGAGTGCTAGGATTACAGGCGTGAGCCACCGTGCCCAGCCCAAGGGCTCATTTTTGGCAGAGGTTGGTTGCTAGGATTTTGTGGGAACACATACAGTAGCTCAGTAATTATTCATGGTGACACTAATTGTTATTGGCTGAATTGTGTCCCCTCGAAACTTATATGTTGAAGTCCTTACCACCAGTACTGTAGAATGTGACTGTATTTGGACATAGAGTCTTTAAAGAGGTAATTAAGTTAAAATGATGTCATCTAGGGTGGGCTCTAGTCCAATATCCTGCTGTCCCTATAAGAAGAGGAAATTTGGACACAAACATGCATAGGAGAGGACCATGTGAAAATACAGAAAGAAAATGGCCACCTACAAGCCAAGGAGAGAAGCCTCAGAAGAAACTAACCCCACCAACACCTTGATCTTGGACTGCTAACCTCAAGATTGTGAGGAGGTAAATTTCTGTTGTTTAAGCCGCCAGTTTCTGGTACTTTGTTATGGTAGCCTGAGCAAATTAATACCCTGGCGCTAAACACTAGGAAACCGTCCTGGGGAATCAAAATCATTGAACTTTGGAATTGGAAGGTCTAGTTCAACATCTTTTTTTTTCCTTTTAGAGATAGGGTTTTTCTATGCTGCCCATACTGGAGTGCAGTGGCTATTCACAGATGTGATCATAGCTCACTCTGTGTGGCCTCAAACTCCTGGCCTCAAGTGATTCTCCCTCCGCAGCCTCCCAAGTATCTGGGACTACAGGTGCGCCCCACGGTGCCTGGCCTGGTTCAGCATCTGTGGCATACGAAATATTCAGGCTTCATTTTTCCAGGAGTCGACCAATTTTGATATTCCAAAGAAGTCTCAGGCAGGGACATTTAACTTGACCCTCAAACTACCTACACAATGTCCTCCCCATGGATATGCAACTCTCCCATATTTATTACCATCTGCTATTTCTCTTTCCCCCTTTTTTCTTGGAGACATTCCCTCTACTTTCAAAAGCAAGAGTACAAAATCACGTCTCAAGTTGGGCCACTTAAAGCTGCTCCCAGCTGGAGAGCAATAACAGTATTTCTACCAACTGTGCTTAGCCACTCTGTCCATATGTGAACACTGTAAGCACAGTGCACCGTGGCAAGTTGTATTACAGCTCGTTCAATGCAACCACAGTGTTCCGTGTGCTCACTGTGTGCCAGGCACGGTGCAATGAAAGGGGGATGCGACGATGGGCGCGATGCTCTGCCTGCCCTCGCAGGGCTTAAAGGCTCCAATCCCATGAAGTAATCTGGTGACAGTGAGTGGGAGATGATATAACAAAGTTCCTGGAATTACTTAGCAGGAGACTTAGGGGAATCACCTGGTAACAGAGTCTTCCTCCGCCAGTAAGTACTTGTATACACTGGCCTGTGTGTCTGCCTTTTGAAAGTGCATCAGGATAAGAGAGAAGCCTGGAGAAAGGTAAATGCATAAATATTCCCATAGAGCCAGGATTTCTGGTACTTTTTTCCTGGATCACTCTGAGTTTTGTAATTTAAGAAGTTCTCTGCAATGTTCTGGGCCCTTAGCGTGGCACAGCAGAGCACAGTCTTTGCTCCCCATGTATCGCATGCTACAATTTAGAGAAAATGGGAAACAGCTTAAACAAAAAGCGGGGAAGAAGCAGGGGCTGTGCTTGGAGGCGCAGAGGAGTGGGAGGCAGGCGACCGAGAGCCGCGGTATTGTGCACTGTCTGGGGACATGCCGGAGGGGGGAAGCAAGCCTGCAATTTTTTTAAGCTTGGAAAAGGAATCAGGAGCTATTTCTTGGTTTGTGAGCTATGCTGTGGTTTGAGTTTGCCCTCATAAGGTTGACGGCGTGGGTGGATGGCATTGTTCGATTGTAAAGTGGGGCAGCAGTTGGTGAGTGGTTAATTTAAGAGTCATTGGTCTGACAGAACAACCCATGTGTCCTCTCCCATATGCGTGGGGGAAGGAGCCAGCGCTGCATTCGCTGTTTGAATTGACTCCCAGTAGCAGGGAGCAGCAGCCCTGTTTTGCAGAAGACAGATTTAGAAAGTTAAAGCAAGCTAACCAAGGTTAAGTTGGGAGCAGAGTTGGGATTTGAATTTAGCTTAGGCTGTGCACTTTCCACTGAGAATGGTTTGGATTTTATTTATTATTATTGTTATTTAATGCTAAAGAGAAGAGATTCAATAGTGTTCAGCTGAGGGGAGAAAGAAAGAACATCTGTGATCTCACTGCAGGGTCTGCGACTAGGCCCAGATCCCCTTGAGTCAGCTCCCTCCTGGAGCTACTCCTTTCTGATGTGGCAGCAAGGCCAGCATGGTGACCCTCATTCACTCATACCTGGGGCAGAAGACTCCCTGTTGGAGAACCCTCAGGATGTCAGTGGGTCACCTTGGTGACTGAATGGGTGTCAGCCCTTCTTGGAGGCTCTCATCAGGCTAGGGAAGCCTTGACTAGCCTGGAATGACCATTAATTTGAGGACTATGCAGACAGGTGCATGAAAATGATTGCCTCAGAGACATTTGCAAAGTGATGGGATCCTGTTTTCAAATGTTAACTCCTGTGTCCTTCCCCTGAGAGTCTCTGTCTCCATGGGCCTCTTCCCCACTGCTACCTGATTGGAGAAACAGTCAGGGCATCTTCTACTCTCCACCGCAGGGAAAAAGTGAGGCAGCAGCCAGAGGGAAATAAGGAAGTTCTTTCCCTTGGCTTTCAAGTTTTACATGAGTGGGCTCTTAGAATGACATAAAAAATAAAGTGGAAAACACCTTGTGCACCTTAGGCAATACGATAGATTTGGGAGAACACAAATAATATGAGAACAAAGCCTTCCTCCCCTTCCTTCTACCGGAAAAAAAAATTCCTGGACAGAGAAGTGGAAAGGGAGAGAACTTTGTAGGGTTTGTAGGGAGAGCATGGGACCATAGTGGACCCCAAGCACAGGAGTGCCACATCAAAACTGGAAGATCGCCAGCTTCCTCCTGGAGCCAGCATCATCAGTTACCAGCATCCCTGTGGGAACTAAGAAGCACTTGCCAGCCGCCTGTGTAGTGGAACAACACGATCACACTTACCACTGGCTTCTGGTGAGGACTTCAATTTGACAGTGGTCACAACTCATTTTGACATCAGTCCAGAAGGAATGTCACATGTTTGGGCTCTGAGTCTTTTTAGTCTTCATTTGACTTAACACATGTAGAATCTCTCCTCCCATTTTCCCAGATGGAGAGTGGGGTCCTGGATGCCTGCAGAGGGTCACAGTGGAGGAAATAAGAGCCCCTCTCTTGCGTTTGGATGGGCTGAGAGGAACCAAGTTCAAAGTTCCTTAGGCTTCTCTCCCTCACCCCATGTCACCTGTCAGCATGAAGAAGTTTCCATAGGTGCTTTCTAACGAGCCATATTTCTCCAGGTACAAGAATGGACAGACATCATCTTGCTGAGGCATCAACTCATGTCTTCCTGTTGCCCGCATGGGGCCAGAAGAAATCTGTTGCTGAAGCTAGCTTTTGGGCACAAGTGCTTCAGTGTTTCACGTGCTTAAAATTCCATCTGTGCAAGTTCAGACATGACCTGAGAGCTTGTCAATTCTAGTTCAGCTCAGCCCTCCTGGGGCTCGGGCTTGGAAGAGGAAAAGTTACCTCCGTCTCTCTCATATACCCATCCCCACTGAGCGAGCAGCTTCATCTCCCCAGACCATGCCACCTGGGACTTGGTAACAAACTTGGACAATTCCGTTATCCATGCCCGGTACCATGAGAGTAAGCTGGGAGCTGCCGGGGGGGATCACAGCTAGCCCTGGATAAAGACAGAAGCCCTCTGAGAAGGAGCGGGGGAGGGCGCTGTGCTTGCCAGAACTGGACCAGCACAGTTATTGGTCACATAACCCAGGAATGGAGGCAAATCTGGTGACTTTCTGGGAACAGGACAAAGTATCAGCTTCCCTCTTTATGGGCTGACATCCTAGAATTCAAAGCACCTGGGCAACAAAGGGAGGCGACGAATAGTGGGCCGGAGATGTGCCCGGGTGAGGTCAGCAGGCAGCTCTTGGAGCTCCATTCCTTCCGGGTGGCTGCAGCTGCAGAGAGCTGCCCTGCCCAAGAGCACACCCTTCCCAGGGTAGGGTCACAAAATATGCCACTCTCAGTTACGCCATTTTGGCATAAGGATTATTGCGAGCCGAAGGCAGTTGAGAAGAAGCAGATACAAGAAAAGCTCTCTGCCCTGACCCTACTTGCCAAAAAGCAGGATATAAATTTATAAAGGTGTCTCCCTCCCCACTCTACCAGGAAAGACAGGAGTTAATCACCCGAGATAGTCCTAGACCCTTATCAGCCCCAAGAAGGCACCATTAGGACTATCCAACGGTCAGGGAAGGGAGGGGGCTTGTTCTGGGCTTTGGCTGGGGAGAGGGGAGGCAAGAAGCAGGTACTGAGGGCAGGGGCTGGGCACAGGCAGATGAGGTTAGCAGGGGAGAAAGAGCAGGGAGGGCTGGACCAAAGCTGCGGGGGAGGGGGCTCTGCATGCCCCTCCCCTACCCTGAGGCTGCTTTCTGTAACCACTGGCACAGCTGCCCTCCACATACTCTTGTTCTTGCTCCTTTTCTGGTACCTTCTCAGAGTCCTGGCTGCAGTCATCACACCGTGCCGGGGTTTTCACCTCCTACCCCTTTCCCCCGTGCTCACTGCTGGGGAGCTCAGAGACACCCTGGAGGAGCCGCAGCCCAGCCCCTCACTGCAGACCTGGCTGGACCCACAGCCAGTCTGCACTGTCAGCTGTAGGGACACATCTCAGGCTGCACCCCTGGCATCTGTGGCATCCCGAGACCAAACTCACGTTTCTCTGAAAATGAACACGGCAGGCTCCCACAGTCGCATTATTATTACTATTATTTTTTTTTTCAGGTTCTCAAGCTGGAAGCCTTGAGTCATCTCTGGCTTTTTTTCCCCCCCAATGCCTCCTCCAAACCATCACAAAAATTCTGCAACTTCTTTAGACATTTTTCATTCCCTTTTGTGCCGACACATCAGGCTCTAGGTTACCTGCCTCAAACACGGCCCATTCCCTCATCCCCATGCCCCAAGAAATCCATTAGGATTTTAGGGAGTAGATCCCAGGACTCTATATTTTTCAATAACCTTCCAGGTAATTAGTTTGCACGATAGTTTCGAGTCAGGACTGAAATCTGTGTTGCTAAGAGAATACCAGCATGTAGTGGGTATAGATTAGGTTATGCTCCTGTAACAAACTCATCCAGAAATCTTGGTGGCTTACATAATCAGTATTTATTTTGCTCATGCAAATTCCAATACAAGTAGGGCTGCCTCCTTCTTCCTGTAGCTATACCATCTGGACCATGTGGTCCCCAAGAGGTAGAGACTGGCGAAGCCCGAGCTGAAGGGACATTTCCCAGGGACAGGGCTGGGATCCGCGAGAACTCGGTCACGTGATCCCGAGCCCAGCTGCACCGAAGGTCTCAGGAAGAGGGCGGAGTCTTTGTCTCTAGGACATATCTGGGTTTCTTCTTGCCCCTGAGTATGGTTGTTCCCAAGTGTCTTGCAATGGCGCCCCCACTCGCATCCACTGCATGAGCCCTGGTTCTTAGAGCCAGGGGGTGGACACCCGATGCTCCTCCTGCGGCAGCGCCTCCTGCAAACACCAAAGGCTTGTTTATCAGCGTGGTCTCCTGGGCCTCCTGGCTCTGTGTTAGCTGCTTGGTTTGTTCTGGTATCCTCAGGATTTTTCCCTCCGGTTCCCTGGAATTTCAGGTCTATGAAAAAACAACTTCTCGGAGTTTTTTGGAGGAAGATCATCCTACATTGAACAGCTTTGGAAGATGGAGTGAGTCAAAACAAGGAAGGGCGTAGGGACCTGGCCCAAGTGTTGACAGGGCAGGAAGTCCCCCAGAGAGGCATAAAGGACTATTTCTGGACCGTTTTGTCCACCTTGCTTGTAAAAGTAAAACGGTCTCTACATAGCCAGCACAGCTGCACAACAGGGCAGTTGAGGGCGGGTTTCCCTTAACAGATGGCCTGGGTAGAATCACAGGGCACTTCTTTCCAGTGGTGAGTCCTTGGCCAGTCACTTCAGCCCCTGAGTCTCGGTCTTCTCATCTGCAGAGGAAAGAGCAATTATTCCTCTCTCCCTAAGCGAGATGAGTATTGAACGAAACTTATTGCAGGAAGCGCTTAACAATGCTGTTATAAAATCCTTGTGTACTTAAACTTGAACATCGTAACTTTTATTATTGATAGATAGCCTGTAAATGTTGATTTCAACAAGAAATTTAGGGCGTTTACCTTAAGGAATGTACACTGCACATTCTTATGGAAATTCTGTGACAAAGGAATGTGGTCACCATAAAGAAGGTGGCGTGCTGGGGTTGCTGGGAGAGAGGAGCCCCCGACCAACCGCTGGGAGAGGAAGCGGCAGTTGCCCTTGCGACAGACCACATCTGCCAAGTTGCCAACATTTCATAATGTCGCCTGGGCGGGTGTGGAGAGTCTGTCCCTCAGACCGTTCCCATCTGCGGCGTTTTCTGCTTTTGCTGCAGTTGCAGTGCACGGCCTCGGTGGGAGGCTGCCTCTGCCTTTGAGAAACGGTTGGGAAGTAAGGGGGGGGATGGGGTGTACACTTTGGGGGCTGGAGTCCTTGTTGCCTGCTTGCTTTTATCCTTTCCTCTTTGGGGACCCCAGGTAATGGGAATAACAAGGAAAGGTGAAATTAAGAAAATGAGGGCGTGCGTGTGCCTGGTCTACACAGCGACGTTGCTTGGCAGTGGGGTCTCTCTGTCTTTGCGGTTCACGGTGGGGTTTTTCTTTCAGGCTTTGCTCTTACATAAGGGCAATGTGGGCAGCGGGTGGAGGTGGGAGGGTCCCATAGGGGCCATAAAGAAAGAACTGGGAGTTTGGGTGCAGTAATGGGGAGGATCTTACAGTGAGCAGATTTTGCCATAAAATAAAGGAAATGCTGGCTGAGTTATTTGCCTTCCAAAGGCTACAATAAAATGTGATATGTAGGGATTGCTTCTGATGGCCCTGTAAAATAATGTGAGCAAACATTTCAGGTCATTTGTGTGACATTTTTTCTCTTAAAAAATTTTGTTGTTAATCGAAGGTTTTCTACTATTTAGAAATATTTTCTAATAGAAAAGCTTCGATTAACACGAAATCACATTTCTTAATATTTTAAAATTGACAGTAGCCTAGGACAGTTGTACATTCAGTAATATCAGAATTTACAAGCTTAATTCAACTATACCTAATTCTAAATAGCTGCAGTATATATTTTCTCCTTTCAATTATGCATTCCTTCTCTGTTCTGATTATTGCAAGTTATGCAAATCTAGATAGAGAAGAGATTTAATTTAATCAACTGTGGGTTTGCTTACACCCATTTGAATATCAGCTGTTGTCTATATGTAAATGACTGGAGAGAGGAAAACCTGTTGCTATGCACCGTTACCAATTCCTGATAACCTTGTCAGATCTCAATGCCTGGCTCAAAGTCAGATTGGTTGCGGGAGGCTGCTTTGTGTGCCCTGGAGGAGGACACTTCACCTACTCCGTTCTGTGCCTGGGGTGATTCTGAAACCCAGCTGCTTTTTAAGACATTGTCAGGAAGACCTCCATCTTGCACATCATTTATGGTTTATGAGAGAAAAAGACAGGAATATGAGAGAGGGGGGAGAGAGAGAGACACAGAGAGAGAGAGAGAGAGAGAGAGAGAGAGAGAGAGAGAAAGGTTGTTTCTCCCTACCAGGAATTCTCCATTAACTCAAAGGAAGCTGCATTCTTTGCATTCCTCATTGAGAAAGGAGGCTAAGGTATCCATCCCCTGAGGAAAAATAGGAGACTAGACATTTGGAGCTGTTAGCAATCTAGGAGGAGAGAGAACCTTTTTCTCCAAATTGTGCAGTGTGGAGAGTAGTGAAATGATGAGCAGATTGAGTTCTCAGTTAACAAAGGGGCAGAGGACAACCTAAGGAAGGTGGTTCCTCTGGAGCCATCCCTATAAGCTAAACCACAGACAAAATACTGATCTCCCTGAATTGCTAACATTGCTCTTTGGTGGGAGGAAGAAAGGAGTGGGGTATTTTACAGGGTTTATAAACACACTATCAGTTCATCCTGAAGGTGCACGGAAAGTTTCCAGGCACAGATGTTGTTTTGCTTTAGAAAGCCAGAAATGTGTTCTTCATGGGAAAGCTGACCGAATCCTAGAGTTAATTCTTTCTTGTCTTCCCTGCAACCCTCCCTCACCTCCCCCCATCTTGCCGCTTTAAACTGGGTCAGGGAGAGAGTTTCATATTTTTGTTGTTGTTGTTACTGCGCCAGCTCAGAAGTAAAATGATTGGCTGAGACTTAGAGCTTAACAATTAACGTTAAATACAGGCAGCTGGCTGTGTTTTGATTAAAAGCCACAATCAAGAGATCTGGCAATCTGGAATTTTGTGATGGCTGAAGACTGTTTCTTTTTTTAACCCCATTTGCACCATTGCTGGTCGTCTGGGGCCTTTTCTTCTACTGCCACTGTGGTTTTGCGTGTGTAAAAATTGGCAGACATCCTCCCGGGCGATGCAAGATTGTTCAGTGCCTCACATAGCGAGGTGTGCTGTGTGGCTACCCACATGGTTTGTGGTTCTGCTCTGTTTGGTAAAAACAAACACTGAAGATGCATATCAGTTTGTTAGCACAATGTTGATTGCTCTTTTTTTTCTACTCAATTAATTGTTTATAAATGGAAAAATAAAAAGGGATTTAATTCCTTCCAGTGGCCAGTCTGTTCTGGAGGTGAACCGTATTCTGTTGTTTCTAGGGCCACCTTGTGGATAACAGCTGTATTTAGAAATTGGAAGTAAAGGATGGATTCTTTTGGAAAGTGTAGTAGGCTGTCAATGTAACTTTGGAATGCTTGGTTATAAGATCTAAGTGTAATAACCATTACTTAGCTTCTTTTTCTTATTTATTTATTTATTTGTTGTTGTTGCAATAGATTTAGGGGGTACAAGTGGCTTTTTGATACATGGATGAATTGTGTAGCAGTGAGATCAGGGCTTTTAGTGCACCCATCACCCGAATAGTATACATTCTACATGGTAGGTCATTTTTGATCTCTACTAGGGAAACATTTCAGAAAATATCCTATAATAGGAAAAGCTAGTAATTGTTGTGTATATGGAAATCTACTCATCACTATGAAATATACGAAGATAATCCAGATTTTGTAGTTTATTATAAATCATCTCAATTTCCGTGCAAGCCCCCCCATGCTGGGATGGGGAAAGTCATGAGAACACCTGCCTTCCAGCTATCTCGGTCTTTCAGATTTCTTCTTGCTGCCTCCCTTGCAGATGGCATCTGGCTATATGAGAAAACTAACATGACCTTGGGGTGGTGGGGAGGAGACCTTAGGTCCCTGAGCACTAGCCCCACCTCTTCTGGTTGCAGATGGGCCAGGCCATTCTCTCGTCTCTCCGTGGACTGTGCCGTGTGCAGCTGGTCCTTTCTAGCTTCTTGTTGGGTATGGGTCGTGGATCCGCGTGCTCCCCAGACCCCATAGCTTTGTGACCTTAATCAGCACAGATCATCTCAGTCTCTCTCCTGAGGAAATGGCAAATTTCTGGATCCTCTGCAGACCATGCGTGGGCTCTGGGGCACCAGCAACATTTTCTCATCTTGCCCACCACTCTTAGTCCTGCTATGTTGGATGTGGTGGCACAGGAATGACTCATTTCCCAAAGACATGCTTGGGAGTGGTCAGGCTTCCCCACGTCGATCTTCCCCAAGGTGGCAGAGAAGGATAGATACAGAGGACACTGGCAACCAACCTCTTCACTCTATTTTCTCTCTCTTTTTCCATATTCCAGCAGGGCTAGGAGCCGAAGGCTCTTCCCCTTTCTGCATATCACAGGGTTCCCTTTCATCAGATCTTGCATTCTTGCTATCCTGTGACTAACTTATAGTAAAGCTGCAGAATCAGTTTTGCCAAACCTGGCTTAGATGCTCTCAGAATCATCAAAATGATCCTATTTCTAGGGGCTCAAAATGCAATTTTTATAGTCAAAGCTGAAAATCAATTCTTTGGTTTTGTGCATTCCTAATGTAATTATTCTAAGTCCTCTTAGAGGCAAATGGATGCTTCTGGTTGGATGGGGGAGAGAGCATGTATTTGGAAACGCAAATTGAAAAGTGCACTGATGTCCTTCAATAAAGAAGATATTGAAAAATAGTAATATTGAAGATATTATCTTTATTTCATTATGTTATTATTAGTTCTGAAAATGCAAACATCTCATAGTTTGGATAAAAACTTAGAAAGTAAAGTACAGCCTCTATATTATTTTTTCCTGATGTTTCTTTCCTGACTTGACCAAACCGAGATCAGCTAATGTTTAGTTTTGCACTACAATCTCCTTAGAAGGTAAAAGCAAGAAGCTTGTGCATTTCAAAAGGGACCCATTGCAAAGAGGCGAGTTCATATATAAATAGTTTTCTTGACATGAGCTCTATGAACTCTATATCAAAGCAATATTAGCTGTTTGTAAACAGAAAGAAATTTGAATTTCTTTTGGCCCATAGTTCTTAACCTGTAGTGAGCCTCAGAATTATCTGGCAAGCATTTTCTAAGTGTTTTCTAGTCTCAGACTTACAGATTCTAATTCACTTGCTCTGGGATTGGTTTTATTGAATACATGGTTCTGAGAACATGCCTGGTTAAGCATCAGGGCTGAAGTTTACAATCTGTCCTCTTCTAATCCATTCTGTTGGGCACTTGACATCTATTGTTTTGCGCCGTCAGTCACCTCTTCTTGGGTGATCAGGTGTCTTGGCTGGGTCTGGTAGATCAACTATCACACGGTCAGGGTCCATTTCCTAGATGTAACAGCCTTCTATTTATTTACGGAATGCTCTGGGAACTCCAGCATGCCAAGGGATACTAAGATTCCCAGACATTTCCCTTGGTTTACGTGGAGCTGGGGAAAGGGTAGGCAAGGACAGGAGCTTTCTTCCCCATTGGATTTCATATATGGAGAGCTCCTGATGGTCTGTAGGCTAAAACCATTGCATTCCTGAAAGAAAAATCACCAGAAAGGAGAAAGACGTAGTAATTAATTAAATATATACAGTCATACATCACATGAGGACTTTCCAATCAATGTGGGACTGCATATGATGGTGGTCCCATAAGATTATAATGGGGCTGCCCTATACAGGTGCACCATTTTTTTATCTTTCATACCATATTGTTACTGTACCTCTTCTATGTGTAGATATGTTTAGATGCACAAATACTTACCATTATGTTACAGCTGCCTACAGTATCCAGTACAGTAACATGCTGTACAGATTTGTAGTCCAGGAGCAACAGGCTAGACCATTTTGCCTAGGTATATAGCAGGCTGTCCCATGTAGGTTTGTGTAAATCACTCTGTGATGTTCGAGCAATGATGAAATCACCTAACGACGAATTTCTCAGAATGTATACCTGTCATTAAGACATGCACGACTGCACTTATTGAACACCTACTATATGCCTGACACTGCATTGGAGATACGTGACAACAAATAGACAAGCTTTCTCCATTTCCATGGGGCAAGAGAGGAGACAGACAACAAAGGCAATAAAAATGAGAATGAGTAAATACACAAGACAATTTCAGATAGCGATGGGAGCCCTGAAGAATGGCAGATACACCAGGTGAAGCAGCAGGCACCTGGGTGAAGGATGGGAGAGTGGGTCTCTTTCAGTGTGGGACTGTACCTCCTGCAGGGCAGGGCACCCCGACATCACCCCCTCTTGGGCCTGCAGCCTGACCCTGGAGTGCAGAGACTCTTAGTGGAGGACAGGACCTGGGCCATGAAGGAAAGGATGATGTCACTAGGAACCTAAATGACAGGGCTGTGGGATCTTTCTCTGAAAGCTGGGCATGAGGGTTGACAGAGGCCAGGTGCCTGGGGGAGATAGGCAGGGATGTGGACACAGGCCCACAGCACAGGAAGGTTGCGGGTCTGAAGGGGATCAAAGCAGCACGGACCACCATCCAAGGCCAGGACAGTGACAACAGGCACCAGGGCAGAGGGCCGGTGAGTGTGGAGGACCCAGAGCATTGGGCCTGCAGAGCTCCCTCTAAAACACTCCCTCTGCTCCCACCGGCTCAGAGTCTGAGTGAGCAAGAGACCCTAGAAGGGGCCCTGGGGCACTCAGGTGCTCTCTACATACAACGCTAAGTGCTTTCGTGAATGTTCCTGGAAATAGTCAGTAGTCACTGCCAGTTAGCCAGTGGCCGCTCAGAGAGCGCAGATTGGTGTGTGGGAGGGAATGTGGTGGCAAAGCCATGCTACTAGCCTGTGAAGCCCGTTCTCATCTATGGCAGTATAAGAACCATGAGGTCGAGGATTCTTCCACTCTCAGCACCAAGCAAAGTGTCCCTGATAGCAGGAAGTAGGAACTCAACAAATATTTAGTGGTTTCTATTTGACCGTTTTGACCTTGGGCTTTGTTTTTTATATTTTCCCGTCTGAAGAAGCATTCAATTAAAGGTTGGCGTATAAATCAGATTGATGTGGGTAAATTAGTGGTTAATAAAATTAAGATTTTTTTCCCTTCCTGATCTTCTTGCAAACATGATTTGGATAATTTGCAATTATATTGAAGGAAGAATTAAACAATGATATGATACAAATGAGCTTAAAATGATGCTCTTCAGGATCAAACACACACAATTGCCTAATTCCTGGAGACATGCCCAAAGTTTGTGTTTCGGCTATCTAATGCTAGTAACAAACCACCCCAAAACTGAGTGGCTCAAAACAACAACCATTTTATTGTCTTTCCCAATTCTAGAGGTTGACTGGACTCACTTGTAAGAAGCTTCTGTTTCACATAATTTGGCCGGGGCTGCAGGCATCTGGGGGCTTGATTGGTTGAAATACCCAAAATGGTCATTTGCAGAGCTGGGCAGTGCTGTGTGGCGCTAACTGCTGACGGGACCTCGGCGAGGGCTCAGTTCTCCTTTTTGTGGTCCTCCCAAGTGCAATTCGGGCTTTCTCACAGCATGGCTTCTGCATTCTGACAAGAGGCACCCAAAAGGGAGGAAGCAGAAGTTACCAGTCCTCTTAAGGCTAGACTCACTCTTACTACAACATGTGGTTAAAGGAGTCGTAAGGCTGACCCAGATGTAAGAGAAGGGGAGATAAACTGTATTCAGCGTGAGAGTGGAAGCACAGGAGTCTCTGTCTTCGCACGCTATCTACCACAGTCTGAACTCTGGTCACCACAATTCACATCCTGCCCATGTGCAAAACATACTCATCTCCTCCCCCCACATTAGCATTATGGGGTTGGCTCAAAGTCCAGGATCTCATGAACAGGTTCAGGCATGGATGGGGATCCTTGGGGCAGCTTCTCTGGCGTGGCTCCTTGAGTGCAGAGTCCTGTAAACTGAAAAGGCAGGTTATCTGCTCTATACACAAGCTCTCACATACAATGTGAGAAAGGGGTAAGATATATACAGTAAGTGCTCCCATTCGAAAATTGGAAAAACAGTAGGCAGTTGGATTTTACTACTCCACAGTAATTTTGAAATCCAGCCAGGCATGTGTTGTCAGTTTTTGTGTTTTTTTTTCCCAAATCAGGCTCTAGTTCTGCTTCTGGAAAGTGTTTCTCTATGGCTTTTGACTCAGCTCTCTGGGTCATCCTTTCTTTTCCGTAAGAAATGATCTATGCCTGTAGCTGAGGAGCTTTCTTAGTCTCCTCCCTCCCCATAAGAGGTTAGGGACCCAGAAATCTCTTTTCATTTTAAACCATCTCTGTCTCTTTTAGTCCAAGTTAGTATAATTCCTTTAAAAACTTTATAGGCTTCCTATGTATCAAATTATTTCACCCCCTTAGACAAACGCCATACCCAGAAGTCTCTTTGAGACAGGCGCCTCTGAACCCCGGAGTCAGAATGTTGTGGGATAACTCCTTTAGGATTCTTGGAAGCCCTTTCATCTTGGAAATGAAGGGGCCTGTGAGACGGTGTCTTACATCTTTCTGAGGTCTTAGAAGGATCTTATACCTGCACTTTTGGTTGAACTTTTCTCTGAGAATACATTTTACTCACAGCTACTTGAGTTTAATCTTTACCTTAAGGCCATTTCTTCCTTTGAGAACCTCTTGTTGGGTCCTCAGGTCTCTATGTGTTTTTTAAATTCTGCTCCCAATCTGTACACTCCCACCTCTTTTTTTTGTTCATCTCTGTTTTCTCATAGGCAGCTAGAAGAAGCAAGTTGTCACTTTTAACATTCTGCCTGGAAAGCTCTTTAACACATTGACTGCTACACTAGGAAAAACATTTTTTTTTTCCCTTGGGGTCATGGTGTTTTATTATGAAAATAGCATAAAAAGTTTGAAAACAAAATGATCCTTTCTAATTTAGCGAAAAATTTGTTATTTTTTATCATTTTCTGTGTGTGCAACTTGAAAACTAGTTCTCACGGCTCCCAAGGTGAAGAGATGTGTGAAGCCGGTGTATGTGCTTCACTAAGCCCCGGACTCAACCCTAGCGTGAGTTAAATAGAACTCACATGGCAGTTAATGTGTTAACCAGGTCTGCATATTCATCAGTTCCTCTTTCTGTCTTTCTTGCTGCTGTAGACATGGCCACCTGCATTTTACAGTGCTGCTGAACTTTCTGCCTGTGTAAGACATGGGCTGCCGTTTCTTCATCCTCCAATAACAATTTCCTCACTCTCCTTCCAGGCTCTTTTAATGCTTTTTTTTTCTTTTGGGGACTTTCTGGCTCCTGCTTGCCACCAAGTCCCAAAGCCAATGCTGCATATTTTAGGTTTCTGTTACAATACCCCACTTCTAGATACCAAGTTCTGTTTCAGTTGTCTATTGCTATAGAATAAACCACCTTAAAATGTAGTGGCTTAAAACAACAGCCATTTTATTATTCATAGTTCTGTAGGTGGGATGGATCCAGCGGGGCCATTCTGTTCCATGTGGTATCAGGTGAGTCCACCATCCTCCGAGGGCTCGACTGGGGTGGAAGATCCAGGAGAGCTAACTCGCATCTGTGGCAGTGGGTGCTGGCCGTTGTCTGGGAGCTCAGCTAGGGCTGTTGAGCAGAACCTAAAGATTCTCCCCTTTATGGGCCTCCCCATGTAGCTGTTTAGGCTTCCTCAAAATTTGGTCCCTGAGTTCAAAGAATAAGTGTTGTGAGAAGGAGGTAGCAATTGCTAGCTTAAGGTTTGGGTTTGAAATTCACTTGTGACATATTTTATCCGTCAGACCAAGGAACCAACCCAGATTCAAAGGGAGGGAAATAGACTCCACCTGTCAGTGGAGGAGTGACGTGTACATACATGCAGGGACAGAGTTGGTGGCATGGCGGTCATCTTGGACCACAACTGGGGAGTGGTGATCGCCTCTCCTAACAAGAACTTACATGGAACTGGGTGCTGCTTTTTCATGTGTGGAGGAGACAAACCTCTCATTTTGAGGACCTCCCAATCATTTTCCTTCTGATTCATGCTGCACACTGAAGGCATATGAACATCGACCATTTGCACCTATGTACTGAGAATCCAGGGTAAGAAAATGCATTTGATGTCTCTTTCTGTTGGGCAGTAATTCTTGGTAAAAAGTTGTAGAAATAGGGATTGAGGCATGAAGCAAAGTTGTGATTTAGTATTGATGTGCAGTATCGAGTCACCACGGCACTGTTCTTTTAAATATGACCTATGTAAACTGTTGAGGTTTCTCTGGCTGGTCATGATCTGAGTAACGGAAATTTTACAAGGGTTAGAGCCTTCCATGAAGACAGAGAAGAGAGAGAGCTTTCCCCTACACATGTAAAAACCACAGATTAACATGCTATAACAATTCAAATAGTTCAGAATGACATAAATTTCTTTAAAAAGTCCTTTTGCTCACATCCCACGTTCTTCAAAAACTCAGCATTGCTCTCCAGAGGCAATCACTGTCAACAATTTCTCGTGTCAGTTTTTCTGGTGGATGCCATTGGAAATTAATACAATATATTTATACCTCTGATTTTTGATTTTGATACTCTAAATTTAAACAGTATTTATTCTGACCTCATTAGAAAACAATTGTTCCTAAATTTTAACATGCATGAGAAACCTCTTGGGGGGTTCTTAAAGCAAAAATTACTTGGCTACACCTCCAGAGTTTCTGGGGCCTGGGGTGGGGCCTGAGAAATTTTATTTCTAGCAAGTTCCCAGGTGATGCTGATACTTCTGTTGGTATCGTTCTCTGAGAACCACAGTCATGAAGAATGAGAAATTTTTTTGATTGACACTACTTCTTCTTCTCTATCATTTATCTACTGATTTTCTTAATTATCTATACTTTAACTCTGATGTTTGCCATTGTGTCGTATGAAAATATGGTTATGTGTTTATTTCTTGATCGATCGTCTTTGGGCTGCATTCGCTGATAGCCACTGCTATAAAAAGTAAGGAAAGACACAAATTATTTCTGCCTTAGAATTGTGTTACTATTATTAGTGGTATCTTTTTGGAACACTGCATTTTTTAACCGTTTGATGCTATTATAGAGAATGAAATTCATTTTTACATTTTGGCCTTGTAACCAGTCACCTTGCTAATCCTTTGGTAATTCTAACTCTTTATTTGTTGGTAAGATCTTACATGTTGATACCTGCAGCTCTAATTCATTCTATTGTTATATAATGCTTCATTTGCTGATTATTCCACAGATTAGTCACTTACTCTCATATTGATGGGCATTTAGACAGTTTAGGCAGTCTCCTCCTCCTCCCCTCCCTTCTCCTCCTCCTTTTCTCTTACATAATAATGCAAAATAAAATTCTATTGTAGTACTTCTCCTTGTAGACATGTGTGAGATTTTTCTTTTCCAAGATATAGCAGGGAGTGGAGCTACTGGTGTAGTTGGAGCCTCAGAGGCACAATTCATAGCCACTTGGACTGACCTGTTCTTCTAGTTATTGATGTGGCAGTCATCTCTGAGTGAGCTCTGAATGATGTTCCCTACGTATTACCTGGTCCGCCCGGCAGCATGCCTGAGATGCTCACCTCTTGCCTTGGCCCAGGAGGAGGCACAGAACACTGCAGACCATGCTCAGTGTTCATGCATGCACGACCATGAAGCGTGGGGGAGTCAGCGCCCCACGGGGCAAACATTTGACACTGGGACACACAAGCCAGGGGATAATTCTTCTCCTTTGTACCCGTGGGTACCCTGCCCTGCCCTGCAGTTTGTCTGGCTCCTTGGAGGGTGATCTCATCCGACTCAGTAGCCAGGAGCGCCCTCTGCCTCTAGTCCCCTGTCCCTGCCCCCCTCCCTGCCTCCCTGTTGCTGGGTCTTACTCTGATTGCTGCTGAGAGACGACCCATCTCTAGGGGGAGTCCAGCAGGGTCTGCGCGGGCCTATCTTCCTGCCCCCGAGAAGCTGCTCTGAAGTCTTCCTGTCTATGTTGGGTAGAAGGAGCATGGAGGACATGCGGAGAAACTGCTCACAATCAGTTGAGCTTTTGTGCTTTAAGTTACACTGTGAAGTTTGTGCTTGGGAATTTATGAAACTCTGGACTCCAGCTTCGGGTTTAGACTACACAAGGTTGGTGCTAATAGAGATCCTAGTTTAGGGGCTGGATTGGAGGAATGAAAATACACTAGGGATCTAGCTGTGTATTCAGAATTGGGAGGTTAAACAGATGTGACTTGGATGCCTACCACTGACCTGGATTAGTAAGCACCAGGGTCAGGGAGGTGACCCAGCTAACCTGATTCTGCCTACCTTATAGCTAACGTAATTTTTGCATTGAGCGTGTTGTTGCATTATAGTCTACAATATGATCCTTCGTGGTACAAATATTTATTGAGGACCTATTCTATGCCAGATACTCTTCTAAGTGCTTTAGAAACATTAACTAATTTAATCCTCATAACAACTCTCTGAAGAGGTATTATTATCTTATATTATGGATGAGAAAATGAGGAACAGAGAGGTTTAATAACTTATCTGAGGCTCCACAGTGGTCAGGCCGTATTCGAACCCATGAAGTCCACCCCCAGGTGGACTTAACCATCTGGCTACACTGATTCTCTTGTTAATCCTTTCTCCCTCCTTCCTTCTCTTCCTTCCTTCCTTTCTCCCTCCTTTCCTCCCTTCTTTTTCTTTTCATGTCAGAATTGTTGAGGTATAATTAACATATGGTAAAAATTACCCTTTTTAGGTATACAGTTCTGTGAATTCTATGAAAACACATAGTCACATAACCACTCCCATCATCAAGTCAGAGAAATTGTCATCACCCTAAGGGTCACTGTGTCTTTTCCTCCGTCCAGAGCCTCTGGCAACCACTCATCTATCGTCCTTCCCTGTAGTTTCACTTTTTGGAGGCTGTCACATGAATGGAATCATTCAGGTTGCAGCCTTTTCAGTGGCTGCCTCTCACTCAGCGTCACGCACGAGAGATTCATCCACACTGTTGCACGTATTAGCTGTTTCGGTTTATGACGGAGGAACATTCTGTTGTGAGAACGTTTATCAGTTTGTTTATTCATTTCCCGGTGGATGGATATTTGTATTATTTCCAGTTTTTGGTGATCATGAATAAAGCTGCTATAAATATTTGCCTACAGGTATTTGTGTGGATGTACGTTTTCATTATCTTGTGTAAATAGCTAGGAGTGCAATTGCTGGGTCACATAAGCTTTCTCCAAAAGGCTGCACCCTTTTGCATTTTCGCTAGGAACGTAGAGTTTTTCCAGTTACTCTACATCCTTTTCAGCATGTGGTATTGTCAATTTTTCTAAAAAATTTTTAGCCATTCTAATAGATGTGTAGTGGTTTCAATATGCATTTCCCTAATGACTGATGATGTTGGGCATGTTTTCATGGGCTTATTTGCTGTCTGTATATCTTCTTTGGAGTGTTTTCTTATAAATAATATTTTATTTTCACTAGCCATATGCTTATTAATAAATATAATTCATTCGAACTCTACAAATGAGAGTTCACATTCCATTCAATTTTTTTACTTCTAATCATTGTGGAAGAGGCAGAATAGTGTAGCAGGTAGAGACAGGAGGAGGGTGCAGGCTACAGCTCAGGAACTTACTAGCTGTGTGCGCTTGAGCAAGTTGCTTTGAAGCTCTGTGACTGTTTCCTCACCTGCAGAGTGAGGATAAAAAGAGCATGTACTATAAGAAGTTACTGTGAGAATACTATGAGGTGGTTCACGGGAGGAACAAACCTGACACGTAGCAAGTGCTGTCTAAGTGCTAGCTGTCACCATCATTCTTAGTTCATCTTCAACATCATCATCGTCTGATCCACGACTGAATTCCGCAGAGGCGTACATTGACTAGTATACACTCGACATTCAGAAAACCCACCCCTTTTTAATCTAATTCCAGATTTGTAAAGGGATATAATCCAATTGTTAAATATCACAAAAGAAGATAGAGTGATGTGGCAAGTGGCATAGCTCACATGACGGGCAATTGGAAGACGTTGAAAATACTTCGTGAAATTCCAAATCAAATATGAAAAATCTCAAGAGTTTCCAGAACTGCTTTGGCATCTGGAAAACTACGGTAGCTGGTTCTTCTTTCGTGGGTCCTCTAGATTCTCTGATGACTGATCAAGAGACTCATCCTACCAGAACCTGGGTGATTCTTAAAGGGTCCAGATTAACATTTAAAACATACTTGGAATTAAACACATGTGTGTAAACACTTCGTCCCTCACAAACACCTTTAGGTGAACACATATCATTTTAATTAGGTGGAAATCTCTTTGAATTGTGTTGGGTACAGATCAATATTGATTCTATTTTCTGATGGGACATCATGATGTTATAAGATTGTGATGGGATTTGGGTTGGTGGAATAAATCGTTGGGATAATAAGTTTATACACAATCTAATTTAATAACATGAAATAATTAACTATTGATGTCGGTGACCATGCCAAGCAGGTCTCCAAAACGCGGGTGTGAGGACATGTAATTACTCAATAGGACCACTGAGTGGAGCCATTTCCACAGCAAAGGCAGGACAAAAGTGACGTGGAGATTGTGTTCAGGATCCAACATGAAATTTAGTGTGTAAAGATAAAATTCTTTTTGCAAAAAGGTCTTCAGATTTCTGAAAGCACTGCAATCTTACAGTAATCAGACGAAACCACATTCAAAAAGTCAATGCAAACAATTAGCTGCACTGATTTAAAATAAAAATCTGTTGAGTTCAGGTGGTGGTACATCTCCTGAGGGAGAGGTAAAGGTCTTTTTTTTATTTTTATTTTTTTCTTCTTTGTACTCCTTTCAGAAATACCCAGCACCAAATACAAATAAAAGTTAGCTGTGGGTAGCAATAGTAATATAAATGTTCACTGAGGGCTTGCTATTGCTAAGCGTGTTGTAAGCATTGACTTATTTAATCCTCACAATGATCCTGTAACGTTGGGAATAATCATCATTGTCCCCATTTCAAAGATGGAAAATGCAGGCACAGAGAGGTGAGGCAGCCATCCCAGGTCACAGAGCTGGTGGGAAACAGGCAGTCTGGCTGTAGAACCCACACCCTTACACTTCACTCTGCTGCCTTTCAATCGTAGAGTCCACAGGCCTTAGCTGAATGAATGAATGAGTGCGGGAAGGAGAGCATGGGAGGATGAGACAGTGGAAGGAGGCATTGGATCCGGCCATCAGAAGCAGAAGTGTCTTCACTTGAAACTCAGAAAAGTCAAAGCAGGGAAATTGGCCCTCCTAAGAGTTGCATGAACACCGGGCAAATGTCAAAAGAAAACAGATGAAGATGAGCTTGTTTTGGATACATTTTAATGTTGGAAACTACGTCAAAAGATCTTAGGGATAATGATTTTGGGGATAGTAGCTGGAGGTTTTGGCCCAGATGAAGTGAACGGGGGATCAGAAACTTGCAATTTCCGTGAAAAACATGCTGTGTTGTACTAAATTGAACTTTGCTATGGTTTCATCTCTCCGTATTTTATTAACATTTCAAAATTTGCCTCATCTTCCTGGATTGGCTTGAAAAGCTTTTTTCTCCCACTTTTTATTCCCTTTTTTGCAGCTGTTTTCAAACACCCTGGCTTTGCTATATTTTCTTGGCTTTGATGAGACGTGAACTCCAATTAGCCTGGTGATAAAAAAGGTCTCGCAGAGAAATCTAAGACAATTTTCTCCACTTTAAAATGACTTCAGCCATATTATATGCAACACGCAAAATATCAAAGATGGAAAAAATGAATCATTTATAATTCAAAAGAGAGGGGGAAAAATCTTTTCTTAGAGACTCTTCTGTTCTGAGAAAGAATATCTAACCCAGAGGCTGAGAGAGGTGCTCTGTGGCCCTTGGAGAAGCTCTTGACCCATAGCTGTGTTCACTTTAGGATTATTTTCTCGGCTGAAAAATAAAAAGTAATTTAGAAAAACTGACTTACGGAGACTGTTTGCTTTGCCAAGGGAAATGAGAGAACCCTATTTTATTACCCTGGTGAGTCATCTCTTTTCCTTCGTTCTGTAAAAAGATTGTTAGGAAACTCATCAAATATTACTTCGGAATAAAACCAGGGTTTGTGATTCATTTATAAAACAGAAATAAATTAATTCACATAATTAAATGTAATCTTGGCACCATGGTGCTTTTGTACATGACAATGTAGAAAAAGACATTGCCATCGAAGCTCTGCCTGTTTTCCGTGATCGACTGTTGGGCTAGAAGCCTTTGGGAACCTACGCTTGTGCTTCATTTCAGTTCAGAATAAGAGAGACAGTCAGTCTCTGAGTTTTGGTCACGGCTTGGCTGCTGGGCCAGCGGGTGCAGGGAAAGAGACCTGTCTTTTAACCCAGTTTGATTTAACTTCATGAAGGACTTGAGTAGCCAGATAGGGACACAGGCAGGGGGCCGATGGGAGCCCAGGAGAGTGGGGCTACAGCTCAGTGGAATCCCAGAGAGGAGGGGGGGTGGGGGCAGAGGGTAGAGGGTAGCCGCAGAGTGCCAAGAGTTGTAACTGGAGAACCGCATCTGTCAGCAAGTTCTGAAGGCACTGGGGGTCTGGGAAGGGTGGGAAAAGTCGCCCAGAGCAGGGTCTGTGCAGCCACAGGCACAGAACGGGCCACTGCTCGCAGGGCTGTGTACTTGCCACATGTTCTATAGCGAGGTCACGTCGGTTTAAGTACGTGGTTGGCCGGAAACCACCAAGGCAAGAAAAAAAAAAAAAGGACATATCTGTGTGTTTTTTAAAAAAGTATATGACTACTTTAAAAAAAAGTTTGCCTGGTCAATGGTGTTTTAAGAAAAAGTCAAGGCACTGTCTTTAAAAAGATTAACCCTTGGTCTTTGGATGCAGAGGAAGGGGCTGGGCAGAGAGGGGTTTTGGGTGGCAAAGCCTCCCCCCATTTGCCTTCTCACGGCCCCAGCAGATCTCCCCTCACCTCCTTGCCCCACCATTAGAGTGACTCAGAACCAAAGTATCCCAGGGCCCATGACTAGGGGGCCGGGAGGAGGGGCTGGAGGACCCCAAACATGGCGGTAAAGATGAGACTTGTTTCATACTCTTACATCGTAGGCATACAGTGGTTGTGACGGTTTCTGTGGCCAAGTGTGGGAATCGATCATATATGTTATATATACATATATCAATAACACATGCTTTATTTACATTATACATGATACACATGAATATATATCATACATTTATATCTCCCTATATAAATTTTTGGTAGAAAATACCCCAAAATCTATTTCCTTTGGGAACCCAGTACTTGGATGTATTGGGAAGCCTGATACTGATCCACATTGCTGTCCCAGGACAAGGATCCTAGCATTTTTTGCATCTTAATGGAACTTCCTTTTCCAAGAAAGATGATTAACATGGCTATCGTAGAGATTATACCAACTTGGATTATCCGCTCATGACACTGGGAACTTGAGAAAGATGTATGATGTGTGTTACAGGATACAACTGTTTATATGATGGTAGTGAACACTTCCTGTGTTTTGTCTTAGCTAGTTTATATACTCTTACTCATTTAACACTCACTACTGCTCTAGGAGGCAGATAATACCCATTTTATAGATGAGACACTGAGACAGCTAGTAAGTGCCAGGCTGGCTCAGGGTTAATTGCCAGCCTGTCTCTCAAAATGGAAAAGCAATTGATTTATTTTTTCCCCTCTGTTTTGTGCTAGAAGAATAGAGTGGAATGCAATATTTCTCTTTCCCCAAACCTCCCGGAAAATTTGGATATTAAATCTTCTCGACTCAAGGAAGGGGAAACTAGTTTTGCTTTCGGGGAGGTTTCTGGGTCTAATGGGCCATCAACTCTAGCGTGAAAGAACTAGAAGGAAAGTGAGTTTGAGATGCAAAAGCCTTTGGAAGTAGGAAGGGATCTCCAAGACCAAATGAGGTGAGAGGAGGGGGAGACACAGGGGGCAATTACACAGGGACACCTTGGAGCCTGGGGCTGATGTGAGAGAAGTTGCCCAGAGAACGTGAAGGTTCTTGTTCTGGCAAGACTTGGGTGGGTGTGTGGACGTAGCTGAAGACTGGCATAAGTGATGGAGTAGGTTGCCCCTCTTGTGACCCTCAGTGGACTGTGCCTCCTGGCACGTGTACTGCCTCCCCCTCTTGACTCTGATCTGGGCCTGTGAGTTGCTTTAACTGATGGAAGGCTACCAAGGTGACCCAAAGCCAGGTGTGGGCTTTAGCTTTAAGAAGGTTTGGCCATTTCTGCTTCTGTGTCCTTGGGAGCCTGGAACCCACAGAGGGGCCATGTGAAGGGGGAGAAGCCCTGAGATTACATGCAGGAGACTAAGGAACCCAGTGACGGTGAGAATTGAGGCCACTGACTTCTGACCATCAAGTGGCTCGGCCAGCTTCCAGCTGTTCTAGACTTTCTAGTCGAGGCAGCAGATGGACAAGTGAAGACATCATCTTGGACATTCCAGCCCCAGCAGACATCACGTGGGACAGAGACAAGCCATACCCCTGTGTGCCGTCTGAATTTCTGAGCACAGAATTGTGAGAAACGATAAAATGGTTGTTAGGATAGGCCAGTCACAAAAGTTTGAATATTTTGTTTCACAGCAATTGACAACTCAACCAAATAGCATTGTTTGTGTGTCCAGGAGCTGCAGAGAAACGAGGGCTCCCCTGCTGCAGGCCCAGCCCTTTCCTCGATCCCAACCCCACGGACCTTGTGAAAACCTTGCTGCATCAGTGCCTGCATCCTCCCTGCCAAGGACTGTGCATAAATCCTTTTTGGTCACCCCCTATCGACAACCCTCCCCTGCTCTTCTTGGGACACTCTAAGCCCAAACAAGTGCAGGGGTTGAAGATGTAGACATTTGGTGGGATGATGTGATGGTTCATTTTATGTGTCACCTTGGCTGGGCCACAGTGCCCAGATATTTGGTCAAACATTGTTCTGGATGTTTCTGTGAAAGTGTTTTTTGGATGAGATTAGTGCTTAAATTGGTGGATTTTGAGTAAAGCAGATTCCCCTTTATAATGTGGGTGGGCCTCGTCCAAGCATTTGAAGACCTTAATGGAGCAAAGACTGAACTCCTCCCCTGCCGGTCTCCATTGCCGAGAAATAAGAGATTCTGCCCTTGGGCTGCCTTCAGACCTGAACTGCAGCTCTGCAGTCCCGTGCAGTCCACTATGAGTTTAGACTCACTAAGACTCCACAATGGGGTGAACTAATTCCTTCCAACCAATCTCTGTCTCTCTATACACACACATCCCGTTGGTTCTTTTTCTCGGGAGAAGCCTACCAAGATGGTAAGTAAGGCTCCTTGCGTTTATTATTCCTGTTGCTCGACGGAGTAAGCTCATGACCTTCCGCGCTGAGACAGTAGTGAGTGACTCTCTGTTGCGTGTGTTAACGTGATTATCGGATTGAGAATTTGGAGCTCTGGGTCAGCTTTCTGGCTCTGTTCCTCTGTGACCTTGGGAAAACCAATCAACCTTCCTGGGCTTCAGTTTCATTAAGGCAATACATCTCAAAACTTTCTGTAATGTAAATATGGTTATTAGGATGAAAAAAACACAATGGAGCCATTGTTACTGCAATAATGAGTGCTTAATCATGGCCCAGGTGGGGACCATATAATAAGCTTTTCTTTCTTTAATAAAGAGTTTTAAAAAGTGGGCATATTTTGTACTTTCTGCTTTCTGCAGTGTAAGTTGTATGGGCTGAACAGAGGTGGATTCTGGAGCTTACCATACTTAATCAATTACCCAAGGACATTAACTGGCACACCTGTTCGCATTTACCTTTTTATGACTTGGCCTCAGAGCCAATAAAATTACAGTTTGCCCAATTCGTTTCCATAATGCATTGATTACTTTTAATAATACATTTTCTCCCCAATGTCTGAGTGGACTGGGGAGAATGGCCGTTTTGGTGTGAGGGTCCACGACTTAAAGGGAAAGCCGAACAGCTTCTCATTTACTCAAGAGGCCTGGTCCATGGGAGACGATGCTCTCTGTGCCTGGCCTGCTTGCTTTCTGGTTTTAGCATGCATTTGCTAGAGTGGTTGGTGGCCTGCGTAAGCGCAGCAGCCTCCAGCCCCTGGAGGAGTGTTGAGGGAAACCTGGTGGCTCTGTGCCCTGCCAGAGCATTAGGTGCCCACCGACGAGGGCTGGCTCAGGGCACTTTTATGACACAATAGCTGTGACCCAGGGCCTGTGAACAGAGGAGTTCTCCGATGTGACATGGACACAGACTTTGCAGTTAACACCTCCTAAGTGCTTTCGGACTCCTGGGAAGGCCTCTGTCTTGCTTGCTGGGATCCCGTCTTTGGGCAAACACTGATGGTGGATTGGTTGTCGCTGTTCCACGTGGAGTTTGGGATGCATAGAGACTGAAGACTAGAAGGGTGTGACCTTAGAGATCATGGGTTTAATGGTTTTCAAACTTAATTTCAGCTGTGGAGCCTTTTTTTCAAAAGAAACTTGGGGCAGGGGTACGATATGGAAAGCAGATAGATGTGGGCCGGTCAGATGGAAGTTGCCAAGGGTAAGGCGTAAAGACTAATATCTCCTGGAGGTCCTCCCAACCCTCATAAAGACCCCGAGAGCAGAGTCTCTGAGAACCAGTGGTGTGGGTCAACTTCTTCCTTCTACACAGGAGGAAACTGAGGTCTTCCCCAGAGCACTTAGTGAGGAAGGGAGGGCCAGCCTGGGGGATTACTTCCAGAGGCTTCTCCCTGCAGTCCTTCCCCACATGACCATTCTGCTATTGCCAATGACTTGCGACAACGCGACATTTTGGTTTATCTTTCATGTTGTAAATCATGGTGTGTTGCTTCCCATGATCTCCTGGAAATAGTTCTGAGCTCACATCTTCTTCTTGGAGGTGCTTTGGTGAAGGGACAGAGCCTAGGACCTGGAGGCTCTATTTCCTGGTCCCGACTTCCTCACTGCCGGGCTTTGTGGGGAAGGGGATGTTGATTTTGCTCACTGGGCCGTAGTCTCCAAATCTGGAAAATGGAGATCGGAACATCTGGGGTAAGAGTCATATTAGCTTCCTGTTGCTGCAACAAATCACCACAAACTAGGTGGCTTCAAACAACAGAGATTTATTCTCTCACAGTTCTGGAGGCTGGAAGTCTGAATGCAGTTAGTTTCAGGGGGCCGAAGCCAAGGTTCTGGCAGGACCACACTCCCTCTGGATGCCCTAGGGAAGAATCCACCTTGCTTTTCTTGGCTTCCAGAAGCTGCTGACATTCCTTGGCTTGTGGCTGCATCACTGCACTCTCCACTTCCATGGTCACGTCATCTGCTCCTCTTCTGTGTATGTTAAATCTCCCTGCCTCCCTCTTATAAGGACATTTGTGACAGCATGTGGGGCCCACCTGATAACCCAGGATAACCTCCTCATCTCAAGACCCTTAACTTAATAACATCTGCAAAATATTTGCCACATAGGGGAGTATTTTCAGGTCCCCGAGATTAGGGCCTGATCTCTTTGGGGATCATTATTGGGCCCACCCTACCGGCGACCTCAGGGGCTCATTTGGGCACCTAGGGGACATGGTGTATGTGAAAATGCTTTCTTAATGGCAAAGCGCTAGCAAATGTATTAGGTATTTTTATTGTAATAATGATAATATTTATCCTAATAGCAGAATGTACATTACAATAACATGACAGAGAGAGACGTTAACAGCAACAATAAAACTAACTGGGATCTTATGTGAGGCAAGTTGGAGACACTCATTTATTCTCCAAAATTGATCAAGCACCTGCCACGTGCAGAGGCACTTCTAAGCCTTGGGCTCCATTAGTAAACTAAGCAGCCAAAGATCCCTGGCTTCAGGGAGCTTACATTCCAACAGGAGGACAGAGAAAAAAAGACACATACTAATACCAAAAGTATGGAGTCCCTTAGGGCTGTGGTCCCTAACCCTCCGACCCGTGGCTGTGGACTGATCTGTGGCCTATTGGGAACCAGCCACAAAATAGGAGGTGAGCGGCAGGTGAGCAAGCGAAGCTTCATCTGTGTTTACAACCACTCACCATCACTTGCATCATTGCCTGAGTTCGGCCTCCCTCACCCCTGTCTACCCCCATGGAAAAATTGTCTTCTATGAAACTGGTCCCTGGTGACAAAAAGGTCAGGGACCGCTGCCTTAGGGAGTTGGATGGAGAAGGCAAGGCGGGGGTGCGGGGTTAGGGTGGGGCGGAGCAATGTCCTTGCTGAGTGGAGACTTCCAAGCTGACTCACAGGAGTGAGGGGTGAGGGTCCTACCAGGCGCCTGGAGGGAGAGTGGTCCAGGCTGCCTGCGAGTGTGAGGCTCAGGTCGACACCTGGGTGAACTGTTCACAGGAATGAAACAGTCAATGCTCAACTTGAACATTTTTGTTCAACACAGTTTCAGTCTTTGCCTGCTTCAGAGGTCGTGACCCCCAAAGCCTGCAGAGGTCAGACACACCCGCAAGGTGGGCCTGGGGTGAGGTGTGGGAAGCGCTAGCGACGGCCAAGAGGGCCTCACCCCTCCGAGCTCTGGCTGCTTGTGACCTGCAGGTTGTAGACCCAGCGTGACTGGGTTCAAGAAGCTGGGAACCCAACACTTTCCTGTGAAATTTCCCAATGTTAAGATGTTGACGGCACTTCACCTATTAACATGGTGGGCCAAGCTAAATATGTCTGTGGCCAGATTCAGGTCACAGGCATCATTATCCAACTTCCCGTTTATGAGATACAGTCACCAAACCTTGGCACCTCTGCTGGGCCCAGGGTGGGCAATGGCTTCCCCTGGGGTCAGCACGGTGCACACAGTGGAGGAGACTGACGCCTGCCCCCCATCCTTGAGGTGACGCGGGGCTCACCCTGCAGCGTGGGTCCATGTCATCCTCCCGTGACGCTCTCTGCAACAAGTCCTCACAGGCACTGTCTCCTCACAGCCTTTGGCACTGCGGCCCAGCACTCAGTCTAGGTACTTTCTCATTGTTTTGTGTGTTTCACTTTATTTCACAGCACCCTGTGAGAACCTGAAGGAAAGGAACATTTGAAAACCCTTTGGGGAGGCTTTTCCTATTGCTTGATAGAGCGAACATGTATGAAAATGCTATGTAAATTATAAAGCACTCCATAAATGTCGGCCGTGGTTTTCGTTGTGGTTGCCAGTAGATGTCTTGCTATTATTGCCAGCATAAATGGTGGATTAAGCCTAGAGACCAGCTGTAATCTCTTTTTGGTGCTGTCTTCTATTAGTGAAAGACAAAGAAAGTAGGAATGGTAACTTATCACCTCTCTTTTGAATCCTGGCCCCGTTCTTCTGTTAACGTAATCATGATCGTTGAGCACGGTGGCAAGTGTTACTACTCGTTGTCTAGCCTGGGTTCCCTCTGCTTCCAGGCTCCTGGGAAGATTGTACACCCCTATGCCCTACGCCCTTGAAGTTAGGCATGGCTGAGACTTGCTTTGACCAATGAAATACAGGTGGAAGTGACATCTGTCATTTCCCAGATGAGGTATTAAATTGATAGTGCCCAACTGGTCGATCTCCTTTCCCTGTTTCAGCAAGTGTGGAGATGTTCTCTGACGTGGAGAAGCAACGTTGAGCCCCTGCACGGAGACAGCTGCCCTGCAGAGTGGCTCTGACCTCTAAGAGATAGCTCATGCCACCAAGATTTGGGGGTTGTTTCCACAGATTAACGCAGCTCATCCTGACTGATACAATTATACATATGCAAATATCTCTGTGTATTAGGCCATTATGTAACAAAAGGACACTACATGCTATAGAAAGAGCACAGGCTTTAGAGTTAGACTTTGGTTTCTGTCCTGGCTCCGTTGCTTGTTAGCTGAGTGTCCGCCAAGACTCAGTTTCCTTGTTTATGAGCTGGAGAAACAATGAGTGGGACCATTGCACAAGTTATGTGTTAGGTGGCACCTGGAGGTGTTAAGTGTGTGTGCAGAGTACGAATGTGCTCACTAGGGTGAGGCAAGCAGGTGCCCAGGGCACAACGTGTAGTGAGGCGCTCGCTGTCAGGGATGACGCGTGGTGCTGGGCCCTGGAGGAAGAGGAGATGAAGCAGATGCGGCTCCGACCATCAGGACGTTCCGCTCTCCTGTGCGGGGAGGGACCGATACTTGCATAGGTAAGTCTCAGACAGTGACTGACGCTGTGACAGCAGGAGCCACAGGGGTGGCGGGAGGGTTGGGAACAACGGGACAGCTGCCTGTGAAAGGTCGGGGCACAGCAGACAAGGCGGGGCCTCTCAGACAGAAGGAGAGACATAAATAAAGGCGCAAAGGGGTGAAGCAGCCTGGTTATTTGAGGACAGGCAGAAATTTGGGACGGCTGGGAACAAGGTTCAAAGTGCTGAGCAGGGTGGCTGAGTGGGGACAGGAGTGGGTGGGGCAGGTGTGGGGACGGGTAGGGTGCTAGGGAGTTAGGATATCAGATTGGTGTCAGAATAATATGTTTTATTATTTTAAAACATGCAAGTCCCATGACTTTTCCAAAAGCTACTATAAGAGTAGCTTTTGTTCCGGTTACTATTGCTGTGTAAGACATCACACCGAAGCTTATGAGCTTAAAATAACCATTTTATGATGCTCCTGGTTTCTGTGGGTCAGGAATTCAGAAAGGGCACCATGGAGATGGTCGATCTTTCTTCGTCTTGGAAGGGCCTTATACGCACATGTCTGGCGCCTGGGTAGGAGGACTCGAACACTAGGACTGCAGGTTGGGGTACACACAAGTGGCCTTTTCACGTAGCTTGCGAGGCTTCGTGGCATGGCTACTGGGCTGCTTATGTGGTGGCTCTGACCGCAGGTGTTCCAGCAGTCAAGGTGAGTCTATCATGACCAGCCTGGGAGTCAGGCAGCACTGCTTTGCTGCATTCTTTTGATTAGATGTAAGTTATAAGCCTGTCCAGATTCAAGGAGGGGGGAAAGACCCCATCTCTCACTGGGAGCAGTGTCAAAAGTCACATTTTAGAAGGGCCCCTGAATGGGAGACATTTTGCAGCCAATTTTGGAAAAATACAATCAGCCATAGCATTCACTTAATCATTTTACGACAATTATTTTGCATTCTTCTACTCTCACTAAGCTTGATATCGTAAGAGTATTTTCGTGCATCTAATGACTTTTTGGAGTGCAGACAGACACTGTCCTTAGTTGCTTCTCTGTTGCGAGCTCTGTTATGTGAGCTGGAGGGAGATGAGAGCAGAGAAGCAGGCGGGCAGGAGGGTGTGCCAGGGGACCCAGGCAGTCCAAGACCCAGGCAAAAGTCCCCCGCCAGAAGCTTTAGGGCTGCTTCTCTCTGAATGGAGGTGGCCAATCAGATAATATTTGGGCAATTCCTCCATCTCTGTGATTTTCATTTACAGAAGGACCAACCAACACTTTTTTTTTTTCCTGCAATCAGAGTAAAAACTGATATTTCAATGAAAATTTCACTACTAGCCCTGGAGCACCAACTTTTGTTAGAAATGAATACAGCTCTCACCTTTCAATTTGTGTTAGCTGTGATGTTTTGACAAAAAAGGTAAAGGTGTTTTGGGGGCTGGGGTCAGGCTGGGTTATTGGGTGTGTTTTAGTTTAGATTCCCGGTTATCGGCAAACTCCCAATCCACTCTAGACTTTGAAGTCAATGAAGGAGCTGGAGGCAGTATTTACCCCAACTAGGCAGAATCGCAGATTATTGGCTCAACTAGGCTAAACTAGGACTCACGGAGAAAACTTGCCAGTGTCTTTTAATAGCTGAGTCAGTTTAGACGTTTGGATGCAACGTGGTCAGCACTGTAGACAATCGTACTTAGGAAAATTGCAAAGTCGTCAGGATAACTTGCAACGTCGATGATTGGTATTGTGGCTAATCTGTCTTTTCTTCCCCAGCACGTTAGTAATTCTTTTGGCAGAAAAAGGGGAAAGAGAACATTTCATCTACTCATTTTGCCAACTTTCACCTGAATAAATGTGCACTAATGAATGAACTTGGGAAAGGGCAATAATTTGGTTTATTTCCATCAATGTAGAGGCTTTAGGTGGCAAACCAAGCAGTCCCAACAAGTCACGGGTCTCTATGTTAGTCATCATCCTAGAAAAGTAGGCAGACAATGACTGCACTTCAATCACAGCTGTTTCTGCTGTCATGTGAGATAGGAGTTCTGCAAAATTGTGCACTGAAAATTACAAGGCTTATTTTTACTTTTCACACCTTGTAACCAGACAACACAGATAAACAGTCATAATAAAATGCTAACACATTTATTAATAAAAAGACGTTATGTTTCTAAAAATAAATACTGCTATAATATAGGACTTCACCTTTAAAACAATGACGAGAGGCTGGGCATGGTGGCTCACGCCTGTAATCCCAGCGCTCTGGGAGGCCGAGGAGGGAGGATCACTCGAGCTCAGGAGTTTGAGACCAGCCTGAGCAAGAGCGAGACCTCCGTCTTTACTAAAAATAGAAAGAAATTGGCTGGACAACTAAAAATACATAGAAAAAATTAGCCGGGCATGGTGGTGCATGCCTGTACTCCCAGCTACTCGAGAGGCTGAGGCAGAAGGATCGCTTGAGCCCAGGAGTTTGAGGTTGCTGTGAGCTAGGCTGACGCCATAGCACTCTAGTCCCAGGCAACAACTGAGCAAGACTTTGTCTCAAAAAAAAAAAAACAAAAAACAACAGAATGATGAGAGTAGCTGGATTCAAGGGGATGTAAGGCAGACAGAGCCTGCTGAATCCTAAACACCAGGGTGTGATGTGCAAAGTTTGGGGAGAACTGAGCAATGTGGCCAAACTCCGCAGAGAGGAAAAACATGGAGGAAATGGGCATCCTGTACAGTCTTGTATTCCTTCGTGGCTTCCAGCGTTCAGCTTGTGAGTATATAGTACTTGGTGTTCAATCGTGTTTGACTTTAACACACTGGGACAAATCATGTATTAATCCATGTAACTCCTGGGTTATACATCCAGTGATTCTATTATTTATTAATTACCTGTGAAAGAGTTTATGTTATAGGAATATGCATTGTGGCGGAACTGACTGGATTGTGTTTTTGTGTGGCATGAGCTGGTTATGATTGAGGCCAAGGGAATTTGCATGGACTGCGGGCAAATGAATATTGACAAAGAGCGCTCGTGTGTTCTTTACTCCACTTCTTTCAAATAATTTTTTCTTTTCTTATCTGGAAGAGAAACTTATACCACCTTTTTGTATTGACTTATATTTAGTATTATTTCATAAAAGACGTTTCTCTCTTTTAAAAAAAGCATTAACTTTATAAGCACATGTTTAAATAGTTTAAATAAGGTTAATGAAAAGTTTCAGAGTAAATAAATCCAGACTCAGATAAAGGAAGGATGCTTGGCTTTTCAATTTCTCTTATTTTAGCCACCATTGGCAGAGGAAATTGTTATCCTGAAGGCATCTAGATATTTTAGGTAAAAAAAATCTTAAGCTTTTTTTTTTTTAAAACTATTTTGAGGTCTGGCAAAATTCCAAACATGTTTGCTGTTTTTGGTTTAGTTTTTGCTGAATACTTTGCCTATTAACTTCAAAATCTAAGTGTAAGTTCAAGGGAGGTTTAATCTGCACAATATGTTTCTGATTATTTATATATAACGCAGCAAAATGGTGTTTGGTAAGAATTATCTATTTTTTCATCTCTTTAATTTTCATTGAACCTCATGAATTTTTTCCCATTTCCTTTCTTTGGCTTTAATTTAATAAATGTTCTTTTCATGGACAATAAAATATTTGCATTTTGAGAGGCTCAAATTTTGTCAGAACATCAATATTCCCAAAGTGGGACATGATGCATTTCCCATAAGGAATGCTGGGTTGTTTAGAAGCTGGAGGTGGGGCTTGGAAACCTCTCACTACTTCTCTTATTTCTTGGCTTGCTTTTCTCTTGGTCGTTCTTAAAGCTAATATGGCTGCCTTAGTATTACGAATAATGATAAGACACAAAGAAAAACAAAAGCAACCCCCCATTCTTAATAGCCCCCACTCCTCTTCTCAAACACATAAACTCAATCTCTAGTGGTTACTTTAAAAACAAATAGCTCTAAAGTCACAAGTTTCAAGAATCTGAACTATTTTTCATGAGTTAAGAAAGTAACAAGAGTATTTATGATCCGTCAACATTGAGATAGTGTGAAAGTCTGTTGGGTGGTTTAGCTTATTTTCCATCTTTAGTTCTAAATGCCTTATTTAATCTAGTTCTCCCATCATTCTGCCTTCCTAAGTGAACTTGCTTAGCTCTTCCAGATTTTGTGACTCTGACAACTTGTCAGGGTTGGAACACTGTTCTCAGCAGGGGCCCGTGGGAGGACAGCTGGCATCTGAGGAGACCCGAGCAGGTCCACAGCTCTTCAGAGGAGCCCAGGCCCCTGCGGGGGAGGCCCGCTGACAGCCTTCCTCTGCAGAAGGCAGGATTCTGGAACTTGCTCTTGGGCATCGGCTGTCTGCACAACTTCTCCAGCGGCTTACAATAACGTTGGTGAATTCAGGTGGGAATTGGGATCTGGGGAAAAAACTAAGAGAGCAAAAAACGGGGATATGGAATTTCTTCTTTGCTTAAAATGATCAAATCCTGTCCATGAAAAACAGGCGCCTTGTTCCCCGACCCATGGAACATATTTCCTCTGGATGACGCCTGCACGCGCAAGCTAAAATCCTGAACCATTACTAGTTTGATTTACATGTACTTTCTAGCTTTAATTTATGATACAGTTTGCCTGGGTTTAAACTGTATTTTCTTCAGCCTTCAGCAATGTACATATTTCAATGAAATAAAATTAATAACTTGTTTGGCGTCCAGATTCACTGCCTGGGGTGGGTTGGAAGGTCAACAAAAGCAGAAGGAATGCAAATTATATAAAATCCATTTCAAGAACATGGATTTGATTTTTTAAAATAACACCTTTATTGAGGTATATTTTCATACCATAAAATTCACCCTTTTCAAGTGTATAATTCACCACTCTCTAATTCTAGAATGTTTCCTCACACCAAAAGAAACCGAGTGCTCCTTAGGGGTGATCCTCCATTCCCCTTTCCCCCAGCCCCTGTCAACCATGAATCTATTTTTGTCCCCGTGGATTTGCCTATTATGGACAGTTCATGTTAATGGAATCATATAATATGTGACTGGCTTTTTGCATTTACTAAAATGTTTTCAAGGTTCATCCATGTTGTAGCATGAATCAGAACTTTACTCCTTTTTAATAGCTGAACCATATTCCATTATAGGGATGTACCACATTTTATTGTCCATTTATCAGTCAATGGACATTTGGGGACATTTTTTGACTATTATGAATAATGTTGCTATGAAAATTTGTGGGCAAGTTTTTGTGTGGCCATATGTTTCCACTTCTCTTGGGTATACACTTAAGAGTAGAATTGTTGGGTTATATGGTAACTCTACATTTAACCTTTTCAAGAATTGTCTACTTGTTTTCTAAACTAGCTGTGCTATTTTGGAAATAGCTGTGCTGTTGTTTCCCATTATATTCCCACTAGCAGTGGGAATATATGAAAGTTCTAATTTTCCCACATCCTTGCTAATACTTGTTATTACCTGTCTTCTTAGTTTTAGCTACCATAGTGGGTGTGAAATGGTATCTCATTGTGGTTTTGATTGGCATTTCCTCTAATGATTGATGACATTGAACATCTTTTCATGTGCTTGTTGCCATTTGTATATCTTCTTTGGAGAAATGTTTATAGAAATCATTTACCCATTTTTAAATTGGGCCATTTGCCTTTTTATTGTTGAGTTGTAAGGGTTCTTTACATATTCTGGATATGAGTCCCTTATATATGATTTATAAGTATTTTCTGTCATCTCGCGGGTTATCTTTTCACTTTCTTGGTGGTATCATTGAAACACAAAACTTTTAATTTTGATGATGTCTAATTTATCTATTTTTTCTTTTGTCACTTGTGCTTTTGGTAACATCTAAGAAACCAAGGTCAAAAATATTTACTCTTATGTTTTATTCGAAAGTTTTTACAGTTTTAGCTCTTACATGTAAGTCTTTGATCCATTTGGAGTTAATCTTTGTATACGGTGTGAGGCAAGTGTCCACTTTCATTCTTTTGCAGTGACTATCCATTGTCCCAGCACCATTTGCTGAAAAGACTATTGTTTCCCATTAAATGATCTTGGCATCATTGTTGAAATCAAGGCTTATTTCTGGACTCTTGATTCCATTTCATCAATCTATTTGTTTGTCTTTGTACCAGTACCTGCCTGTTGTGATTACTGTAGTTTTGTAGTAAGTTTTGAAATTGGGAAGTGCAAGTCCTCCATCTTTTATCCTTCTTTATTCTGAATCTGTTGCATTTCTATATGAACTTTAGGATGAGCTTGTCAATTTCTGCAAAAAAAAAAAAAAAAGGCAGCTGGGATTTTGGTTGTAAAAAAGGATTTGTTGGAAGAGAAGAATTATGCAGAGAGATCATGACTCAATTACTGCCTTTATACTTATCTTAAACAATAAGAAAACAAACAAACCATCTGGAGGATGGACATGCTTGAAACTCTGACTCGGGTGGGGCAAAGGCAATATATGTAACCCAAACTTTTGTACCCCCGTAATATGCTGAAATAAAACAAACAAGCAAACAACAACAAAAAAAGAAAACAAAACGATTGCTGAGTGTGAGTGTGGTGAGTTGGAGAAGTAAAATAAATTATACAGCAATTAAAATAGAATTGGGGGTCTGGGCTCCTTCAGAGTGCCCCAATCACTGGTAAGGTTTCCGGTAACTTTTCTGTTTCCTCGTCTGTAAACTTGAAATAATAATGGGAGTACATTGTAGCATAAAGTTCCTTGTAAGGATCAGGTCAGGGAACTTTTTTCTAAGCTCTTAGCACAGTGGCTGGCACATTGCTGCCCAGTATAGAGCAGTGATTTTGATTGTTATTAAATATTCCCCAGTTCTGTTAGGAAAAAAATGAGAAGAAATGAGATGACATAGATACAATGTAAAGGAGAATGCTTGACGCCGAAATGTGAATATCTTACTAAAAGAAGACTTGGTTCTTTACCTGATAGAGTCTTAGTGAATGGGACAGAGTGTAGGGGTTCTTGTAGCAATCACTACTGCCTGCAAAGAGACTATAAGAGGTCTATGGTTTTTAATGTGTGATCTGAGCTCTGTGAGGTCAAATCTCTCATACTAAGCTATCGTCTGCCTTTGCCACTCTCATTCTCCAGGAGCGTACAGTGGAGTTTTCCAGTGGCTGGGTGACAAGTGATGATATCACTGTTCTGAAGGTTAATGGAATGTATGTTTCTATATTCTTGTGTTTTAGACATTGTCTTTGTTTTTAGTTTTAATATCAAATATTATAAATATCAATAAAAATAACCTTTATGAGCAAATGTTTTTGGGGTCCTCATTAATTTTTAAAAGTGTAAAGAGTCCTGAGCCCAAAAAGTTTGGGAACTGCTGTAATAGACAAACTTTGGATAACAGTAATAACAACATATTTTTTGAGCACTTTCTTTAATATATGCTCAACAATGTACCAAGTGCTGTCCTTGCATCATCTCATGAAGCCTGTTGACAAATCACTGTTGCATCTCCCTTTGGTGATAAGTAATCTGAGGAGAGGAATTGAGTAAATTGTCTAAGGTCATATGGCTGGTAAATGGCAGAGCAAGGATTTGAACCCATGGCATCTTGTTTTCTGGGCATCTTGTTTCCTGTGTCTTAAGATTCTGCAGTCTTAATAATTCAAAAGATATTGAACGTTGCAGTGATCCCTTGCTTTGGGATCTGAGGAACCTAAAGTCTAAGGTATGCTCCGAGAACACATGCAGAAGCCAATTTTAGATTATGAATCTCTAGCCGGTTGATTGGAACAAAAGGCTATGACCAGGATTGAGACATTCTCAGAGATCTTGCCTTGACACTCCCAGCTCTTTCAAAAAGGGAGTTGTTGGCTGCCCTGTGTGCTATACCTTGTTAGATTTATGGCTGCAGCAGAGGGGAGCTGGCCAGCATGCTGTGAGCCACTCTACTGGGGTGCATTAATCATGAGCTCCCTCCCAAGTGACACTTGGGTGAGAGACTGGGACAGCCAGGAAGCTTAGGCCAAGGCTGCAGCTCAGGGCTCAGGCTCCTTTTGGTGCCAACACCTCTGCTTTTCACATTTAAAAAACATAAAAAGACTAGGGATAGCAAAGTGGGGTGGGGATGGCGGGCTTCTATAGTCACTGCTAAAAAGAAAGAAAGAAAAAAGAATAGGAAAAAAATTTCAACACTTGTATAGTGAGACAAATTCCTGATCTAGACTTACAGAATGTTACGGATATCTGAAATTTACGTAACTAGTTTCCATCACTAAAAAATGTGTCCTTTATTTTCATTTAGCATGCGTGTGACACACAGGAGAGCCCAGGCTTGACTTGGCTCATGTCACAAAGCCACACCAAGCCCACCTCTGGCAGGCATGCTTGTCCCACCTCTTCCAATTTCCTGATGAAGAAAATAAAGTGCAAGGACTCTGAGTGATTTGCCTGAGATCCCACAGCTGGTTTATAGCACAAACATCATGCTATTTTCCTTTCTCCAGATGTTCCAGATTTCTGGATTTTTAAGGACCAGCAAAAATTTTTATAAAGGGGAGTGAATAGGAGGAATATAACATATGATTGCCAACTTTTTCTTTTAGCAAGTAAAGATATTAAGAAGCTATAACCACTATCTGATGTCAGCACTTCTCATAAAAGAAGGACATTTATGACTATTTTAATGTCCTTTGAATAGCTTGAATTTAGCTCTATGTACTACTTTCTGTATTTTCCTACCTTTCCTTATTTTAAGACAGGAATAGGGTAAACATTGCCAAAGGTCACTTTTTGTCCCCAAGCTGATGTTTGGTCACTGCTGAGCTACACTTATAATTCAAGAAGGAGGAGCATTTCTCTAATGATTAGTAATGTTAAGCATTTTTTCATATTCTTGGCCATTTGCCTGACTTCTTTTGAGAAATGTGTATTAATATCTCTTGTCCATTTTTCAATGGTTTTCTGTTTCTTTTTGCTATTGAGTTGTTTGAGTTTCTTGTATATTCTGGTTATCGATACCTTGTTGGATATATAATTTGCTAATAGTTTCTTTCATTCCATAGGTTGTCTCTTCACTTTGTTGATTGTTTTCTTTGCTGTGAAGAAGCCTTTTAGCTTGATGTGATCTCATTTGTCTATATTTGCTTTTGCTGCTTGTCCTTCTAGAGTCATATCCAAACGACAATGAGATATCAAATTACTCTAGTTAGAATGACTGTTGTAAAAAAGAAAAAAGATATGTGGTGGTGAGGATGTGAAGAAAAGGGAACCCCTAGATACTGCTGGAGAGAATGTAAATTAGTACAGCCATTATGGAAAACAGTATGAACCTTCCTCAGAAAATTAAAAATAGAACTACCATATAATCCAGCAATGCCACTACTGGGTATATATCCAAAGAAAATGAAATCAGTATGTCTAAGAAATATCTGCAGTCCCATGTTTATTGGAGCACGATTCACAATAGCCGAGATATGGATGGAATCCAACTAAATGTCCATCGGTGGAAGAATGGCTAAAAAAAAATGTTGTATATATACACAGTAGAATACTATTCAACCATAAAAAAAGAATGAAATCCTGTCATTTGTGACATGGGTGAACCTGGAAGACATTGTGTTAAGTGAAACAAGTCAGACACAGAAAGACAAATACTGCATAATTTCATTCATATGTGGAATCTAAAAAGTTGATCTCCTAGAAGTAGAGAATAGAACAGCAGTTACCAGACATTGGGTAGGGAGGTGGAAGGAGGTACTGGGAAGGGATTGATCAATGGGCACAAGTTACAATTAGACAGGAGTAAGTTCTGGTGTCCAATTCCACAGTAGGAAGACCATAGTTAGCAATAGCGTATTATGTATTTCAAAAGAGCTAGAAGAGAGAATTTTGAATGTTCTTACTACAACAAAATGATATATGTTTGAGGTGTTGGATGTGCTAATTACCCTGATTTGCTCATTACGCAATGTATACATGTATTGAAGCATCATTTTGTACCCCATACGTATGTATAATTATTATGTGTCAATTAAATTTTTTTTAATAATGAGGAGCATAACCTTCTCACAGACCCTTCTTTGTGGGATCGAATGAACCCTGCTTTCTGGTCATTTGAACAGCAAGTGTGAATTCTAATGCTTGTAAGCTGAGCTCCAGGCATGGGCTGCAGCCAGTCCTCTAGAGCCTTATAAAGCTGTGTCTGTGTTCCCAGCAGGACAGTGTCCACCTGGCCTGGGCTCCTGGCCACCTGTCAGGATCATTAAAGTGGAGCTGATGAGAACCTGTGAATAACTTTCCACTTCACTTTCACTTGTATCCCAAACCTAACTACCACAATGGAGCAAAACATTTATGCAAAGTTAAATGTCTCCACTAATTGTCTAACCTTCCATAACTAGGGCTCTACAAGACATCAAGGCTCTAGTTTTCATGTAAATTGAACTCAGCTGACCAGACTAGGTAAAGAGAAGTAAGTGACCTGGCTTGGAGTCCCCCATGACCTCCATAGCAATGATCCACAATAATGTAGTTGAAAAGGTATTAGTAAATAGATTGGAATGGGTGAATGGGATGGTACCGTGTCTGCTATTGTAGGTCAAAATATGAAAAAATGTCTACCCCAAAATGCTCCATTTACTCCCAAATCTCAGCAAAAAAGAGACTCTCAAAGTTCAGATGGCCAGCAGACTGGTAGGATGACCAAGAGACTGGGTTATTTCAGGTGGCTGGCTGACCAATGGGGTGATGAAAAGTTTCGTTCCTAAATCCTGGGATAATTTTAGAATCTGAGAAGCCTGACTTCAAGTGGGCTATGGGGAACTTCCTAGAGCGGTGGCCAGCACCAGCGTGGTGCTAACTGTGATCCATGTGTTCAGGACACTGATTACTCTTCATCACTCCAGGCCTGGAGAGCGGTCCACTCACTTTACTGCACTGATCTGGACTCCCTCTGCCCTAACTTCCTGTGTCTGGATTAGTTTTGAAAGCTCTAGGATCAATCTGGTCTTTCTGGGGGCTGTAGAGGGTCTGTTGTGTCTTGAAGTAATGGTAGTTTAATCAGAGTTGAGGATGTAGTTACATTAAACCAAGCTGTGAAGTATTTCCTGAGTGTCTACTGTGTGCAAAGCTGCATGCAAGTCCCTTACTTTTATCACCTTGTTGCAGGCAATGGCACAGGAAAAAGTGGAGAGAAATGAGGACAAGTCCGTGGAAAGGGTCATATTGTCAACAGAAGAGTTTTTTCTTATTTAATGCGAAATTTATTTAGCACATACTATGTGCCAGGGACTTTCAATTGTGATCTCATTGAACAACTTGCGAGATGAGTGCTACTATTTCTATTTTACTGAAGCTCAGAGAGATGAGGTGTCTTGCCTGAAGTCACATGGCTAATAAGTGGCAGAACTGGGGTATATGCACGTTTGGCTCCAAAACTTATCATAGCGTATTGTAATGGTTCCCAAGTCTCTTTGTCAGACTGTCCAGTAAATAAACTGTGGGGCTACACCTGGAATCACCAACTCATCTCAGACTCAATGATCTTTTGAATTTTACTGCTATTTTATAGCATTTCTGTGGTCATGTGGATCTTGCCAATATTATCCCAGCTACCTAAAGAATTGTAGTGCCGGAGAAGAATGTTCAGACACACTTCTCTATGTGCAGAGCCAGCTGAGCAAGCTGTAGGAACTACCTCTCAGACTCTGCCTAGCCTGCTCGGAAGAGTGACCCTCCTTCGGCTGGGAGATGGTTAACCATTTTTCCTCTTTGTTACTAAAAAGACCCATTGGGTCTGGGGCCTGCCTTACCACGAATTGCAAAGGCAGGTTCATAAGGCCTTCAGCCAACTTGGAGTTTCTCAGTCAAATTATATCTCATTATTAATAGAAGTCAGCTTATAAAACACTGCCCATCACTAAATTAAAAAAAAAAAAAGGGCTTTGTCACTTTCCAAGCTGTGGCTGTAGAAATGCCTGGAGTTTTAATGATCTTCTCTGTCCATTAAGGGATCTGATAGATATGAAGTTTTACAAGGTAAAAACCAAAAACGGATCAGGTTTTCGATGCCAAAATTCCATTAGGCTTGCAATAAAGGATGCAGTAGATCTATTTAGCAGATATATTTTGAGGTAGTGAAACCAAGTAAAATAGTAAGACCTCTTAAATTTAATGTTTATTCCAGGGACTGATCATTCAAAAGAGAAACTTTCTTAGTATGCCTGGGTAATGTGCTTTTCTGCTCTATTTTTCTTCAGAGGCATACTTACTTTTCTACTTCCCCTGGGAGCAACAGTGCTGGTTCGCGGGGGAATAGGTACGGGGCCCTTGCTGGTCCTTTCTCTAGACCGACCTCTCTTTGATGCTGTCACCAAGAGGACCTCAGGGAGATGCAGCAAATCCTTAGCCAGCCCTGGCTTATCTGGGTCAGCCCTGTCTGCTCAGTACCGGCCCCGTCCTCTTTCATTAAAATGAAAAAGCCTTTGGTTTGTTCTGAGCATATTATTAGCAGTCTCATGATTTGGATACAAGATTGGATTGAGAGAATGGGTTGAACATATAGATTTATCACCCTTTTACTCTTAAAGTGATAGAAGAAGTTGCTAAAAAGACTAAGCCCTTTGATACAAGAAAAGACTCCTTCACCAGGGAGCAGAAATTTTGATAAACTCCTGCAATATGAAAAAGAGCACAGGGTTGGGGTTTCGGAGACGTAGGGTAGAAAATGTAGGGCCAAAGCACACCCAGGAGAGATCACTGTAGAGTTAACCGCCAGTCCAGAGGTACCCCAAGCTCATCTGCATTTAGCCGCGTGTGTGCAGGTGAAGACCACGAGGAGCGTTGCATTTAACTAGGATAGGATCCTCCAGGTGACTCTGACTTGAGACAGGAGACAGGAAAGGTGAGCGGGGCGGCAGAGGTGAGAGTATGTGCACAGAATGAGGAGCACGACCGGCTCTGGGGTCTAGTTTGCAAAGGGAGAGAAGTGACGGAAAAGCGTGTTCGGTGGGCTGGTGGTCCCGGGGGGATGAGGAACTGCTGAAGACATCCTTGGGGAGGAGGTGGTCAGAGACAGGGAGTGAGGCACTAAAAGGTGGGATGTTGGCGCTGCTGCAGCTACAGGTCGTGACGAGGTCCAGGATGCGACCAGGGAGGTGCTGTTTGTAGGGGGTGGAGGGAAGTTATCATTGTGGAGTTGGAGGACCAGGAACCCTGTGCTCCTGCCCCAAACAAAAAGCCCAAGTCAAGTGACCACAAAAATCTGTTACCACCCCACTAGAACACAGTCATATACACTTTCACAGAAATGCACCTAAAACAAAACAACCCTAAAATACTAAAGGTAAAAAAAAAAAACGGGCAAATTCTGGCCAAAAGAAAACCAAATATAACAATACGAATTGCTGGTAAAAATAACATCTGAAGGAAAAGCATTCCATGAGAAAAAGAGTTATTTCTAGTTGACAGTCCACAAAGATGTAATAATTTTTAGGTTCTTAACAAGGCAGATTTGAAATATACAAACGTCAAAATATTGAGAGAAACAAACAAATGTGCAATCACAGTGGCAAACATTAAGAAGTCAGATACCGTAACGGTCACAGTTCATACACAGCAGTTATAAGCACATTTATTTGTGCAAAGACACTATGCATGCATATTTAATTTGCTCTTAGTTTAGAATCTAAGGACATTTCTAAAAAGTAGCTACTGAGTATGTATATTGCGAAAACAGCTAACAGAACTCAAGTCCTATCCACTATTCGAAGACAATTCAGTTTATTGACAACTTGTGGACTGGTTCTCTCACACCAAAGCTACAGTCTTAAAGTCTAAAAGTCAAGGAAGAAAATCCGCTCCAGTAATTTAATAGGATTCTGCATCCAACTTTGCTTCAATTCCTGTTCACATATAAGACATTAGCCTTAAGAGTCATTAAATTCCCATCTTAACTGGTCACGGGCTGTGAGCAAACACGCAGATTTACCAGCTTCTCCCCTCCATGCTGGGCTGCGAGTGTTCTGCCTTCCTTGCCTGTGAGCGCCATTCCATCCCAGCGTCCTCATTGCCTCCTCTCCTGAGCTTTGGCATGTGTAATTTTGGAACTTAAAAAGAAATATGCATCTTCTGTCTTTTTTCTCAAAGCCTTCATTTACATTTTAGTCTATTTTGGAATTTTTTTCTGTAGCACTTTTCATGTGCTTTTATTTCCTGTTTTCATAAGCTTTATATAACTTAAGAAAAATGTGATCCAAGACATGTCTGGGTTAGAGGTTTTTATTTATCTTTTTGTTTACTGCAATATGGAATATATTGGCCTGCAGCATGGACACTGGGCGTGGCTATTTGCAGCATCGCCTTTAGAGGACGTTGGCTGGAGGTGATTTTCCAGGGCTTTGCCTCTTGGTGACTCAGGAAGGCAGCTGGTAGGACACAGGTGCGGACAATTAGTGTACACTCACCACCCACCCTCTCATTTCCAGGGCAAGAAGGATGAAATAATTTCTTCTCCCCTTTCATTAGCTTCATTTTCTTATTTTTCACGTTAATAGTACTTTCTTACAGTCAATAAAATGTACACGTCTTAAGTGTTCAGCACAATGAATTTTGGCAAATGTGTATGTCCTGATTAAAATATATTGGAAGGCTGAGGTGGGAGGATTGCTTGAGGCCAGGAGTTTGAGACCAGCCTGGGAAACTCAGCAAGGCTCTCTGTATAAAAATTAGAAAAATTAGCCAGGTGTGGTGGCTACTTATTTTATCTCAAAAATAAAATAAAATAAAATAAAGTAAATAAAACAATTCCATCCTCCTAGAAAGTTAACTCATACTTCTGTCCAGTCAAGTACTATTCTAAAACCAGCTCCAGATAACCACTGACCTACTTTCTGTCCCTATAGATTAGTTTTCTATGTTTAAGAACTTAATAGAAATGGAATCACACATATGTATTATTTAAGCTTTATTTTATTCAGTCCATTTTCTTTAAATTCATCTGTTTGGTTATGTGTATCATGTATACTATTCCATTGTATGACTATACTACAATTTGTTTATCCATTTTCCTATTGATGGATACCTGAGCTGTTTCCAATTTTTGCATATTATGAATAAAGCCACTATTTATGTATAGGTGTTTTTGTGAACATATACATTCATTTCTCTTGGTATATGTCTGGGAGTATTTTTTGTCTGTTTTGTTTTTTGAGACAGGATCTTGCTCTGTTGCCAGGGCTACAATGCAGTGGTGTCATGGTAGCTCACAGCAACATCAAATTCCTGGGCTCAAGGGAACCTCCTGCCTTAGTCTCCCGGGTAGCTGGGACAACAGGCACGTGCCACTATGCCTGGCTAATTTTTTCTATATTTTTGTAGAGACAGGCTCTCGCTGGTGCTCAGGCTGGTCTTGAACTCCTGGCCTCAAGCGACCCTCCCACCTCTGCCTCCTAAAGTGCTAGGATTACAGGTCTGAGCCACCACACCCGACCACGTCCAGGAGTATTATTGCTAGGTCATAAGGTAGGCGAACATTCAAATTATTCAGAGACTGCCAATTTATTTTTAAAATGATTGTACAATTTTAAACATCCTCCAGCAATGTGTGGGGAGTTCCAGCTGCTCCACATCCCTGCTAACACTTAGTAGAGTCAGTTGTCATTTTTAGCTGTTCCAGTGAGTGTGTAGAGGTATCTCGTTGTGGTTTTGCTTTGCATTTCCCTGGTGACTAATGATGTTGAGGGCTTTTTCATATGCTTATTGACCAATTGAATATCTTCTTTTGTGAAGTGTCTGTGCATGTTTTTAACAAATTTTTCATTGGGTTGTGTTTTTAATATTTTATTTCCCTTTGAAGAGTTTAACTGATTAATATGTGCTTTATTCAAGAGCCAACTGGATGCCTGGATGGCCACAGGCTTTCAAATTTAATATCTTACTTAATCGATACAACAAACTGTTGAAGTGAATGTATCACTTCCATTTTACAGAATAGGAAGCCGAGGTTCGCACAGGTTAAACCATCCTCAAAGCCAAAGCTTTCTGACTTGAAGAATAGGGCCCGCGGCATTCATTTTCACCAGTTGTTACCTGAGAAAAAGGTAGAGGGAAGAGATTGCTGGAGAAAAGTCACTATCCTTGAAATCGGTCCTGGATTTTTTTTTTTTTTTTTTTTTGAGACAGAGTCTCACTCTGTTGCCCTGGCTAGAGTGAGTGCCGTGGCGTCAGCCTAGCTCACAGCAACCTCAGACTCCTGGGCTCAGGTGATCCTACTGCCTCAGCCTCCCGAGTAGCTGGGACTACAGGCATGTGCCACCATGCCCGGCTAATTTTTTCTATCTATTTTTAGTTGTCCAATTAATTTCTTTCTAGTTTTAGTAGAGACGGGGTCTCGCTCTTGCTCAGGCTGGTCTCGAACTCCTGAGCTCAAACAATCCGCCCGCCTCGGCCTCCCAGAGTGCTAGGATTACAGGCGTGAGCCACCGCGCCCGGCCTCGGTCCTGGATTTTTAAAAATAGTTTTTAAAAAAAACAAACTTTTACTTGATTATAGTTGTATATTTACAGAATAGTTGCTAAGATAGTGCAGAGAGTGCCTATATACCATTTGTCCTGTTTATTTATTTAAACAGGTTTATCGAGATATAGGTCATCCATTTGCAATGTACAAGTCAATAGTTTTTGGTACACACATATGTGACGTGCAACCATCACCACCATCCATTTTAGAACATTTCCATCATCTCAGAAGAAACCCTATGCCCTTTAGTCAACACCTCTCCATGCCCCTATCACTCCTCCAGCCCTAGCTGCCATTAGTCTACTTCCATCTCTTACAGATTAATCTGTTCTGGGTACTGCATATGGACTGAGTCATGTAATACGTGGTGTTTCATAACTGGCTTCTTCCAGTCCCGGCTGTTTTTAACACGCATGGCCTAAGGCTACTTGCGATCGTTGACTCTCCTGTCCCGTTCTTCCCGGGCACTCTGCGGGCTACATGTCTGGTCCTCCTTGCAGTTAGCTGTGGCGTGTGACTGGGTGGCAGGAGTGATATGGGTGCCGTGTCTAGGCCTGGTTCTTTGAAAACCGAACCAAAGCAAACACCCCAGCTCCCATCCTCTCTCTTTTCTCACGCACAGGCTGAATGTGGGGAATTCAGAAGACCTAGAGGAAGGTGAAAGCATAAGGTGGGCCCCCAAACGAGGCACAAATGCTCTCCTGACCCTATGAGCTGCACCATGGGCTATAAGCGAATGCTTACTGTGCTAAACTAGTCGCTGAGATTTAGGCGTCATCCGCTACGGCAACTAGTCTTATTTACCTTTCCTCCTAGCACACTCTTCAAAAGCCCATAATTGTGAATACTTCTAAGCTATCAAGAACTCGTACTATGCATTGTATTTTTCACTGGAGTGTCTTAGGCCACTTGCCTAAGACCAAGAATTAAGAAGCCTGTTTCCTTTAAAATAGCGCCCCTGTGTGCAGGGCCAGCACACATGCTGGTTACCTTCAAGCCGTCTAAAAACAGATTTTTTCTCAGCTTATATATCTTATTTAGTTGAAAAGTCAGAGAGGACATTCTTATGGAATAGATCTCCTATATCTCAAAACATTTATCAACATCCCTCAAACAAATTCTTCAACATTAGGATTTATTTCACCGTCTTTGCTCCATAATCTCCCAGCACATAGGAGGCTCCAGAGGAAATATGAGGAAGAGAGCTATGTGCATTGCAGGGCATTTTGAGAATTATAAAAATATGTTTAGTTCTAAAGATCAAAACTTCTACCCATCTGGGATATATAAATCCTATACATAGAATTTACAAGGGGGTTATCTTGAATTATGTGTTGGGTGTTGGGCTTGGCACGTAATAAATATGAATGATCCTCACAGGACAGTAGATTAACATCCAGGAGGAAAAAAAAAAATCAGGCATCTGTGGAATTTAAATGGGAAGATGCTCTACTCTTCTCAGAGGGCAAAGAGCTTTCAAGCCCCGGGAGATAGAGCTATGATCCTTGCTTTTAAGTCCCTTCCTAACTCCTCCTTGCGGGAGGAGTGATTTATCTGCTCTGTGATTTGGGAAAGGAGCTGTGCAAGTTAGGTTTGCCCCTCTAGATCTTCTCATTTTCAGATCTTTCTGCCCACAAAAGGGTGCTGGGCTGTCAGCTGGCAACCCTGTGGGAGGCCTGTGGGTGGCCAGCTGCACTAGTGACCTGGTGACGAGTCTGTCCAGTTCTGAAGGGAGCTGTTGGGAAGCCAGCTGAGACTGGCCATCTGAGCCTTACCCTCCAGAATGGCTTTGATTAGGAAGAAAGCTCACACTTCCGTCTTCATCTCCATGCCCCTGGTTCAGCTGGTTCTGAACTTGGAGTGTGTGTGGGGGGAATGGACAATGGAAATATAGACTGATCCCTTAGATCCTAACAGCTGCACTGCTAATATACTGCCCGTGAGACGCACCTATAGCATCCCTGCTGTGTGCAAAATTGCACTGGAGGCTGTGTGTGACTTCAAAAGAACTAAGGCATTTCTGAGTCTTCTCAAGTATATCCAAACTCCTTGCAGGAGGGGACAAACTTGCATGAAAGTTAAAATCAGCTGAAGATGGCATATAAGTAAGGGTTTTTTGATATGGGAAAGACGGCAGTTGCATCAGAAGTTTAGAGGTGTGAGATGCTGCTATAGACTGGAATATTCCTGAAGATCAGGTGTGGCCCTGCGGATGTTTGTAACACTTGGACGTGTGTAAGTTTATACACAAGGAGACAAAAAAAGTTTCAGTTTTCCAGAAATTATTTCTGGTTCCCTCCACCTTTTTTTCCCTTCTAGTTGTGATTTCTACATGGCATATAAGAAATGATATAGCCAAATACACAAGGAAAATCCAAGGATTTCATGTTGATTCATATTACTGTGCTTACAAATAACGATCTGTATTTTTTAAACGTCCACAGCACATCAATGTCAAGGATGTGTGAACAAGAACAATCGAAGAGTTGACAAGATCTTCCGCATTCTTGTCTTTATGCTCTTCATAATATGGTTTTCCATATATTTCTCATCCAGCTATTCTTTCTCTATCATGCATCATTCTCTGGAAGAGTAGATAAATCAATACTTTCTGGGATATCTTCATCAATCAAAAAAAGAGAACGAACATAGTCTGGAATAAAGCACCTGGTAAGAGCAGACCTTGATGTGAACTTTGGGCAGGTGAACACAATGGACAGGATCATGACGGCTCCTGTTCTTAGAGGGCTGTTACCATTTGATTCGCCAACATCTGAGCAGCTTTATGTGTGTGCCCCATCATTCCTGGTTCTAATTCCTGACAATCACCAGTGTTGTCCAACAACTACCCAGCCAATCATATTGGCCTTAAAACACCATAAAAGAAGACCACGGAAGTAACCTAAAGTTGCAACATTGCTGCAATGTCTCCAAGATCCATTCTCCAATAGCACCGCAATCGGGAGAGGGGCACCATCACTCTGGGCTGGAAATCTTTGGTGTCAGGCTCCAACCCCTTTGCTAACTTGCCTGCATTTTCCTTCGGTGCGGCCCCTTTTTCTCCTCCTTCTTGTGCTTTCTTAAGCACCTTTAAGGGCTGCTTCCAAGGTGAAGAGCCCAGGATTCTTGCCAGTTGCACAAGTGCTGAATTCTCTGAGCCTCTCTGATCCTGGGCAGGGGGACAGTCCCAGCAACTTCCTGGGCCCTGTGGGAGGAGAAGGGGAAATCTTTGGTTTTCCTGAGCGTGGTAGCGTCTTCCTCTAGTTAGGGGTCCTCTGCTTTCAGCCATAAGATCAGGCACATGTGCCTAGGTTTATGTAGGGGAATATGGAATGAAAATTTACACCTTAGAGATCAACAGTTTAGAGACTTTGAAGCCAAAGGTATTTAATGGCTCATTGATATTCTTGATAAAAATCATGCTTTATTTTTAATTAAAAAATAACCTATATAACTTTATCCATTGGGCCATTGGCCTACACCCTAACCTAAATAACTTAAACCTCTGTATTATCTGGTATTTGAGGCCATGGGCTACCATATGGCTTTGTTACACTCCACAGAAGCAAGGATTCTGCCTTCTACACATTGTGCAACCCCTCTGAGTGTCTGGTTTCATGGAACTAAAACAACTCTTTAAATGCTGGATATTTAAATACTTAAGGCATCTGTGTCAGACTTGGTAGCTGCTTATCTAATATTCTATCCTTTTCTTATTAACAGAATCGCATTGGGTGGCCAATGTACCTACCTCATGTAGCTACATTCCTTAGTTCTTGTGGGTGGGGGTGGTCTGGTGGTATAGTTTCAGTCAAAGAGATGTTAACAGAAATAACTGGGTGGGGCTTCTGGGAGAGGAATTTGAAGGGGATTATCTCAACTGCCATGCACCCTTTTGCTCTTGTTCTTGTGTCTTCCTCTCGCCCGGACTGGCCACTGTGATTGTTGGTGATCCAGCAACGTCTTGGGGCCATGAAGAACGCTGTAAGTTTGAAAACTGCTAATGGCAGAAGGAGCCTGCGACCTGATGACATTGTAGGAATTCCATGCCAGCCATCAATTTCCTCATCTTCATATTTCTTTTAGCCATTGTTATTTGTGTTTTCTCTTACACAGCATCAAAACTCAATTTCTAACTGACAAAATACTCACTTTTCAGATTCTTTTACTTAGAGATAAAACAGAAAAATTGAATGTCTGACATGAAAACTTTTTTTGGAAAAAAAACAGTTTTGGTAAAATTCTAACTTTAAACATTGAGGAGAGACATGTCCTATTTCTTTGTAAATCCTATGAAGCATCAAGGAGGCCTAGAGGAAAAAATCCCTTCTCTTTGGCTTACTTGTCATTATATGCACGTGAAAGCCGATGTTAGCAGAATTTTCCCCTCCCCCTGGGGGATAGGGGGGTGTAGTTTAGTGCAAAGAGTAGGGATTTTGGCATCTGGCAAACTTGGGTTTGAATATAATTCTAAACCTAGTATCGTATTTTTTCAGCCTCAGTTTTCCGATCTATAAAATGTGGAAGGCCTCAGGTTCAAAAGGAATAATCTGCAAAATAGCATATCAAAGGGAACCAGGGAAGTACCTAGAACCATATGTAATCATTTCCCTGTGTTTGTGTCTTGTTTTCCACTCTTTCATCTAACAAACGTGTATTGAACATCTACTATATGCCAGGACTGTGTTGGGGGTTCAGTTCTTTGACTCTCTGAGTTTGCCTTGGATGGAATTATGACTTCAGGGCTGGGTGTTGGAAGGACTAACACTTGATCCATTTAGTTCATTGGCACTAACCAGGGAGGGTTAGGGAGAAGTGGGTTTCAGAGCTTCATTCCAAGGTATCAGTTAAGAAACCAAGTTGCAATGTTAGTGTCATGGTGGTTGGTGATTTTCATACTATACCAGACACAAGGGTTAGAGATGGGTCTGGCCGACACAGTCAGTGTTTAGAAGCTGGAGCAAAACCTTGAAGTCCCATGTGGAAAAAGTTGTACTTCTCCAGGAAATGGGATGGGTTTGGGTACACAGAGACCCTAAAATTTGAAAAGAAAGGGGGCTCATTTCCTTGCGACTCCAGTCCCCATCACTAGTTTCATATGTACTACAGATGTGAGACCACGTACTTGAAAATACTTAAAGTCAGTGGATTATTTACAATAGGAAAGCGCCCAATCCAGACCCAAGCCTTTCAGGACATCTTTCCTGAGTCACCTCTGGATGAACTTGGTCCACTGCGAGGACTTTCAAACGAACAGCAAATTTGAGATTGTTTAATATATATTATTTATGAATCATGACATGAAATGAATATTTAGAAGAAGCACTTTGGGTAGAGAGAGGTGGAAAAGTACAGATACTTTACCTTGTGAGAAATTGTTATTCATTTTCCTTTTATTCATCAAGACGCTGGTCGCAAAGGACTTGCAACTGTGAAGAGTGAGTATCATAGTAGTTCCCATTTGCTGGGCGTTTTTAAGTACCAGGACTTTATGTGGTTTATTATCATCTGTAGTCCTCATCGTTAACAGCTGTCAGTCATGGACACGAAACTCGATGTCGGCATGTGCTTCATTGGAAAGCGGTGTGCCGTAGTGGGAAGATTAGGGCTGTTGGTGTCAATTAGACTTGAGTCTGAATCCTGACTATATAACTTTGAGCACATTATTAAATAAATGTCTCTCAACCACAGTTAATGAATCTCCATTTTATTCCTGTTTTTCGTATGAGTGAACTGAGTCTGAAAGGAATGAAGCCACCTACCTGCCCAAGGTCACAGAGCTGGCCCAGAGAAGAGCTGGGTGGAGTCCGGCAGCCTGCTCTTTCCCACAGCCCGTTATCCTGCCCAGGTGTTAGGGGCCTTGTGGGCCATGGAGGGACAGGAAACACCCTCCTTCTACGTGTGAGAAAAATGGAAGTCCAGAGTGGGTAGATCGGCTGCTCCGGTTACAGCAGGAGTCAGAACTCCAGCCCAGGCATCCACCTTGAGAGAGGGCGTGAGAGGGGTGGATGCGGAAGAAAACTAACAGTTTGCAATATTTCACCTTCATTATTTTTCGTTTTCTGGCTCTGGAAGTCAGGATAAGATCAGGATTAGATTCATTTTCCCAGTGTCCAATATATCACGTTTCTACAAGACTTATGGTTGTTTTCTCCTGGGCTGGAACAAACGCTGGTAGATTATCAGGCTGTGTTTACATTTTTCTCTTATCTCGGGCGGCATCATTCTGGTCTGTAGCTCCTTGGTCTGCTCTGTCCGGGTAAGATTTTGCCATTCAGTCCTTTCCGTTGTCCACACCACTGTCCACTCACCTCGTCTGTCTCTCTGCACCTTTCTTTGTTATCAGTTACATGACTTGTGCCAGAGTGGCCATTCGTGTAATTCTCCTACTTTTGTTTTCTGGTTAGTGCTGAGATTATCTCTAGATGGTTGTACGTCCTGGGGATCAGCATTTGGGATCCTCTCTCTGTCTTGATAAAAACACTTCTTCCTCTAGCCTCTGCAGCCAGAGCTCGTGGTCGTCCCTTCTCTCCTGACGGCAGATGTTTTCCTGTGAGGTTTCAGGCATTTGGAGGAACACTTCCTTTAGCTCTTCTACAGCGCAGAAAATATTTTTGCTCCGAGCCCGAGAACCGTGTTTTGTGGAATTTTCTTTTTAAAAACAGAACAAAGAGCAGTTGCAACTGTCAGTTCCTCAGCTCTTGGCTCTTGTTGTTTCCTTTTAGGCCCTAAATGGTAACCAGACACGGACTCAGATTCTGAGGCCCTCGGTGCCGCCTTCCCTGTTTCTCTTTTCCTCTTGAGGTTCATTATTTTCTCCAAATTAAAACGTTCTGGTTGGAATGAGTGAGCATAAAGAGACAGGGCAGCAGGGAGCTCCGGCTGCGCGGAGGGATTATATCTAGGGGAGGCCCTCCTCGCCCGTCTCTGATATGATTAATCGGCCAAAAGGAGTGTGGCTTTGTAGTTCGAGGAGATTGGTTTTGAAAAGAAGTCTACTCTTGTTACCCAAGGACAGTGGGTTTTAAAAACAATTTCTTGGACTATTCTGGAGACATTATGGAGGCTTTAGCTTTATGCAAATATGAAGCTACTAGCAGTTCATTTGTTCATTCATTCTGCAAATGTTGACTGTGTGGCTGCATGGTGCGGGGCCCTGCGGACGCCAGGGTAGCAAAACAGTCTGTCCCCTGCTTGCTCAGATCTTACGACAAAGTGGGGGTGGCAGGTATTAGGCAAATAATCACATGTGTAAGAGAACACCCGCACACGGAGCCAGGTGCGTGCAGGAGAGGAGGGTTGCAGGGTGTCCATGCTATGCGTGTGTCAGAGGAGGCTTGCTTCTTAGCAACACACTTGTAGCCAAGATGTGGAGGGTGACAGAGATGTCAAGTGGGTGGTGGCTGGGAGTGGGTTTTGGGTGGGCTTTTAGTGAAGCACAGTCCCGTTCCTAACAGAGGAAAGGATGTGCACAGAGGCCGCATGGAGGAATTAGCACAGTGCATGAGAAGCAGCGAACCTCAGCCAGAGAGCCCGGGTTTCTGAGTGTGTGACGAGGTGAGTGCAGCAACTGGGGCCTGAGGGGCGGCCAGAGTCCAGTCATAGGCCCGGAGGAGAGGTTCAGTCTTATCCTTCGAGCTACTGTTGGGAGCTATGCTGGGAAATGACACAATTAAATTTGCATTTGGAAAAGATCACTCCTGTTTTAGTGCAGAGAACAGATTTTGAAAAGGCCAGCGTGGATTCATTCAGTCATTCATTCACTCATTTATTCAAGAAATGTTTATTGACCCCAACCAGAGGCCAGGGCCTTAACCATGGGCCAGGGCCTTTTCTCTCTACAGTGGTGAGAGAATCCCTGTCTTCCCAGAACTCATAATCTAGTGGGTGAGGACAGATACTAGACAAGCTAGAAAAGATAAGTTCCAATAGCAAATAAGTACAGTGAAAAATAATTCAACCAAAGGAATCCAATGGCCAGCATGGGTACATTAGTATTTCTAGTTCTATTGGATTTTTCAGGGCAGGCCTTTCTGAGGAGGTGAGATTGTCTTTCCTAGAGGCAGTGTTTTTCCCCTTTTTAGGGGTCTTGTCTAGAGCTGGTCACCTTGCGAGCCCTTTACATGTTAGTCCTCTGTAAACAGACCCTTCAATCCCTCCAATTTTCCTGGGCCTCAGTGCAGTCAGAGTATTTGAGCTTGAAGGAATCAAGATCATTTGATTCAACTCCATTGTTTTGCAGGCAACAAAACAGAAGAAGCCCAGAGAAGTACTATTTGGGGGGTGAGCGGTCAACCTGCCCTGGTATCCAGGCCATTTCATCTCGGAGCCAGAGCTTCCTGCCTTGCCATTTGGCCCTCCTGGTAAGTGGGAGAGCACAGCTGTGCTCTCTGAGGCTGCGTAGGCTGTTTCCAAAACACTTTCCTCCCTGAGTGTGTAGGAGATTCCAAATACCTGCAGAACATGATTAATGGTCCCCCACCCCACACCACTGGCATCTCCTAATGCAAAATATCTTGGACAGCAACCAATTTAATTTAGACTCCAGAAAGTGCCACGTTTTCCCCCCAGCCTGGCTTATATTAATGATATTTTTAAAATGCCCTGAAGCTCTGAAGCATATTTAAACCATGAAATAGCATTACAAAGCTTTTGCCCTTTACAGAGTTGCATGGAATGCTAAGTCCAGAAAAAAAAAAAAATTCTCTCTTTCCCCTTGGTTTTCTTAAGATTTCAAACTCAATAAGACATTTCTTATTTAAGATTTATAAATATAACTATTTTTTTTTCCATTACTGAGCCTTGTTGCCTGAGGTTTAATAGAACATAGTTTTCATGGCTGAGTTGAAAATCCCTTTGGAAATCATGGTATAAAGTAAGCTGAAATAGAGCTTACGGAGCTTGTTATAATTAAACTGCTTTTACATTAGATCTCTTAGGAGATTCCCCCTACTTCCCCCCTTTTTTTTTTGGAGACATTGTTCTGGGAGAAAAATCCCGGTATATCTGAATCCACCAAGACAAAGCCACAAGGCACTGAAGAAAGAATTAAGGTGGTAATTTTTATCCTGGTGGAAAAAAAGTTTGCTGATGAATTTCAGATACAGGTACTGCTAAAGAAGTCTCTTTTCTCTTTTGAATGAGGTATGTGTTTTATGGTTTTCATTTTCAGTTGAAAAACTTGAAGCCCAGAAAAATTAAGTAACTTGCCAAAATTCAAACAGATAAACTAAAATCATTTTGACTGTTGAGTGGCTTGGAAAACATTTTTTTGTGGCCTTTCAGCTTCGATGAGAAAAGAGGAGCTTGTTGGAAGGACAGTTCTATTGGGAGCCTGCAGTGGGGCTTGGAAATTTGTGTTTGAACATTCCCTTGGGGCTTTGTCTCCTCAGGTCTGCCCTCGAAAGGTCAGAATGGCGCAGGAGAGTGTAAGTTCCCTGGGTCAGCTGAGGAAGGAAAAAGCAATGAGCTCTTCGACAGAATTGTCATGGAAGTCAGTGTGCAGAGATGCTCTGGGCACCACAGCAGTGACTGCATGAAGCTGGGGATGCGGAAAGTCTGATCTGGGTCTGCTGTTATCTTCTGTAACAATAAAATGGCTTAAAACAACAGAAATTAGTTCTCTCACAGTTCTGGAGACAAGAAGTCTAAAATCAATTTCTCTGAACTGAAATCAGAGAGTTGGCAGGGCCATGGTCTCTCCCAAGGATCTAGGGGAGAGTCTGTTCCGTGCCTCTTCCAGCTTCTGGTGGCTGCCAGCATGCCTTGGCTTGTGGCCACATCACTCCCCTCTCTGCCTCCGTAGTCACATTATCTTCTTCTTTTCTGTCTGTTTCCTTCTGCCTCTCCGAAAAGGGTACATATGATTGCATTTAGGGCCCATCCAGAAAATCCAAGCTGATCACTCCACATATAATTCTTAACTTAATCACATCTACAAAGAACCATTTTCCTTATAAGGTGACATCTACAGGTTCCAGGGATTAGAACTTGACATTTCCTTGGGCCATTATTCATCCTATCATATGAGCCTGGATCCGTCCTGTTGATAGCATATCTTTATGGAGGACAAAGGAAAAGGCTATAGCCAAGGGGCCAGCAGAGGAGAGCCTTCCTGCTCTCCAGATTTGGGGTGAGCTGTCATAATTAGTGTGTGGCAGAACAAAAGACCGAGGGGAAAAGCTGAAACAATACAAAGCTGAATGACCACAATGGCATGATTGCTGCTGAGTTTGTTTATGAGAGGAAAGAAAGCAGCCATGTTGGAGAGCCTTGGGTGGTTTTCATATCCTGGAAGTTATGTAGAAATAGTTGGAGAGGAATGTGTTATTCAGGAGTGTAAAAAAATTTCTTGTTCAAACAGCCTGCATGGCTTGAGTGGTTAAAAAACCTTCCCAGAGAATAGAAATGAAAAAATGCCCTTCAAAAGGTTATTAATGTGGCCACTTGCAGACAGAGGAACACATCACCCTGAGTATGTCCCTGATTTTGCCCTTTTGAGATTGGTTGCTGACCACGAACAGTGAAATCGAAGCATCTGGAAGTGGCAACTAAATCTTGTGTGGTGGAGGAGGGTTTTCCTTCCCGCTCTCATTCGTAAGTCGGGAGTAGAGTGATGAAGATTTGTGGAAACTACATACCCCTGTCCATTCACTTGCTGTAGATGAAAGAACACACCAAGATACTGCTCTGAAAGGAACACTAGCCAAACTGGATCTTCTCTGGTAAACTGAAGACACATTTGTAATTGTGGGCAGCAGAAAAACTTCCAGGCGATCAACGATCAACTTCCCTGCCTTTCCAACACCGAGCAATGTGGTGAGGTTTTCCATTGAGATTTTCCAAATGTGTGTCTCTAGCACTTCCGAGCTTCCCCTGGCCTTCGTGGGTTTTTTTAGGATAGAAAACATTTTTTTCTTGCATGGCTGCCTGTCAACTCTCCAAGTTCTGGGGCTTTGTGAAGGTCCAAATACCTTACCTCTTCTCTCCTCCCCAGCCATCCTACATAATTCATATGATCAAGTAGGTTCCAGAAACGGTGTTCAGGTAAAAATTTTACCCAGGCCCGGATATCCAACACAACAAGCCCTGAAAACTGCTGAGTCTAGAATATAGATGCTCAAGCTTAGGTGGATTATCTATTTGGCAGCACTGTGATTAAAGGACAGTGAGTGGACTAGAAGTTGTTTAGAAGGCTTCTTCCGGCATTCCCAAATCAATGACTCAGAGCTTCCATCCTGCGTCCTGTGGGACACCAAAAATTCTCCATCTTCTGCTGACTCCTTTCTGTCCAATGAGTAACAATGACCTTGGAGTGTCTTGTCTGATGGCTCTGCTGTAGGACAACTCATCTTATTAAACTGAGTGTTTTTTTCTCTTTGCCAAAGGCAACTCTGTCTAGGACAGCTGCATTCCAGGGCACAGCACATGGCAAAACTGGGCAGTCCTGTGCCTCCATGCCCTGTCAGTGACAGTTCCAGACAAGAACCAGACTCAAGGACCTGGTGGTTGATCCTTTCTCTCTCCCAGGGCTGCATTGTGGGGCTATTATTCCTGTTCTATCACATAAAGGCTTTATATCTCTGCTCCTTCAAAGTCCAGTTTCCTTCAAATAACCAAGTAATTACCAATAACCAAGTGCAATTGTCTTCCACATTGTGTAGGACATTTTTACTAGCCTTGATTATATTTCCATTAGACTTGGAGTAGTTGATTTAGTAGCCAGGTCTAGGACAGAAGGGATTGGATTTGCCTGATAGTCAGTCATTGAAAGCGAATTCATCGAAATCTTCCAAATATTTTAAATTTTGCTAGACCCAACTCAGACCCTACATTTGAAGCCATCCTTTAAACTCCCTGCCCTAAAGTGACCTTTTATTCTCTGAGCAATTCTTGCTCACTGGGACAGAGACACTGCACGATCTCCTCCCTCCCAGCTTGCTGGAGTTTCAGAAAACTGGTGAATTTCTGCCTAAGCAGAAATTTCCAGTTGAACAAGATTCAGTGGGGACACATATACCTCTTCATGGGAGAAATGGGGGAATCTCTGGAGGAATGTTTACAGGGTAAAAAGCTATATTCAATATAATTGTTTTTCCACAAAATAAATTGCAAGAAATAGAGGCTTTTCAAATCCCCCAGACTGATAGGGAATCACAGATACACAGAAAACAGAGTAGGAAAATGTCACAGGGCGTGAGGCAATCACAGGGTGACCAGATGTCCCGGTTGATACAGACTGTTCAGGAATAATTATTTATAGTATCCCCTTTTTATTCTCCAAGTATCTTGTTTAGACATTAAATTATATGATCACCCTAGTTAAACAGAACTTGGGAAACACCTCCAAAAAAGTTCCCAAAGTTGCTCTCAAATTCAAGGTGCAACATCTGGGGTGAGAGTTCGGGTTAGCAGATGGCTTTGCAGCAACATAAATTCAAGTTTTGGTCATGCATTTTCATGAAAGAGATCAGTCCTGTTGGGCTGCTCAGTGCTTATGAGTACATTGTATCCCACGGTTTTAAAGGATCCAGAGGTAGATATTTGACAAAAAACAAATACAATTCTTGTAATGGAAACGTTTAGATATCATTATGAAGAGGAGTGATGGGAACTTGTAGCAAGGATTAGGTAGGAATAGAGAAGTTAAACAAATCTGTTAGTTTTTTTTAGGTTTTGTTTTTTTGTGTTTGTTTGTGTTTTGGTCAGTCTGGATGTCTATTGATCTACTGTTTGGTAACTGCTCCTTAATTATCTTAATTTTGTCTTTGTGCTGTACAAGTTAGACAACTTGGTTCTGACTTGGTTCTGACTTCCTCCTCCTGCAAGGAGAGAGAGATCTAGCCAAAGGCAAAGCCTTGGAAGGCTTTGGCTCCTACATTCAGTTGGGTCATACAATTATTTCTCTCGTGGTCATGCAGAGGACTTGGCTTCTTCCATTGCAAAGAAACATTGGCCAGGGAGTTTTGCCCACTGTCCGTCGACCTGAGTAAAGACATGTTGTAACATGAGTTGCAATTAGTCATTAGTTTTCTCAATTCATGTGTGAGAAACTGCGATTTCAACAACCTCAACAACAGCAGCAGCGCCCAAACGAGATACATGTTTGCAGCCAAGTTGTTTAAAGCACCATTGCCAGTATATTTTTCTCGCGCTATAATGTCATCCTGAATCTTGACATATTATTTCCCTCAGTCCCCCAGTTAGCTTGTAACAAAGAAATAAGGTGACAACTCATCCACAGCAGCTGCCGGGAACCACCTCGGTCTGTGACGGCCCCCTGATGGATGACAGTTGTCTGATCGCAACTCTTCTTGGTGTGCTCTGAAAAAACTGGACTTTTTTGTTTCAATTAGTTTTATGGACATTTCAAGCCTGGACCTGCATTTTTTCGTGGTAAGCTCACCCCTCAGTATTCCCCTGGAGGCCCACTAACCACGGCTACGTTCATATTTTAGGCAAGTTGAGCTATGCAAGCTTGATGCCGCCATTTGTTTTTTCTTGACTTGAGATAATTTGCTTTTCTTTTTCAGCAGTGCTGGGTTTCAACAACTTGAAACTGGTCTCCGAACTAAGAGAAAAGAGAGAAAGTAACTTTATGGTTATCACATCAGAGAGATACAGTATTTAAAACCTTAAAAAAATTCTGTTGTTTGAAGTCAACACGTCTGCCAGGTTATCTGTCGTCCAGCAACATGGCCCATGGGAATCCCTGGTGAATGGTTTCCTAGGAAGCTGGGTCTTATTGATGATGTTTGGAATTAAACGTTATTTGTGTTAAAGTGAGCCTTAAAGAAGACCCTCAGCTGCATTTCTCTTTTATTAATACACAGTTTTTAATGACTGTATTATTCTTCTAAGGTGTTCTGCACGTATTTGTCAATTTCTGTGGTCTGACTCAGAACACAGGAAGCCTGCGTAAATATTAAAAGAAAACTTCTTTGGCAATTTCTGTTTCGCTTGCCCACTGCTCTTTTGGTATACGAATGCCTAAAAAGAGAAAACGGACAGTTATCGCTATGGTTTGGTTCAGGGTAACAGAAGAATTGACCCAAATGAAACATTTCTGTCCTGTTGGCCTGCCCAGCTGGGGCACCTAAAAACTCCAGTCTTTAGACCGCACTCTCTTAATTGTGGCATGTGGGTTTCTAGGAGTCGAAATTAAATCCACAGAAGGCCGTTTAATGGTTCCAACTTTTAAGTGTGTCTACCTCTTTTCCAGATACGAACCCTTTGGCCAGGAATAGTGACAACTGCGTTAAGGCATTACAGGCTTCTGCCGAAATGCTAATCGCGTTATTGGGGGAGAGGGCACCGAGAGCAGCCTCCACGGCCTTCCTGGGGATCCACTTGCCGACCAAACTCAGCCTCATAGGAAGGCCCAGGGAGCAGCCTAATATGAGAAACAGAGAAAGGGATCACTTGTCACATGATTTTCCCTTGTGCTGTCCTAAAGGAGCGTGGACAGCGTTTGTGAAAATACGCAGCTGAAAAACCATGAATGCCTTTATTTTATTGTTTAAAATTTACTTTTAATTTTTTTACTAACAACTTCATTGAGATGTAATTCCCACACTATACAGTTTACCCACTTAAAGTATACAGTGCAATGGTTTCAAAGTATGTTCATTCACAGTTATTCAACCATCATTCAGGATTTTGGTCACCTTTCCATCTTGCTATTTCCTCTCTCTGGAATGTTCTTACCCAAGATATTGGCTCACTCCCCTGTTGTCTTTCAGTCCTGTGTCCAAATGTCGCATCCAAAGAGCTGAGCACTTTTCCCTCCCCTAGAACACCGCCCTGTCTGTTACTCTCTCTTCTCCCTGCTCTGTGTCCTTACAGCCCCGTCACCCCTGACATGTCCCTACTTGTCTCCTGTCCGTAGTCCCCGCTCCACTAGGGCGGGACCTTTGGCCCTGCTGCTTCCTCAGCTTCTCAGCTTGCAGGCCTGTGCCAGGTTACGATTAGGGGCTGGGGGCATGAACAGAGGTGGCTGGCTGGTCTTCTCCACACCTGGGTGTTGGATGAGGGCAAGTGATTAGAGCCCTAAACAGACAGCCCTGGCTCCCCACAACTGGTTACGGGGTCCCTCATCTCCCCGGTTGGCTGGGAAACAGGTGCCACCAGAGTCGCCGAGTGCTGGCTGAGGTGGAGTGCAAGAAAGCTCAGCCTATGACTCTGGGAATTTGAGTTCCAATTTTCTGTGTGACCCTGAGAAATCATTTGCCCTCTCTGAACCTCTGTAGGATGAGGACATTGGACCTCTGTCTCTCATAGTTGTGACATTCGGGATTCTGATGGAATTCTCTGATCGGGTGGAATTGAACAAATACAGTTAAGGTGCGTGGGAGCAATCTGTTTTTTAATAGATCCTATCTCTCTGGCTACCTGTGCCACGGGAAACTGCAGTGTTCCCCTCCCTCCTCTCCATGCCCAACATACACTGTTCTGCAAGGATGGAGTTTCTGATGCTCAGGGTCTTAGACCCGCATGGCAGAAGAAAAGGCAAAATAAAAATTGTGCTTTGGGTGTGCTATTTGAGATGGAGCTAAATTTGAGTAAAAGCTTTGTCTGCGAGTTTACAAACATACAATTAAGGCTCTTACGGTTATCTAAATCCACTTTCTTGCCTTATAATTTTATGGTTAGGAGCATTACAGTTGTTTTTAGATTTTCATTATAACTGCAGTAGCCACAGACGGAACCAAATAGTGTTTGTTTATTTGTGTAACAAATTATGCCCCTCAGCTAACTTTACTGTGTAATTTGCATTGGGTGTGCATTTTGCAAAAAACGTATACATTGGTCTGAGGGTCTTAGCTTCCTTGTCCTCTATCTTCTTCCCAAGGCAGCACTGACAATAGAAAATTGGGTAACAAAATGCACATATGGGAGCCCACTTTATGTGCGTACTGCGCACATACTTACAGATATACTAGCCCGACTTCAAATCGCACTCCCCACCGTCGTAGCTCGGTAGACTTGGGGAAGTCAGCTTGCTCTCCTCATTTTCTTTTCACTTAGTGAACTTTCACATTTGATTTCCTTTTAGAGATTAGTGTTCTCACATGTAAAGATCATTAACTGAGAAGGAGTAATTTGAAGCGTTAGGAACTTTAGTGCCAGTTGAAGATTGATTAGAAATGAAAATCATTTGTAGTGACTTAGGTACTTCCTAGCTATGAAAAGTTCTGTAATTATTCAACTCTGCCTCTTTGTTTTTTTTAATTTGTCATTTTTATTTTATTGTGGTACAATCCACACAAAACATAAAATTTACCATCCTGACCATTTTAAGTGTGTAATTCAGTGGTATTTAATACATTTACAGCATCATGCAACCATCACCATCATCCCTCTCCAAAATTCTGTTCATCTTGTAAAACAGAAACTCTATATTCATTAAACAGCAACTCCCCATTCTTGCTCCCTCAATCCCCTCCCCCCACCCCTGTCTTCCATGAAACTAAGGAACCAGGGGCAGCACAGCAGGGGGTGAACAGCACATAGAGCAAAGGCTTCATCTATATTTACAGCCACTCCCCAGCAGTCAGCTACAAACCAGCTGATGACCTTGGCAATGACCTCCCGGCTTGTGGACCTCAATTTCTCCACTTTGGGAGGGTAAGAGGAGTGGCCTGGGAATCATCCGTCCAGCAAAGCTTGTTCTAGCCCCTAAAATCTACAACTCTGGTAACTTCTACTTTTTAAATTTATTTTTCGACACAGAGTCTTGCTCTGTGGCCCTGCCCTGGCTAGAGTGCAGTGGCATCATCATGTCTCACTGCCACCTCAAAGTAGGGTCTCAATTGATCTTCCTGCTCCAGCCTCCCAAGTAGCTGGGACTACAGGCCAGCACCATGATGCCTGGCTAATTTTTCTATTTTTAGTAGAGACCGGGGTCTCGCTCTTGCTCAGGTTGGTCTCAAACTCCTGACCTCAAGCGATCCTCCTTCCTCAGCCTCCCAGAGTGCTAGGATTACAGGTGTGGGGCAGTGCTCAGCCAGGTAATTTCTATTTCTATGCTCTCTGTTTTGTAGATTAGAAATGAAAGGAGTTGTGAGTCTTTTGTGATTGGATAAACTGATTTATTTATAATTTTTAACAGAAAAACATTAATTCCTCCCTTCCTTCAGTCCATGTTGTTTAGGCTCTTGCTATGTGTCGGGCGATTTTCTAATGCGTAAGGCAGAGGGATGAATGAGGTGGCCACTGTCCTTGGCCCTGCTGTGGGCTGTAGGGGGACCCACTGTCCTGGATTGCCCCTGGACTGAGGGGCTTCCTGCCAAAACTGGGAAAGCCTCAGGCAAACTGGGACGAGTTGGTCACTCTCAGTAGGAGACACTGAGCATAAATGAAGTTTAAAAAAGTGAAGGAGGTAATTTCCAACAGCGACAAGTGTTCTGTAGGAAGGCCTCAGTGGGGGTGGCGCTGGTGGTCTGAGGAGGGCTCTGAGCAGATCATATTCATACTCCAGTGGAGACGGATGAGGAGGATGGAGACCTGGGGAGTGTGGTCTGTTCAAAAAATAGAACGCGACCAGGATGACTCCAGTGAGCAAAATGGAATGTTCTGGAGAAAGGGAGGGAGAGGTAAGGGCATGTGGGGTTCAGTAAGCACCATGGACTATAAGGGCAACAGCTAATGCTACCTTGTGGCACGACACTTATTTCATTACATCCATCTTCACAGTTACCCATTTTACAGATGAGGATGTTGAGACAGAGAGGCTTTCGTAAGTAGTGTCTCAAGTCAGGCAGGTGGCAGACGGTGGAGCCCAGATTCAAACGGTGCGGAATCCACACTTGTCCTCAACTGCACTTGACTGAGCAAAGCCCCTTGGCCCAGGAAGGTGCCTCCCTCCCTCCAAACTCTCCACCCCCACCAGCACCCACAGCTGCCCAGGAATAAGGACCAGCTCTGTCACTTGCAGTTGCAGTTTTTGCTGAGCCAGTACCACACGCCGGAGGAGGCCTCCGCTGCTTTTGTGGCTTTGCTCCAGAGCTGAATAGGGGCAGTTATGGGACAGCTGAGAAATAGTCACTCTGTGTGTAATCAGGTCACTTCACTGCGAAAACATTTTTGTTTCTGCTTCCTTCCTTCCCTGGGTCTTATCCAAGGAACAGTGTCTCTGACCTCCTAAGCCACAAAGGCCAGAGATAATGGGGCACAGCAGGTCGATGTCGCGCGCGCGCGCACACACACACACACACACACACACACACACACACACACACACACGAGAAGACTGTTACTCACTAGCCGGGGTATGCATCATAAAATATGCTTGAAAAAGACTGCTAAGAAATAGACGAAAATGTTCCTAGTCTAGAATTCCTTTTGTTTGTCTGAGATCTCCCTTCTGCTCAGAGGAGAGCGAAGGCATTGTGCACACTCCAGGCAAGCGCACGGAGTAACTCACGTTCCCTCTCCTTTCCATGTTTGTCTTTGCCCTTGTTCTTGCCCCTTGTGTTCAGCGCCGCCGTGGGCCTCTGCGGCCTGGATGTGCTCCGAGTGCCTTGCCGGGTATACAGACAGCATTGAGAGATGGAGGTTGCCTCACAATTTCTTTCGAGCCTGCTTAAGAATGAGAGAGATCTTTTCCTATAGGGGAAACATAACACGTTCTAATTAATTAGAGCCAGAGGTGACAAGTATTATAAAAGCTATATGGAAAATGTGAAAGATCGAGGTTTTTATTCTGAGTTTTTAAATTCACCTGTAAGAAATTTAATGTAAAATAATGGACCCTAAAAGATATTTTTCAGAATAATATTTTTTCCTTGTTGCAATACAGATAATGTTGGTTTAAGACTTAGAAATCACGAGAAAAGTGCAGAAAATTGTATGTTTTGTTTTAAAACTTTCTCTCCTATTGTTTGGTTTTGACGTTCAAATCTCTCTTTCGTGGTTCTTTGACTTTTGCAAAGCTTCTGACTATAAATCCTGTTTAATTATAGCACGCTCATGGGTACTAAAGAGTTATTATGCTCATAACTAAAACGCTGTTGATTGGAAATTGAAGACAGATTGTGTGAAGAAAGAAAAAGAGATGAGGAAAGGTTTGGGCTTCAGGCCGGAAGGCTCGACTTCTTTCCTTGTTCTCACAGCTGAGGAGTTTTCCAAGTGGCCAGGGATGCAGCTGTCTATGCAGGGGAGGTAGGGGCTTGTGCTCTCTCTTTCTTCTAGTAACAACTTCCCTTCCCTCCAGGACTCCTCTGGACACTCACATTGTTTCTCAGTTGGCCCTAAGGTGTTGGTGTGCTCCTGGGCAGAGCAGTGACCAGAGCTGGCCTGCATTCTGCTTCTGTCTCTTACTAGCTCTGTGTCCTTAGGCAAGTTACTTAACCTCTCTGAGTCTCAGTGTTCTTATCATAAAAATAGGACATGATAAAAGCCTCCCGGGGCTGTTAGAATTAACTCAAATATTGTATGTAAAATGCCCAGTGTACATCAGGTGTCTTGCTTATGGTAGATACTCAACGGTTTTGATTATTACTATAATTTTAAATCTTGAGTGTGGGTCCAAAGTCAGAAAGAAAGAAAGCCAAGGCCCCAGGGGCATCGTGTTTGGAGTCTGTTGAGGCTTGGCATGGTGCTAGGTGTGGCAGGCGAGCTGGGGATGAGCCGGTGCCTGGCCGCACCCCTGCACGCCCTCCCTCGCCCTGTGTTGGCCCCGTGGTGGCTGGGCTCCTTATCAGGCTCTGACAGGCTTTTTGTTCCTCTGTCAAAGGCTATTTCCTTTCTGGTGTGTGTTTAGCCCAAGGCAAATCTTGAAGTAAGTCTGAATGTCCCTGGTAAAATAGCACTGGACTCAGAAGTAGAAGAAATGGATCTAGCCCCATTCACTGGGTCACCCTGGGTAAGCCATTTCACAGCTTGGGTCCCTCGGATATAAAGTTTACATCCTCATATACCTCACGTGGTTTCAGATGGGAAATTAAATAACGTGTGAAAACACTTTGTCTACTCTAATAATAATATCAGTAATAATAATGATAGAGTTTCTTCCTCCACCCATCCCGCCTGCCCCAGGGCTCAGCGTTCTCCTGCTGTCTGCTTGCTGCCTTCTCAGACTCCTCCCTTAAAATGTTGTGCTTAAACCTGTTAAATATGCAAGGTGTTTCAGCTTTGTCTTACCAGGCTCCATCCCTAATTCATGCCCATAAACTGCCACGTGCACACACATGCACACACACACACACACGTGCCCTTTCACCTTGTTCCGTAATCTTTAGGGTCTTGCTCTGGATTCTTTATCCTGGAGAACAGCCTGATGATATATTCAGAGCTGCTGCTGGGGTTGATGCAACAAGGTATTAGCTTTGGTAGAGAATCCCGTAGACTAAGGGTCAGCCAACTTTTTCCGCCAAGGGCCAGTTAGTAAATATTTTAAGCCTTGTAGGCCACATGGTCTCTGTTGCAACTGCTCAGCTCTGCTGCTGCAGTGTAAAAGCAGCCACAGACAATATATAAGTAAGTGGGCATGGCTGTGTTCCAATAAAACTTTATTTGCAGAAATGGATGACGGGCTCGATTTGACCTGTATTTTGGGCCTACAGTTTGGCGACCTCTGCCACAGACAGAAAAATGACAGTAGTGGTGACAATCCCACACTTTGTGGTAGGTGACCAGGACAGAGTTTTAGAGCAGATGAGGGTTTTCACGCCTCTTCTCTTAAGCCCTTCTGTGCTGGAATGTCTCCACCTGGCGACGTGGGCAGGGCTGTGGAGAGGCTCTCCATGGAACCCTGGAGGCGACTGAGCCGTTGATTGACCGGAGGTGGTTTGGAGGAGGGAAATTTACAAGTTGGAGGAGAGCCTTCTCTCTGCCAAGGGCTGATTCAGACTGCAGAGATTAAGCATCTGGCGTGGGGATTAAATTGGAATCTCACATGCACAGATCCCATCAGCACCAGACTCTGGGCCAGGTCCGGAACACACGGTATTGGCCTTGAGGAAGTCCTCGACCCGTTGTGGGCATAAAAGTAAAGAAAGAAACAAGGGGTCCCTGTTTTCTGCTTTGAACCTTGATCTGAGATGAGAACATACTTTGGAAACAACCAAGGAGCATGAAGGAATTTATTCCCAAGGCCAAGAGTGACTAAACTGCTGAGTGTTAAGTTCTCAGTTGGGATGCAGAGAAGCGTGGGCACAAATCTCACATTTCATCCCGTGGCTTTGTTCCGCTGGCTCCATCGTGCTGCTTCCTGTGGGCCTGGAAAATGACTCCGCTTTCCTCAGAGATGTGTCCTTGCTCAACATGCATGTCCCAGCAGACAGGATTCATTTCAAAAGGAGATTTTTGTTACCCATCGTCGTTTTTGAACCTCCTGTTGCTGTCAGTCACCGGTAAGCTGCGCTCTCAGAAGAGCCCTAAACGGGAGAGGTCGAAGAAGATGCATCTGGGCTGGAACATCTTTTTGTTTTGCACATGGAAACCTCGAGAGCCAGAGAGCGAGATGAGTGGTTCAGAGTCAAAGAATTAATTTGAGGTGAATTGAGAACTTGACTCTGGTTCTCTGGGCTTCTGCTCTAGTGTTCACGACACAGGTGACACAGCTGCTCTGCGATGATAAGGGTAATGGGGTTACAGGCATCAGTAGTTGATTCGGAGCTGTGTCACAGAGGTAAAGGGGATTTGATTTTGCTCTTTGACCTTGAGACTTAAAGAAAGAAGTGTTTACCTCACTCTGTAGATCTAACCTCATCAAATCATATAAAATCAACTTTTGTTTACTGGCATGGAGGTTATTGCTTTATATTCATGTATCAGTCAGCACAGGTGGTAACAAATGACCCCCAAAACGTAGTGGCTTACAAAAACAAAATTGCATTTTTACTCATGCTATATGCCTACTGTAAGTTCCTGAGTTTCTGTTCCTTTTTGCCTTACTCCAGGACTGAGGTAGACAGAGTAGCCTCTATCTATCTCAGGGTTGGGAAATTATGGGCTGTGAGCCCACTCTGTCCTGCCACCTGCTTTTATAAATAAAGTTTCATTGAAACATATACACATTCATTTAAAAACTGTTTCTGACTGCTTTCACATTACAAGATTAAGTTGTTGAGACAAGAGACAGTATGGCCCACGACGCCAAAAATCTTTACTTTCTGACCCTTTACAAAGAAATTGTATGATTCCTGGTCTGTCTGAAACACAGATGATCTGTTCAGAAGCAAAAGAGATGGAGTGAGCTACAGGCTGGTTCTTAAAACTTCTTCCCAGAAGTGACACATGGTTGTTTCTGCTGACGTTTCCTGCACTAAAGCAAAACACATGGCCCCCCTTGACTTCAACAAAGGGGGGAAGGAAATGGACCTATTCTAACATAATTTGTATTTTATTTGTGTTTGTGTAAGCATTCTTGATTGCAAACAATAGAAGTGGGCTGTATTTAACTTAAACAGAGGAAAGATCTATGTGAATGTTATCAGATAATGGCACAACTGACAGCAGGGCTGAAGAAGAGGCTCCGGAGGGGACAGGGGAAGCGCAGCGTGGCCCCACCCAGGAATGGCCTTGCCAGCACCAGCCCTTCCCCACAGCACTGCTTGTTTCTCTGACCCACTGTGAGTGGCTTTCATTGACTCTTAGCCTGCATGTCACTCCCTTGAGATTCGAAGTGCTGGGCGGGTGCCGTTTATTGATCAGGTTTAAGTCACGCAGCCATGTCCTAGATGCTGAGAGGGCTGGGAAAATGAACAGCAAGACTTTTTCACCTCGGTAGGAGGAGGGGGCCCTGATCCCCCTAAAGAATCACAAAGGGAGGAATCCCACTAACATAGGACACCGTGCTGGGACACCTAGGAAGCCTCATTATTATCCACAATAATACTTAAGTGCGTGTGGTTGGAAAGTCTGGCAAAGGTTGGCATTGCTTTGGGGTCAACTTCTTAACTGAAATTTTTGTCCAGGATGCCTCCAGCAGGCAGCCTAGAAGGATCAGAAAAAGGTGGGAGAGCTTCCTTCCTCCTGGCCCCTGAGAAGCCAGAATCACCTTTGATACCTGTACTTTTCTGTTCCCTTCCTTATCATTGTTTCATCCCCACAAAGACCTCCACTGTTTTGGAAAAATTAAGTCACAAATCTAGTCGTGGCCAGCACGAGAGAGGGAGGGGAATGCATATGGGACTCAGACTGAGCATATTAGTATCATTCCCTAATGGGAAGTGTCCTTCTGCCGGCGTGAATCAGTGGGACTGGATTATGTCTCAGCATCTGCAGCTCACAGGGGTGCAGGGCAGGGGTAATCAGATACACTAAGGTGGAGTTTGCTTTTGAAGGGATGCGCTCAAGTATCCAGGAAAGAACGGAGTAGGAGCAGGCTGGGAGGAGGTGACAGAGAAGGGCACATTTTTCTTCCTTAGTCCCTCTCAGCTTTCAGGGCCGATGCCACCACCCAGTTCTGGAGCCCATCCTTTGGAGTCCCAAAGTTTCCATTCAGAAGGCCCATCTCATCTGCCCATGGAGAGCAGGTTGGATCTCACAGTTGGCAATCCAGTTTCTTCCTGGGACCAGGACCCTACACCATGCCTACATTCCATGAATCCTAGACCCTCTTTCCCATACCTTCAGCCCCCAAGGGGCATCCAGGCCCACAGAGTTGCCTTACCAGAAGCTTGTTGCTGCCAATCAATCTGATTTCTTTCATCTCTGTGTCATCTTCTCTGGCCTTGTCTGCAAACTCAGCCCTCCTGAAAGGCCCAAATTAAACATATGTATTCCAAAGGAAATGAAATCATGATATTGAAGAGACATCTACTCCTCATTGCAGTATGATGCACAATAGGTAAGATATGGAATCAACCTAAGTGTACTTAATGGATGAATAAAGAAAAGTGGTATACATGCACAATGGAATACTATTCAGCCTTAAAAATTAAGGAAATACTGTCATTTGCAACAGCATGGATGAACCTGGAAGACATTACGCTTAGTGAAATTAGCCAGGCACAGACAGACAAATACCACAAAATATCACTCATATGGAATCTAAGAAAGTAGAACTCATACAAGCAGTGAGTAGAAAAGCGGTTACCAGAGGCTGGGGATGGGGGTGTGTGGGGAGCCGGGAGATGTTAGTTAAAGGGTACAAAGTTTCAGTTAAGACGACTAAGTTCTAGAGATCTACTGCACAACACGCGGACTGTAGCTAATAATAATGGGTACTTGAAAATTGCTGAGAGTAAATTTTAAATGTTCTCACCACAAAACAATACGTTAGGTGACAGGTAAGTTAATTAGCTTGATTTAATATCTCAGTGTGTACATATATTAAAACATCATGTTGTATATCATAAATATATGCCATTTTCATTTGTCAATTAAAAGAATAAAAAACAAATAAACTACAGCATAAGCTCATGCAACAGGGATCTAAATCGAGCTGCCCTTCCGTTCTTCTTTCTCTTTTCCGCGGAGGAGCTTGAGCAGGGAAGGAGGCCGCGAGCTGCTCGGGTCACCACGGACTTCCTCAGGACAGCCCTGGGCGCCCGCGGTGGCGGTGGCGGCGGTGGAGGTGGCGGCGGGGCCCGTCCAGGCCTTTGATGGCCAGTGCTGACGTTGCTCCGCCGGGTTTCCAGTGGGGCTGCTCGCTGCTGGGGCTGGTCTCGAACTTCCAGGGACAGAAGAGGTGACTTTGTGGACTCGATCAGGTTTGCCTTTGGCAAGAATACTTCCCACGCTCGGTCCTTTAGAAGAGCGAAGAAGAAACACACCATCTTCATCCCTATCCCACGTACTCTGCGTGATTAAAGCTGTCTCCCTTTCTTCCCGCTCTAAAGCTGGTTCTTTTCGATTGAAGACAAACGAGAGATTTCTTTTTCTCATCTGCTCCATAAAAAAGAAAATGTCATTAGTCAAATTAAATTTACAATTTTACTTCATTTAAAAAAATGACTCATATTCAATAAAATAGAATTGTAATATTTCAACAGCGAAGGTAGCTGAGGGATCATCCGGGCTAACCCCTAATTTTACCAGTGGGGAAACTGAGGCACCAAGAGGAAAAAGTAACTTTCCCAAAGTCGCCCTACAGTGTCCTTCACAAATGCTCTGCTCTCCTCGCCGGCCAGTGCTCTTGCACAAGAAGCTCCTCTGTCCCTTAGGGGTCTTGTCAGTCCCCCTCTATGCCGCTTTTAGCTAAAGGATAATCGAATCAACGTTTTTCGTTTCGTTTTGTTTTGTTTTTTCCCAGCTGTGACTCCAGACAGGATGCAGAGAGGAGATGTACAGCCTCTTCTCTGGGTTCTATGGAGACTTGCTTTGCCCCTCCGTGTTAGCCCCTCAAAGCACCACGTCGACCTTAAAAGGGCACAGGAAGGGGGAAAGTATTTCTCAAAAGGCCACAGGAGCACGAGGGGGCTGGGCACGCTGTCGCAGCAGCCAGCGGCTGGAACGAGGCGTGGGCATCAGAGGCCCAACGGCGCCTGCGCCAGGCGGTCTCGCCTGGGCTGGTGTCCCGGCCGTGGGGACGTCCCGGGCGGGCCCAGGAACACTGCGCGGGAGGAGGCAACGGGCGGTCACCTTCGTGGGGGCAGTGAGGCTGCGCGGAGCTGAGTAGGCATCGGGACGGGGGCAGCTTGCGATACATTTTAAATAAATAATGCTTTTGCAATCGGTGTTTGCCAGTCCATTGCTGTGGCTGTTTGCGGGAGGCTCAAGCAAATGTTTTCACAACCCTTGGGGATCGAGTAATGAGAATCACGTGCAAACGGAATGTGGACGGAGCCACACCTGGGACGCATCTGACCCACGACAGCTACGCCTCTGGGAAAAAGAGCCCGTGCCTTTTGAACCTGGTCCATTTTATGCAAAGATGTATGTCAAAACAAACAAATGAAACCACACACACAAAGTAACAACAGAAACACCACGGAGTCTGAGATTTAGGCGTAGTTTTTTGAACAAAAGACAAAAGACTCCCCCACACTTAGGCTAAGGAGAGCCTGGAAAGAAAATGCCACAGTCGGAAGGAAAAGCTGTTTCACTTCTGCTGCACGCGCAGCCCCCGAGGGGCTATCGTGTTACCTTCCTAATGAAAAGCAGGCACTTTCAGAATGACTTCATAGCAAATGAAAAATGATTCTCATGCGCGCATGGGGGCGGGGGTGGAGCATGGGACTCTGGGGGTATTTGTGGCTCTTCCCGTCTCCTGGACCCAGGGTTACCGGGACAGTGGAGATAAGGACGGGATACAGCTGATTTGAACAAAAATGCCATATGCAGATTCTGCACTCATCGTGTATCTCGTTCTCTTTGCTACTAGGATGTAAAAATGCAAAATAAAGTCTTGCTGCTCTTGCTTCAAGGAAGTCAGCATTCTAGATTCTATTCTGTAGCAAATGGGGAGCCACTGAAGACGTCCATCCCGAGTCAAAAGCTGTCCTTGGCTTGGCCGAAGGAGCCCTTTATGATGAGGGGTTTGCTGCTTCTCACAGTTGCCCACCCTCACACCTGAGCTCAGTTTACCAAACACACTCAGTTGGCTAAATGCCCTAAAGGTCACTGATGCTAATCCCTCTTCTTTCAATCCTTCTCTCCCCCATATTTTCCTGCTCAAAAATCACTTTGTCTTGAGTCCCCTCCTCCATCACTTTGTCTGGGGTAGGTGCCCTTGTCATTGCCCGGTGTCACTGCATGCTCATCTCTGTCGCGACATTGATCTTACCTTCTGTAGTTGTCGAAGGAGTTGTCTGCGACGGCCACTGGACTCCAAGCTGCTCAGTGAAGGAAATGTTCTCTTCGCCTCTGACACTCCAGGGCCCCGTCACTCGTGCAGCATCTGGTACATGGTGGGTGCTCAATAAATATCATCAGTTGATGGGATCAAAGAATTTCAAGCTCATGGGCTCATAAAAAACTCCACCTGATTTTCCGGTTTTGTATAAAGACATTGAAAAAGTGGCTCATAGACAATCCAGCAAAGTAACTGAATCCAAGAAAGAAAATTCTAGGTTCTTCTTCTAGGGCTCAACATGTCTCTGGAAGTCACTGGAAACAACAGGCTCACTGAACAAAAGAAATATTTTTCCTCTGCCTCTGTAATCCTACCCATTCATAGCTTAGAGCAAGGTCCACACTTTCAAGAAGTTTCCAGTGTCTGAGTTATTGCTGTCCACAGAACTCTAAGGACGATCACTTAAGAGCCATGGTATATGGGCCATGCAACTTCATGGTAGAGTTTGCCACACTGTTCAGTGCCATTTTGAGTTCGATCCTTGGAGTCCTTACAGTCTGATTGTGGGTACTACAAGGTAAGTGACAATGATAGTTATCAAACTACCAAGAATTCTTGGGCTGATGGCTGATAACACATTTGCAATCTTATAGCTTTATGTTCTGCATTAATGCAAAGGAATAGTAATGTGAAACTTTGGGCACAGTGACAAGTTCTGTGGATAACATAGAACTCTTTTGGTTGTAATTAAAAGCCCAACTTTGATGGCTTAAACAAGGAATAAAGGAATTTATATACTGACAGAGTTGAAAACTACAGAGGAAATCTGGGTTCAAGCATGGGTTGATTCAGAGGCTTCAGTGAACACGTCAAAGCTGTCCTTTCCCATGGCTCAGAGCTCTCTTCCTCTGTTTGCTTTTTCCCCCCAGACATCATCTTGTGGCTCCGAGGTCACTCTTGCCCAGTCTGTATTGGAAGTAAAAGAAGAGAATGTTTCCTCCTAGAATCTCCGGCTCTAGTCCTGGGACCCATTCTGAGTAGACCAACTTGGGTCAGGTGCCCTCCCTCATCTGCCCCTGTGGCTCTGTAGATTGAGTACCCTGATGGGCCAGGCTTGTGACATTTGCCCCATTTCAGAGAATGGTGGTGCCCCCTGACCTCGTGTCCTACTCCTGAGGAGCAGGTATGTCCCAAGTCACCAAAACAAGGGAGAATAGATACTGGAGTCTAAAAACAATTGATATACACTCTGTAAAGATAAAGATGTGGACACAACTAGACTATTCCCAGAGCCTATCAAAGTACAGATGCTGCACCTGACCATGCCCCAGGCCAGCTCTGCACACAGTATTCCTTTCTCACTTGGTACTGAAAGTTTGAGAGATGGCCCTATTATACAGGACAAAATAAGAATGAGTCCTTGATTAGAGTAAAGGGTGAAGGTACTTTCCATATCCATGTGAGATACCTTCCTTTTGAACATCCTTTATAACCCCAGTCTATAGCAATACAAAGAGGATGTGTTCTAATGACTGCTTCTTTGTCAGAGCTTCTTGGTTGGAAGCCAAGCAAGGAAATAGGTGAAGGTCTAAAGCCAGTGGCTCTGCAGGCAGGCAGCCCTGGGCTGCAGTGGGGACTATCCAGGCTGGAAGGGGCTAGGGGCGAAGGGATGGACAGGACTTTCTGTCCCCAGTGGCCTCTGCAGTTTTATCTGGGAGGGGCATCTGTGAGAAGGTCACTCATTCCTTTATTCACTCATTAAACATTTTCTGAGCACCTCCTGTGTGCTGGGGACACTTCATATTAATAGTACCCAGCATCTTGTATGTTTCCAGTCAATATTTATTGAATAAATGAAACCTGGGAAATAGCTTTTTATTTCACAATTAATGTCAAACATGAAAACTTCACTGGTTTTTATATTAGTTTTAATGATCTTCTAACCTGGTCTAAGTACTGGTCAATCGATCCTTTCCAATTTGAGTGGAGGCATAGGGTGATTAATAAAAAGAACAGCATTACTAATAGTTAACATTGGAGCTTCCTAGATGCTCTCATGCTAATTTCTCTTGCACCCATTGTCCCATTTTAGCCCCTACAACAACTCTGTGACTTGTGACTTCTGTTTATTATCCCCATTTTATAGAAGGGGGAATAAAGGCGATGAGAGCTTAACTAACCTGCCCACAATCCCAGGGTCCTCCTAGAAGCCAGTTTGCTTTCAGAGTCTTAGTGCTAGAGGAGCTGGGTGGGCAAGGAGGGAACAGGAACAAGAGGACCAAAGGTCACCGATTTCCTAGCATTGTCTACCAGACAAATTGTTTACATTCAACTGGATCAGGCAGCTTCCAATGAGGGCTTTTTGCACTCTTTTTTATTGCTGTATTTTAAACTCTTAGTGTTGACATCCAAGTGGGTCAAAGCCAGGTGGACATCAGGCAGAAGGAACTTGAGATGGAAAGGATGGGAGGAGAAGAGCCATGGAAAACCCGTTTTCCTCTGACCCTGAAGAGTCTCTCCCTGCTTTTTGCCTTCTTGTAGGTCTGTAGTTTCCTTTGCCCTCAGGTGGAGACATGGAAATACCAACCCAGATATTTACTTTTTAATTTTGTTTTCAGTGAAGCAAGGTGGTGAGTGTGGCCACTGGCATTTTATCACATCCTGCACTAACATGGGCAAAGAGGATTGGAGAATCAAGCTGTGGCTTTGGAGTGCACTTTCTAGCCCTCTCTGGCAGCATATTTTGCATCTGCCAGTATACAAATAGAGAGCTTTGCAATGACAGTCGCGCTGTCCTGCTATTTCTGTCTAATTATACTAAAGGAAGCAGAGATATATTGAGTCGGCCAGAAAGTCGTTAAAAGAAAATTCATACTGAAAGCAGTAGTGATAATGACGTCTCTCTCTCTGTTTATTTTATTGAAAACAAAAAGTGTGAGAGAATGCCCCTCTGAGGCAAGCTGTCAGTGTAGTTCTCATAGCCATATTGTTGTCAACACACAACTAATGACAATCAGAACTTGGCTTGCATTAGCCGTTTCTGAAGCCCGTGAGCTCTGCCGTGTACGTTTGGCCATTGTTTGGGAGTAGACTGAGAAGTTGCCATGTGTCCTGTTAGAGCTGTTGTTCCTGGAACTGTTAGGTTTCCATGCAGATTCCAAAATAATCTGTAGCATTTCACTTCTGGGAAGAAACTTGGACTTCTTGTTACGGATGGGTGTGAGCCTAAATGTCCCCTGTGCTTGGGCGGTGACAGAACTGGACCTAGAATTGGTGCTCTGTCCAATGTGTGCCTTCTCTCCACTGGGAGGCCGATGCTTGGCCACGACTGCCAGGCCCCACCTTTCAAGAGGAAGGACAGGGAACCCTGCCTGATCACTGTGCCCCTCAGCCAGCTTTAACCAAGTGATCCCCTTTTATTATAGCTTTAAGTAAATGTGCTGAGGGCTTAGTGGCTGCTGTTTTGCCTCAGAAGCACTCCCTGGCCTTGATTTGGGTCTTCAGGTAAGGTCTTCAGACCTGCGTCAGCCTGGGGATCAAGGAAGCCCAGGGATGGAACTTTCACGTTTTAATGAGATTTTCATAACATTCATATTTTTTTCACTTAAAAGTTATCAGATTTTGTCCTTCCTACTTTTTTGGAATTAATATTTTATTTTATGCAATGGTAGTAAGACTAGATTACAGATGTTTTTGAGCAAAGATACTTGGCAACAAAAATGTTCATTACCAAAATATGCCTATTTTGACATTCTACTGGTTATTAAAATCCCAGAGTCTTGGGACCTCTGCTCCAGCAGAAGGAGGAGGCAAGGGGATGGGGCTGTTAAGAGCAAGGGCTGAGGAGTTGCACTGACTCCCACCACCGGCCTGAGAACATTGAGAACAGCACCGTATCTTTTTTCTTATTATTCTTTAGACTTGCTGTTGCATCAGCTGGAATGGATAATTCGGTGGCATTATTTATAGAAAATGCTCTCTCAGAAGGTCTGGCATATAGTAAGTGTGTCGCAGTATATGTGAAAGAGCATTATTATTGATCCCTATAAGATTTCTGCATTCAATCAAGATTGGCATTCTTGTAACTCTTTCTTTCTAACTGGCCCTGGTCAAACAACTGATGTTCTGGAACCGGCTCTATGAGTACAGTGATGTGGAGATACAAAAACATCAGTGACTAGCTGAGAGCCCTGTCTATTTCTGAAACAAAATCAAGTTACCAGAATAAAAGATCTTTTCTCCCCAAATCCTCAAGCCAACTGAAGGGTTATCTTCTGGTTCTCAAGAGTCTTGGATAAATGACTGGAGTTACAGCCAAATTTCATTCTTTAAAAGAGATAGATGAAAAATGAAATTTTATCAGAGAGAGTTTTAAGATTCTTAAATCTTAAGAATTCTTAAATCTTAAGAAGATTGCATCTAGCAGAGGTGATTCTCGGAAGTTGGCCATGAGTGGGCACCTCTGATGCCCTCCTTGTTTAATGCCCTTCTGATCACCTGCCATCTGTCTTGGTCTTGCAAGTGGGCAGGACCAGATGGGTGTGACCCTTAGGCTCTGCCAAGGGTCAGGTGTAGGACTTTGCCCCATTGGGTAAGCACCTGGGTGTTTGGGTAAGGGCAGTAGACTTCCACAGTCTTTGGACACCTGTGGCCCCCGGACAGTGTGTTGCGCCTCCCTTGTGCATAATCCTAAGAGGACCTCTGGGACTCCCAGGTGGCAGAACTGTGGGAGAAGCTGCCTAGTGCCCTAAGTTTCTACCTCCCCCCAAGGCTGGGCAAAGGCAGATCTTTCTGCTGAGCACACCTGGGGGAAGAGAGGCTTTCTTCTGGTGCCACACACAAGACTGACACTGCCAGCAGTAACCTGTACCTCCAACTACTTGTGAAGTTGCTACAGCTCGAGGTTCCCCATCCATCTGTCCTGAGTCTTGAGGATGAAGAGAAACAGATTGGGGCAAAGAAAATGTACACGGTAACTCCTTAGAGAAGGAACAAGTTGAAGTCCAAGGACAGGTGGCTGGAGGAGACAAATAAATTACAACTTGATCAATAAAAATAATACAAAATGAAATAATTTAGAATGAGAAAACTAATTTTTTAAATTTACAAATTCAGTAGATCAGTGAAAAAAGTACAATACTGTTAAGGAAAAAAAAAGTATTGGTCTTCAATATCAGATGAAAGAAAGACTTCAAAGAGCAAAGGGACATAAAGAAGTTTTAATAGAAGAGAAGTGGTTGATAAATTAGTAATAAAACTGTCATTGATCATTAACATAGAGAAAATGATGCCTTATTAGGCTCGAGTTAGTTGATGTAGTGTTCTTCTCTTGGCGTGTCAGGTAAGTGGTGGGGTGTGCAGCAGACTTCCTGGGAACACAGAAGAATATTGTAGTGCTGCATGTATCTCAAACGTCAGGTGGTTATCTCAGAGCAAGAATGTATCCATCACTCCACAGTAGAAAAGGCAGGAGACAGGTATGCAAAGACATTTGCTCCCTTTTCATGCTTGATCTTGTTGTTCTTTTTATTGGTATGGCAGGCGGTGCCCACTGACAGACATGAGCAAAATGTTTTGGCTCGATGCCAACAAGAGGGAAACGTTGGCTAGGTATTAAAGAACTTTTTAAACAATGAGTTGTTGAAAAACTAGAATGTATCATCTCAGTTGCTGGTTGAATACCATCCCTTTCAATGTTCAAAGGAAGAGCTGAAAATATTGTGAAGTGCTGTCATTGGCCTCTGAATGCCAGCTGCCAAGGTCATAAGCTCCCTTGCTTGGAAAATAATACACTCCTGGAATGTGACTTTGGCAATGTTCTCAATGTTGTATTGGGCTCACTACAAAGTTTATTAACATATCATTAGCCACCTGATCTAGCTGTAAGTTTTCTTAAATCTAATTTTTGCAATGGTTGCTAAAACAGATGGCGCTTTTAGATGTCTCTCTCTGGAAGGGATAGAGTGTGATCCATGTGTGGGAAGAGGGGTGCACATGGGCACTGTGGAAGAGACTGCTAGCTGTCCACCAAACTTGTCTTGCCCATCTTTATGCCAGTTAGACCGTAGCTCCCAGCCTCCCTGTAGTTAGGTGTGGCCATGTGACTGAGAACTCGCTATGGAACTGGAACAGAACAAATGGGCACCATATCTAAACTTGGCCCATAACATCTTCACATTTCTGCACCTTCAAGCCCTTTTCCATGACTGCTGGCTGGATGCCAATGACTCTGAGGATGTACGGCAGGGCAGGACTCTAAGATGGCAGGAGCCTGGTGGAGGAGAGCTGCTGTTCACCAGACCCGCACGTGTTGCCCATCACGTCTGCAAGAATCAACCATTGTTGTGCCAAGTCATTGACATTTTAGTGCTTGTTCATTACAGCAGCTAGTAATGTCCTAACTAAGGTAGAGACTGTTGACTTGGCTATTGTATGTGCTCCATAGAAATTTGTCTTGCAACATTTGAAAATACTTTTCAAACACGCATATCAATTATATGTTACCAAAAAACAGGCTGTGGTTTTTTGTTCCCAGTGTGTCTTTGCACTTTCACATCCCTGTCCCCGCCTAAGACTCACAGATTCAAATACTTAGTTGGAAAGAACCCTGGGCACACCTCATTTAACCCACAGTGTTTGAATGTCTGCCACAGCTGGGACCTGCACTGGGCTGAGGAATACAAACGCAGCCCTCTCCTGCTATCTGGTAGCTTGTCACTGGACTCCAGCCCAACATTTTTCTGTGACATAAACCCAGGTAATTGTCAACCTTGACCACCTTCAATGATAGAGGACTCTGTCCCTTCAATAGTTACCCATTTGATTGTGAAATAATAACAATAATAAGAATACCTTCCTAACATTGAATATTAATCCCTCTATAATATCTGCTAAATAGACCCATCTTTAAGAGCCACCTGAAAGTTGGAGACATTTTTTCTTCCCATTAAGATTTCTCTTCTTCAAGGCAAACGTACTGAGATTCTCCTCTCATCCGTAATTCGACTTGGCTTTAAGGGCCTTACCCATCTCCAACGGCAACATTCAGTATGTCCCTGCCTATTGTTTTAGTTGAATCAATCACTCTCTCACACATTGGTGCGCCAGGATGCCAGGTGACAGGCTGTCCCAGTATGTTTCCTCTGCCCTAGCCCAGGTCTCGCCTCTCAGTCCCGGGGCACTACTGTAATCATTTAGCTGTTTCGTTTTTTTAAATGTTTGTTCCCAATCCCCCATCTTCTACTTTTGTCTTCTCCAATCATCCACTCCTCCGTCCTTGACAAACTAAATTTCCAAAAGCCCAGATTGCATGGTCTTACTCCTATGCATTTCTTACCCATGTGCTGATTTCAACCTGTAGCTTCCACTCATAAAAACCTTCAGTGGCCTCTTAGTCTCTGCAACTTTGAGTCTAGATTCCACTTTCTGGTTTCCCAGTGTCCCCCTGAGCATCACGAGGAGGGCCTTGGTCCTGAAGGCTGTTTCAAGCCTGCTAAGGAGCTTGGATTTCGTCCCACTAGCCTGTGCTTCCCAACGAGGGAGTGTCCTGGGACCCAGGCAGAGCCCAGGGCAAGAGAATCAACAGGGTAAATGGCACACAGTGTCACCGAGCATCAGTTTTTACTTCGAAATGTACAAAAGAAACTTTAATATTATAATATATAAGATGGCTTAATATAGTATCTTATAATGGTCACATAAGTATTTAATGTGGAATGGGAGAATTTAGAGAAAGTGTGTTTTTGAAGATAGCTGATTGAAGCCTTATCCCCAGTTATATATTCAGTCCTTTATTTCTTTGGACATTTTGAAGCTACAGCCCAGTGTTTTTCAAACTGCAGGTGATGATCCATTTGTGTATTTATGAAATAAATTTAGTAGGTTTCAACCAGAAATTTTTTTAAAGAAAAAAAAAGTGGAAAGGAATGGAACAGAATGGAATGGCACAGAGCAGAGTGGAATGGAACTGCTCAGATACCCAGAGTCCCTCGGCACGTGTGGCTCAGAGACGTTGTCAGGAACCCAGGTTTCTCCTGTCATCCATGGTTTTGACATCACCCGAAGGCTGGTGTCCTCCAGTTCTCTCAACATGCTGTGTACCTACTTATTTTGTCCAACAAGAGAGAAATCTTGGCTTCTTGATTTTCTTTTAAGACTAAAGAGAATCTTCTTGGGGTTTATTTTCAAGAATTCAGTCTCAGTCAGTGCTGCCCTTGAGCAGTGATAAATTTCCTCCGTAAGGGATGGAAGTAATGGATACTGCAGAGTCCTACCAGTGTCTGCTGGCACCGCAATGGCTGTGATGTGCAGTACAGATGGCAGCGAGCAAGGCTGGGAGAAGGGGACCATTTCAAAGGTCATGAGTGTCTCCCATCCGGCAGTGTCTATATCCTTTCCATCTTTCAAAGACTGGCTTATGACCCACTTTCTCAGTAGATTCTTTTCATGCTGCTTTTCCTGGCACTGCTCCTCCCTTGTCTGAATTCCTGCTGTTTATGATCTGAGCTGTGCCATTTTAGCATGTCTGTGTCCTGGCCTTTCTGTTTTCTTATAAGATACATGATAGCAGAAACCATGCTGCCTACTTCTCTAAGCCGCGGATGGTGCTGGACCAGGCTGTTTTGATTCGGCTGATTAACTCTTGTGAATTATCTTTTCTGACACTGGAAGAATGTCAGAAACTTAACATACTTAAAATTCTCTGAGACCTGGGGAGGACCATGACAAACTTAGTTCCCCCAGGTAGCTCCCTCTAAGGGTGGACATCATTGCCAGTAAGTTGGTTTTTGAGTTTAAGCAACATACACTCTCCCTTCTCTTTTTTTGACCATGGCTACTACTGGGTAAAATCTCTCCCAGTTCTTCTGGAAGATGAAGATTCCATTGAATCCATTTGACAGGAAAAATGAATGAAGAGCAATGTGATGTTAGTTTGGAATGCACAATTGTGGATGCTACCAACTAAGAGTTTAGAAGGTATTGTGAAGCCATGAACATACTGAGTTTACGTTTCTTATGGGATGATAAAATAGGTCCATGCAATAGTGTTTAGTGCGACCTGAAATCTCAATGCACTCTACTTGAAGTGAGACATATATTAACTCTATCAGGAAAATTTTCCATTAAGACACATTTTGGATTTTGTGGCCGCCCAAGTATAGTTACAATGGTTGTGCAGGTACGTTATCGACATGTCACTGGATCATCTACTTCGATCTGTTGAAATCCAAGTTCTAACAAAGGGAGGAAACTTGGTATCCAGGGAATTAATGATTTCTCCTGGGAGGAGTTATAGTCAGGAGATCTTGCCTTTGCACTCATGTATAAACCAAAGTCCAGTGTTTCTTCCTCTCTAATCCTTTACAGCCTTTGCTTTGGTCAAAGTAAGCTTATGTGAGTTCCAAAGATGGGTTCTGTAGAAAGGAAAAAAAAAATGCCTTAATTACTTATCATTTACAAGGCACTGTCAATTAATCAAGTTGGTGGAAATTTTATTGCTTAGCCAAATGTTAAAGGGGAAACATTTTTTGTTAAAAGAAAGATGCTAGATGTATCCCAGACACTTGACACAATTGGTACAATTTTTGGGGAAATATATTATTATCTATATTGTGTTTTCTCTGAAAGATCAAAGGATTTTGCTAACTGATTAGTGAATGAAAAGAACATATATAATAGAGCATAAAAATATGTGCTTCTTACGTCTTGTGTTCCATAGTCTTTTTTGAGAGAGAGACAGAGGGAGTGAGATTGATTGATTCAGTTGACGCCATTTGACGTAAACCCAATTCCACTTCCGTAAGTCAGAAAGATAAGGAAGTCAGGGAACACCTAGAAAGTAACAGTTGCTAATATTTATTGAACACATGGTCTGTGCTAAGCACTTACTTGCACTGTCTCTGTTAATACTCACGAGAACTCTTAAGAGCGATCCACCTCTGTATATTTGGAATATCCCACAATAAATACATGCCTGAATTTATTTAATCTTTCGCACTATAAATAAACATTTTAGTATTTTCTACATTTCATCATTACAAACGAGGCTGTCATAAACATTCTTGTTCACTTCTGTAGGAGTCATCCTGGGTCATATACTGAGAAATTGAGCAGCTATGTCATAGGGCATGTGATTTTAAACATTTCAATACATGCTGCCAAATTGCAGTCCTCATCACATCATTGTCTAGGTTTTCTTCAATCATATTTGATATTTTCATACTTAAAAATGTTTTTCCAATCCAGTACATAAATTGTTATCTCATCATTGCTCCTAGAGATATGGTAGATTAAAATTTTGGAGAAATTCTAGAACAGCATATTTTAGAATGTTGGAAAAAATGTTATAACTAATAAAACCAAAAATCTCTTTTTGAATGCATGGCTGAACTGCCAAGAAAATCAGAAAATTCTTTAGAGACTAGAAACAAAAAGAAAGTGTGAACCCATGGGTAAGTGAGCTTGTGTTTTCTCTGGGTGTATTTCTCATTCATAGGTGGCCTACAGCTTGGGTTTTAATGGGTCATATGTTCAGGGACCAGGCAAAAAAGAAAAAAGCAAGACCCTTCATCAATCGGAAACCACTAAAGGGCCACTTCCTTCATGTGAGAATTACAAAAAAACTCTTGGCCCAGCAGAGGGAGATGTTAGAGTAACTGTTTTGCTCTTGACTCTGGGTACAGCAGGTAAAAGGAAAATAACCACATTCGAAAATCACTAAGCATCCATGGATGTTAAAAAAATAATAAGAGAATACAACAAACAACACTATACATATAAATAGCTTAGATGAAATGCACCAATTCCTCAAAAACCACAAAATATCAAAACTTGCTCAAGATAAAATAGACAATCTATAACTATTAAAGAAAGTGAAGTCATAGTTAAAACCCCCAAAATATAAATCTTCAGGATCAGATGGTTTCACTGGTGGTTTCTTCCAAACATTGAGGAAGTGACACAAATTTTATAATTTCTTCCAGAAAATAGAAAAGAGGGGAAAACATTCTAACTCATTTTATGATGCCTGACTTACTTTAATACCAAAAGCAAACAAAGACAGTACAGAAAAAGGAAACCACAAGCCAATGTCTTTATGGAACATAGATGCAAAAGTCCTTAATATACTAGTAGTAAATCAAATCCACCAATATATGAAAAGAATAAAACATCACAACCAAGTGGGGTTTATTCCAGGAGTGCAAAGCTGGTTCAATACTTTTGAAAATTAATGCAATTCACATATAAACAGTGTAAAGCACAAAAATCAATGATCATATTAATTGATGCAGAAAAAGCATTTAACAAATTTCAACACTCATTTATGATTAAAACCCCTCTGTATACTACGGACAGAAAAGAGGTAGGTGATGCAAGAAGGAATGCTAAGCAAAGAAAAATGTTAAATGTCTGCATAAAGCTAAATAATCACTGGCTAAAACAGTGAAAATAATATCTAATTTTTGGACTGACAATTCAGGATAGCACTAAAATATAGAAAAACAACTTTATATGAATTGAGAGTGGAGGGATTGTAATGAGAACATACTAAGTTTCTTGTATTATTCAGATGTTGATAAATTTAGACTTTGTGAAGTCAAATATGTAGTTTAAAATTTCTAGAGCAGTCACTGAAAGGATGGCAACAGTGTCTGTCTCATTTCTGTATTAGCGCGGGAGAACAAGGAGATAAGGAGAAAAACAATCTAAAATAACCTTTAGGAAGGTAAGATAGGTGATGATAATAATAGTAACAAAAGAACAACTACCATAGAAGTGAACAAGAATAAATGGACAATGAAAAAAGAACAAACAAAAAATGAAAAATAATATTGCAGAAATGAGTCTTAGTAGGCCAGGTTGTGCCATAAACTATCCATATCTGTTTCAGTAGGACTAGGTCACAATAACGAATGTTTAGTTCTTGCTCACTCTCCACGTCCACACTGTGAGGTCACTTCAGTTCCAGGCTCACAGAGCAGCCTCTGTCCTGAACATGGCCAGCTGTCCCGGCAGAGGGAAAGAAATGGGCCCTCCTTCTGATGGGTGGGGGCACACTCTCCTTCAGGGAATCCTCCTTGAGGATGGAAAACAGCATTTTTGGTGAATCCAATCTACCACACAATAAATCCAAATATATCGGAAATCACATTTGATGTCAATATATAAATTGAACTCGCCAGTTAAAAGATCACCAGAAATGTTTTTTAAAAAGCAATTTCTGTGTCTGTTATAAAAGTTCCACCTCTAATTTAAGGATATAGGGGGACTGAGAGTCATAAGATGCAGAAAAAAATTAGTTACAGATGAATAATAACCTAAAACCCCCCAAACAAACAAACAAACCTCACAAAAAATTGGAACAGCCATTTAACATAAGGCTAAATAAGCTTTAAGCCAAGAAAGATTAGCAGAGTCACCACCCATTGACAAAGGTTAAATTTTAAATAATTACGCACATTTCATTACACGTATTTAAAATATTAATATTTAATGCTAAAATTGGTAGAACTACAAAGAGAAATTTGTAAATTAACCACCACAGTGCTAACGGACAGACAAATGAAATAAACCAAGATAGTAGATTGTGTTATATGTATACCATGGAGTTCTACTCAGCCACAAAAAACAATGGTGATCTAGCACCTCTTGTATTATCCTGGATAGAGCTGGAGCCCATTATACTAAGTGAAGTATCACAAGAATGGAAAAACAAGCACCACATGTACTCACCATCAAATTGGTATTAACTAATCAACACTTATGTGTACATATAGTAGTAACATTCATTGGGTGTCAGGCAGGTGGGAGAGGGGAGGAGGGATGGGTATATTCACACCTAATGGGTTCAGTGCGCATCGTCTGGGGCATGGACATGCTTGAAGCTGTGACTCAGGAGGGGGGCAAAGACAATATATGTAACCTAAACATTTGTACCCCCGTAATATGCTGAAATAAAAATAAATAAAAAAATAATAAAAAGATAGCACATTTAAATAACTCAATTAATAAGTGGTTGTAATCATGAGCGAGTATATGCATGTATACATATATATCATATAAAATACTAATGGATATATATAAAATATTGCAATTACCTTCTCAGTTACTCGTAGAACATTCACAAAAAAATGACCATATAGTAGACCATAAGAAGTCTTAATTACATTTGAGCGATGGTTATTATTCAGAACATATTGCAACAATTTAGAGATAAATGACAGATAACTAGAACAGCTCCTTATGTTTGGAAATTATGAAAAAGTCCTAAATCCTTCATAGGCCAAAGAAGCAATCATAATGGAAATCAGGAAATTTTTCAATGTGAAAGATAATGAATCTAGTGTATATAAAAACTTTTGAGATAATTTCCCAAAATGACTGTTTGGTTTTTTATTTTAAGAGACAGACGTTCCATTCTCACCCAGACTGGAGTGCAAATAATATATTTTACATATTATTTTATATATTTTACATATTATCAATATTTATTAGAACATGCTTTGCTAAATGGAGAGTTGTTTTCATTTCCTGGGGCTGCCATAACAAAGTACCACAAACAAGGGGTTTCAAACAACAGAAATTTATTCTCCCGTGATTATGGAGGCTAGAAGTCCCCAAATCAACATGTGATCAGGGCCATGCTCCCTCTGAGACTTCATGTAGAATCCTTTCTTGTCGTGCCCTAGGTTTTGGGGTGGGGGCCAGCAGTGCTTGGCCGTCCTGGGCTTGTAGTTGCAAAGCTCCGGTCTCAGCCTCCATGTTCACGTGGTTTTCTTTTCTTATAGCTTCATATTCTCTTCTTATATGGATACTAGTCATATTGGATTAAGGGCCTACCCTGCTCCAGTATGATCTCATCTTAACTAATTATATCTGCAATGATTCTATTTCCATATAAGTTCATGTTCTGAGGTACTTGAGTGTAACACTTCAACATATCTTTTTTGGGGGAACACAACTCAACCAATAATAAGAGTCCTACCGTGTTTATGAATAAATATCATTTTTCTGTTTATGGGCATCTGTCACAATTTTTATAATGCAATTCCAATAAAAATTCAAACAAAGTTGATTTTAGAATTTATATGAAAGAGCAAATAGCCAAGAATAGTCAAGAAAATCCTTATGCAGAAGAACATGGCAGGGCTTGCTTTATCAGAAATCAAGACATATTATACAGTGATAGAAGCTAAGACAGTGAGATACTGAGCAGAATTAGATGAATGAGATAGAATAGAGAACCCAGAAACAGACCCACACACTATAAAAACCTTATATTTGACTGAGCTGGCATTGCAAATCAATGAAGAAAAATGGAATTATTAAATAAATGGTCCTGGAAAAATATACACATGTACGAAAAAATTTAAAATGGATCCTTACCTCATACCATATCAAAAATCAATTCTATGTAAATCAGGGGTTTAAAAGTGAAATATAAAACATTAAGATTATTAGAAGAAAGTAGAGAAGAATATTTTTATTACCTTAGGGCTAGGAAAAGACCTTAAATGAGCTATAAAAAGCACATAGAAAATTAATAACTTTCACTATATTAAAATTTCTGCTATTAACCATCAAATGTATTCTTTCTTCCCATTTCCTTCTTTCAACAACCTAATAAATTCTAGGCTTATGGGATTCAACGGTGAAGAATGCAGACAGTGTAATGGGGAAAAGATATATTTGGCAAATAATTTCAATTTTTGCAGTATTATGAAGGAAAACTGGAGGGGGCCCAACTTGCCTGGAGCATCGAGAAAGGTCTGTGTGACATAAAAGGTTGAGTGGGAGGAAGTCGAGGGAGGGGAGGTGGGAGGAATAGAATGTTCTTGGCCGAGGGGGGAACACACTCGAAGCTCCGAGAAGCTAGAGTGGGGCCATGCGTAGGTACACACTGTGAGCTTGAAGTGAAGAGAGCCAAGGGTGGAGAGGAGCAAAGTGAAAAGGAAAGAGTGATGAGATCTTATCAGGCAGGGTCTTGTGGTCTGTATTTCTGACCCTTGCCCAAGAGTGGTGAGAAGCCATTTTTTTTTTTTTTAATCCTAGGAATGAGATGATCAGATTGGCAATTTTCAAACAGCACTCCAGGTGGTATCTGGAGAGCAGAGAAGGCCTGAGTGGATGTGGGAAGAACACCCAGTCCTTTCCCATCTCCATTTCATTTCCATGTGTTCCCTTTCCCATTCCACCAGATGCCTTTCCCCAGCTGCGTTTTATCTAGGGAAGTAAGGAAGCTATATATATAAAATAATGGTATAAATTATAATCACGATGATAGTCAATATTTACAGAACACTTAACACATGTCGGGAATAGTTCTAAACACTTCGTGTATATCGATCCTTTTGATCCTCTGTCTCATGAGGTGGACACTGTTGGGACCCTCCTGTTGCAGAAGGAAGTTCGTCACTTGCCCAGAGTTGCCCAGAAGCTGGGAGGTGAGACTGGGCTGTTTGGGTCTAGAGTCTTAGCTCTTGACCAAGATGCTAGATTGATCAGAATGAGGAGAAATAGTAGCATAACTGTTCAAATGCACTCTATTGGAAACATGGTTTCCCTAAGGAAAGAACCCGCCCTTTTCAAAGAGTTGTCTCAAGCCACATCCCAGGAGGTTAAGGATCTGTTTGGATTTACAGCCACTGCCTTGCAGCCTACACACCCTCTGGGCATCTGCACAGCATCCACGAGGTTCCCTAAGGCGAGGAGGGTTCACTGTGAAGAACTTCAGGCTAGGGTGGCTGTAGGAAGGAAACCACATTGTAAACATGGGAATGGGAGCACTTCTTGCAGTGGCTGTTGTTTTAACATGTTCTTTGTTAATGTAGCTCCTTTTCACTCACTGTTATTTTTCACTTCTCTCTGTCCATTGTCAGCAGGGTTGCAGTTAGGGGTCCTTTCTATGAACTGCCTCCGAGTAGCGTTGGCGTCAGCCATGCTGTCTGTTGTGATTCCAAGTACACATGATGGTTGACGGGAGGCCAAGGGCTTAGGAATGGATGGCCAGGAAAAACAGTTACAAAACACACTAAGCAACGTCATTCCATTTCTCTTGTACAGATCTCTGAAGGTACAAGTGACTCTGCCTTTCTCTAAATGTCTTATGATGCAAACAATAGGAGTGTGCAATCATTGCTTTGTTAGGCATTCCTGCTGTTTTTGCTGGGATTTTCAATTTAGCTATTTCATTCAATCCAATAATCGGTCGATTCAGCTACTGACCACCCCAAGTCTCCACAGTGCTTTCCGAAGAAGTCACTCCATATATAAAATGAAATAGTGTACAAGGTCATTGCCAGCTCAACTGCGAGGAAACCAGAATTGACTGTTTTTGTTTTGTTTTGTTTTTGATAATAACTCATATTTGTATATACACCCTACAATTTGCAGAATATTTTAATGTAGGTTATTTCATTTGCTTTTCTCAAAAACTATGACATATATTCAAAATATTGTTAATAATGATTTTCTCTAGGGAGTATGGGTGCCATGGGGGGCTATTATATTTATCTAAATCATGTTATTTTTCCAATGCATGTGCAATCTATTTGTATTTGAAAAAGAAAAATAGACTTAGGAATACACACAGAGAAAAAATGATAAAGAAAATGGGGCATATGGAATTCTTTGTATTATTCTTGAAACTTTTCTGGAAGTTTGAAATTATATCAGAATAAAAAGTTACAATAAAGGCATAACAATGTTAAAGGCATGTAATTCTTGAGCAGTGTTTAAAATGGGTAATTCCAATACATTTCCTTGGAATTTCCCTAGGAATCCCAACAACATTTAGATTGTGGTCTTTGCATATAATCAGAGATTTAAAATATAGTAAACTGCAGGCAGAGGGAGAAGTTATTGTACAGTTGAAGCACATGATTGTGTATTCAGTTCATAGCTTTTACTGAAATATAAAACTAAGCAAATTCTTTGGATTTTATTTGTGTGCAGGTGTGCAATTATAGGGTGACTCACTGCTTTTTTCTGAACATAGTATATTCCACATGTTAGAAGGTGATAACTACATTGTTAGATACTCATTCTATTTTTTACATACCATAAAATGCATCTGTTTTAAGTGTATAATTCTACTACTTTTACTAAATTTATGGAGTTGTTCAACCATCACCACAATCCAGTTTTAAAATGTTTCCATCACCCCAGAGAGATCCCTTGGGCCCATTTGCAGTAAATCCCTGTTCCCTTCCCGATTTAGGCAAATGGACTCTGTCGTTATAGATTTGCCTGTTCCGGACATTTTATGTAAGTGGAATCTTGCAGTATGTGGTCTTTCTTGTCTGGCTTTTTTTCACTTAGCAGAATGTTTCTGAGGTCGGTCATGTCTGTTTTCTCTGGACTTTTTTCTTGGCATAAGAAGTTACTCGGAGAATAAGCAAATACCTTACATTTACTTCCAGGAATGAAAAAAGCAAGCTACTAATACATAGTAACAGTTCTCTCACAACCAAATCTGCAGCAACAAGAACTCAGCCTGAGAATTTTTCTTGTCCAGAAGATACGCTCTTCCAAAACAAAACAAAACAAAACAAAACACAAAACAAAACAAAAAGCAAATTGTCAATTGACTGTCTACAATACCTGATAGAGTTTGGGAGGTTGTCATTGCCCTAATTTCCTAGTAACACAACAAAGACCTTGAGAGATACAATGACAGAGACCTGTGTAATGCACAGAGGGTGCACAACCTACAGGGAATCTCATGTTTTCTGGAATTTACGTTTGTTAGAATTATAAGCTCTCTCTCAAATGTGAGAGTTTGTGGGCACAAACACATCAGCATTTTTATTCTGACAAGCAGTAGAATGGTAGAATTGATGTCTCTGCAATAAGAAAAATTGCAATATCTGGGCCCTGATCTAGGTATCTAAAGGTCGCTAAATACTTGTATTCCAAGAAAAGCAGAGTGCCCCCAAAGAGACACACGTTTTGTGATTATGTCCTCTCGTACCAAATGTGAGATGTAAGGGAATGGGTAGAATGCAACTTGGTTTTAAGAGAATATCAGTCTCAGGAAATATTATATTTAATATAAATGTGCTATATAAAAATATATTAAGATTTTGTTATAAGTTTGTAGCAATTTAAGGGACCATGTTTACCAGAAAATGGAAAAAAAAACCACATTAGGATAAAAAGCCTAATGGGTAAATTTTTCTTATCAGTTCAGATAGTTTAAAAATAGATTTGTAATGCACACTCTTTTCCTTAAAAATTACAAGAGAAAACACCTTTCTATGGACGTATATATATCACTTTTTAGGAGCTCCTTTTTAGGCTGCGGGCAGAGGTAGAACAAAAATCTCCTGCAAGCCTTTATGCAACAGCCCCTGCAGAGCTGAAGGCGAGGTTGATGGGACACTGTAGTGCCATCTGCTTGCTCTCGCTTTATCTTACCTTTTGGAATTCTCTTTCAATGTCAAGTGTCTCTGACTCAGTAATAAATATCTTGTCTTCTGTGAAAATAATGACGTTTTCACATCACGACCTTGCTCCTTTGCAGAGTCTGCTTTGTGGCTGTTCTCTGCTCTGTCTGCATCACTATCTCTAACTAGGTTGCTCAGGCTGGCACGGTGACATCCGTGCATCAATTTGCAGCCAGGCCTATGATGCTAACATCATGTGTCACATGCATTGGTCATGTTGGTGTGATTTTCAAAATGAGCTACTTCCAAAAAGGCTCCTGTACAGACAATTCTGTTGCCTGCATGTTCCATGTTTTTGGGTATCTGAATAAAAGCTGTTTTACCAAATCTTGTTTTCATTTATTTATTTTTCTGGGACACCCTAATTGAGGCTAGAAAAAAGTGTAGTAAAAAATATTCTACAGTATTTTCCTCAGTATTCAAGGAATTGTATGATTTTAGAGATGGAGATACATTAGTCAGCGTCTTATAAGATTAGGTGTCTGGGCCAAAGATCAGAAGCCGTAACAGATAAATATCTGAAGTTGTAAGTCAGTGAAAATCATAAAGACTCCAACCCCAACCACTGGGACCTGGTCCTCTTCATTGTCTCCTCACGTGATAAAACCCATCCAGATGACGCTGACAAGTAGACTCTGCGATGCCAGTGACAGTCCTCTGCTTCACCCCACGACCAGTGCCCCAGAGGCTGGAAGACACCATATGGAATTGTCCTATCATCACCATGAAAACTTGACTTGCTTTCCTAAAGAAACAGTCCAGCAAAATAACGCAGACATGCGCAAAGCTGGAGTTCATTGCTGCAGGGGAATGAGTAAGGTACAGGGTTTCAGGGGAAAGCAAACTATTCTTTCCTGAAAGGCATCACTGGGAGGGAGAAATAATGTTATAAAAGGTCTAAAATCAACACTAGACATTTGACACTTTAGAACCTCTGGCGTTGAATCTAGTGTCCCCCATACAAATGGGATATCCGAGCGTGGTGTATGCCCATTCCCTTCTGAGCCCCGCCATCAACTTGGCATTCAGACCTAGAGGAGTGGGGTGTAGCTCCCGGCCCCAGTCTTGCAATGGAGTATAGGATCTTTTCCCCATCAGAAGTTTTGTCATTTTTCATTTGAGTGTCCCTGACTTATTTCTTTCTTCCCTGTCCATGTTTAGTTTTTTCTTTGTGCCAGTCACGTGACTCTGCAAGTCGTACTTGCAAATTGTAGAGAATTATGCAGATGTGCTGTCATCATCATCACTATCATCACCTTCATCGTCATCATTGTTGTTACCTCAGGGTGACAAGAAACAGCACGTGAACAGCAATCACTACAGAAGTACTCAGGGCTTTGCGAGATAAACTTGGAAGCATCTGAGTACACAGATGACATCTCAGAGCATATGTTTCTACTTGTGCTTCCACGTGCACATTCCCGTGTCACCTGTTCTCTCGGGGAAACACCTGGACAGTCAAACTATCAGCATGAGCACAGCATTTCTATCCTGCATCCACTTCAAACAGGATCAAGATTTTCATCGCAACGCGGCTGTCAGCTAGCGGAAACAAAATCAGGCACCCTGGAGGTTCAGCGATGAGTTCATTTCCTCACGTTTCTCTGAAGTCGATAAAATCGAAACTCATCTGGAATTCAAGGATTGATAGTATTTATTATGAATCAGTGTGTGCATCAGAGAGAGACGGATCAGGACAATTCACTTTGGAAACCTTGTAAAGGATAGTGTGGGAACTCAGATGGACAATAGTTTGGAGTGAGAGTAGATACGGCTTCAGTATTGACTCAGGATGGTTAGAAATTGAGAGCTATTTAAAATTTTAGTTGGGTGGCCAGATAAAATGTATGTGTTAAGAGGATTATTCTGAAAAGAGCATACGGAATTGTTCTGAGAGGGAGGGATTGGAGGACACCAATGATAATGCCGTTTCCCCAGTCTAGGTGAGGGTCTCAGGGTCCGACGGGGGTGGAGGAAACAGCTATTGAGAGAAGCAGCTTTGGTAACCAGCTGGCACCTGGGGGAGGACAGAGAGGTGTGTGCGTCATAGATTTCTGTGGGGTTTATTTAACAAAAATAAGAAAGCCAGAAGTTGACTTTGTCTTGTTCATCTTGATTTTTCGGTGTTGACAGGAAACCCATGTAAAAATATCCAGTGGGCATTTGGAAATCATCTTTGGAGATAGGAGACATGTCAGGCCGAGAGAGGGTTTAGGGAGAAGTCTGCCTGGAGATGACAGCTGAAGACCCGAGGATGCAGGGGCTTGCCAAGGAGGAGGGCACAGAGCCAAAAGGAGGAGAGAAATTGATCTTGCCACCTGCCTCATTTCGGGGACAGAGGATGGAGCCAAGCCAGCACAGGTGACAAAAAGGAAAGGTCATTAAATAGAAGAGAGAATAGGTGGAACAGTGTGCCCAACCCCTGGGCCTTTGTAAATAATTGTACCTTGAATTTGTTCTGGACTTTAGACTGTCACCTCATGTTCTCATCTATTAGATTAATTAATGCTCAAACATTTTGTTTTATAAAATGTTTACGCATATTATGAAACATCCCTGGAAATTTCCTTGGTTTTGTGCTGTTATTTGATAGGAGCAAGTAAAATTTAAGTTTTCCTTTAGCAGTTGGTCTCTTCCGTATTCTAAAAGCTGAAACATGCCAAGACAGTGCCAAGTGCGAGTCCGCTGTGTGTTGGGTGCGCCCCGTCTCCATCCTCGCCTGCTCTCAGCGCCCCCAGGCGTGGCACCCCTTCTCAGCAGCCATCCCCATGGATCAGCGTCGCAGAATGGACTCCACTGCTGGGGCTGGATCTTCTTCGACTGGGAGCCAAAGAGAACTTCCATGTATAGAAATACGCTTCTGAAAATCGTGATGTAAATAAAACTCCTGAGACACTGTGTTTACTTATTTTTCACCTTCCCCATTTTTCCTTTTACATCTCCTTTCTCCATCTTCTCCCTTTCTAGAAAGGAGTCCAAGAATTTTAAGGAGCCCATCCTTTAATAGCAGTTATATTTTCATTTTTTTTCTTTCATTTCAACATATTATGGGGGTACAGATGTTTAGGTTACGTGTGTTGCCCTTGGTTCCCCCTCAAGTCCGTGTTTCAAATATGTCCATCCTTCGGGTGGTGCACATTGCACTCCTTGTGTATACAAATACCCGTCCCCTCCTCCCTCCCCCCCCCTCCTCCCACCCCCCTCCCCCCTCCCCAACATCCAATAGATGTTATTCTTATATGTGCATTTATGTGTTGATTAGTTAATACCAATTTGATGGTGAGTACAAATGGATCCCGTTCTTCTGCTCTTGTGGTGCCCCACTTTGGATAATGGGCTTAAGTTTAATCCAGGAAAGTGTAAGAGGTGCTAGATCACTGTCTTTTCTTATGATTGAGTAATATTCCATTGTAAACATATACCAAATTTTGATTATCCACTCATGGATTGACGGGCACTTGGGTTGTTTCCACATTCTTGCAATAGTGAATTGTGCTGCCATAAACATTCGGGTGCAGATATCCTTATCGTAGAATGTTTTGTGCTCTTTTGGGTAGATGCCTAATAGTGCTATTGCTGGATCGAATGGTATTTCTATTTTTAGCTCTCTGAGGTATCTCCAAATTCTTTTCCACAGAGGTTGCACTAATTTGCAGTCCCACCAGCAGTGTAAAAGTGTTCCTGTCTCTCCACATCCTCGCCAACATTTGTTGTTTTGTGTTTTTTTGATAGAGGCCAATCTCACCGGGGTTAGGTGATATCTCATTGTGGTTTTGATCTGCATTTCTCTAATGATTAGAGATGTTGCACTGCCAAGGAAACTATCATTAGAGTGAATAGACAGCCCACAGAATGGGAAAAAATATTTGCTCTCTACACATCTGATAAAGGGCTGATAACCCTTCTAGAATCTATCTAGAACTCAAAAAAATCAACAAGAAAAAACCAAACAACCCCATCAACAAATGGGCAAGCGAAATGAACAGAAACTTTTCAAAAGAAGACAGAATAATGGCCAGCAAACATATATTTTCATTTTGATTTTTTTTTTGGCTTGATGTTTTCTTGGCTGATGTGCTAATTTCCTATTTTTTTTACTTTAATAAGTACATGTAGTAGGGGAATATGCAAAAAGCCACGCCTCCGTCCTCTGTTATTTTTTTCTGGTCAGTCGTGGTTCATTTAGGGTGGGTCCCACTGGTGTCTGCGTCCTCCCATCTTTCAGGAGTGCATATGATGCTCCCACTTACCACGGTGTAAAATGTGCATTCTCAAGGGGGCCATATCATCTCTCAGGGGACAAAAATTAGTTCCTCAAAGGGATTTAGAAAATCTTACTCTTTTTATGCATAAAGGAATTATAAACAGTTAGTACATAAACAGATATTTAGTCTATCTGTGGTATTATAATTTCACTGGGAGTGATTAGAGAAAACATGTCTAAAAATGCTTCTTAGAGGGAGATAATGGAAAAAAGTTTCAGAAACACTGGTCAAACAGAAAAATCATAATTTGTCTCCTCAAAAGCTCCTGCTTGAGTCGAACATCAGAAGTAAATCATGAGACATGACAAAATAGAGGGAAAAGTGGATAATTTCATCCAAATATTCCCGTGTTTTCTGCCCTTTGGTGCGCTTTGTACCACACACTCTCTATCGGTTTTATGCGCTTTCCTAGTAACATGTTCCCAAAGAGCTTGATTCTAGGATTTAGAAATGTGAGTGGCCCAAGTTTCTAATATCCTCTATGGTTTGTGAATTGTGGGTGCTTTTTGTTTATTTGTGCGTATATTTACCTTTTCTAACAAACCATTGTAACACGTGCAAATACAGGACCATAGGAAGTGCTGTAGGGAACGGTGAAGGAACAATACATAGGGAATACTCAGGAATTTGGAGAACTCGGTCGGGTGTCCGCCACGATCAGGAACATTTCTCTTTTTAATCATGTCTGAGTTGCTACACCATTTGCTGCTTCGTCCTTTCACGGTGTCCCTCTGTTAGCCCCTGTCTTTCTGTTTGCTAGAACATATTCTTTTCTCTCTCTCTCCACTGATTTTGTAAAGAACTGACTATTTGTGAAATGAACCTTGTAAAAAACACCATCACAATTTCTGAGGGGCTCCTGGTATCTGTCACCTGTGTATTTACCATGTCACCTGCCACACACCATTGAAGTTTCCATTTGTTGGTGCATGCACTATCGGTCGATGAGTCGTCTGATGGGGGCAAGCACAGCACGCTATGAGGGCACGTTGCAGGGAAACGCAGCTCAGCTTAGGCGCTATCAGGGATCCAGTTTCCAGATCAAGGGTCAAAGTAGGAGCTGAGTCTCAGGAACAAAACAGGGAAGCCATTTCCAGATCCAGGTACAGAGGACAGAACTAGGTTAGCAGCCAGGGTAACCTGAGTCTGAGGCTCTTTAAACCGCCCCTTCCAAGAGGCAGGGACCAATCTTCTTTGGAGTCACTGACCCCCACCTGTCAGGAGAAGAGGGCAGAGTTGGGGATGAGGCGCGATGGGAATCACAGAGGCTCCTGTTTGGAACACAAGCCTGGTCATTCTGAGAGGGCGGCGAGGTCCACCAAGGCTCAGGAAAGCCAAGCGCCCTGACTGGCATTTCTGCGCATTCTCCCTTATATCAAACCATGATTTTCCAGAGTGCAAATTTTTCTTTTCAAAGTCTGTGTGTTGGTTTTCCATGATACGTGCGGAAATTCTCACCAGCAAAGATCCTGAGATGTCTTAATGAGAAGCAATAAGTGAACTCAAAGCATTAAGGAAGATTAGAAACTTTATAGAATGCTCTAGAAAGGAACATGAATTAATAAAAATCTCTGCGACTATGTCTAACAATTTGTGTGATGACAGCTTTCTAAGGGTGCATCACGTGTCGCTTAAAAGCCCTTGAGGATGAAAATCTTCAACGTGTGACCTGGTGATCTTTGCGTACTGACTTATTCCTTTTCTTCCTCCAACTTTTACTGGCTTTTCTTTGAATTTCCATGTATTTCTGGATTATGACACTGTAGTCATTGGGAATGGCAGAGTGAGAAACAAAATAATAAAGAATTATTTTAGCACCCCCATTTTGTTAGATTCAGGCGCTAATAGTAAAACTATACTTTTGTACATGACAAAAGGATTTATTGGTAAAAGGATTTACACATAAATTCACAGTTCTTCTTATTTCAAATGCCTGTATTCCTTCCTGTCTTGGAGAAATCTTGCGCGGAATAATCTTTAGGACCATATACACCTTTCCTTCCCATCTCAGAGGGGGGACGGTATGAGAACCACTAGCTAAATGGTCACCAGCAATTTTGTGCTTGTGATGTGGGATGGAAAGAAATAAAAATTCAACCTCTTTGCTTTCCACAAGCCTCACGCAGACTGGCTCCAAGAGAAGGGTTTTCACACAGGCCAGCGTCTGTACTGTGAATTTACCCACTTTCCAGCCAGCCCTGAGAGATATTTTCATGTCGGCATCTGGTAGTGGAGGCTGGGTCTTAAGCATCAGCGTGCCACTGTGCCCATGGCGGGGCTGCTGTATTTGATGAGGACCACAGCGCTTTGGCAGATGGGCTCTGTTTTCATTTGCCAAACCTCCTGGAGGTGAACGAAGGTTTGCTGACTGTGGTCAGGAAGGTCCCAATTATGAATGATTCCCTAACCAAGTGTTGAAACCCTGCACTTTGTAATTAAAATGCTACACACACAAACTGCCAAACCCAGAAAAAAATCTTCAGGAATTTTCCTCAAAAGTTTGGCCTCTCATTTCCTTCAAGAGTCTTTCCTCTAAATCTATCCTGATTTCTTTTACTCCTTCATAAACAAAATGATCTCTTCTGATCCTCTTGATTTTCAAGCAGAATGGACTGTTTCTCAAGAAAACTGTATGTGATTTATCCTATTAGTAACATACATTTTTAGGCACATGCTTTTCTTCTCACATACCTCAAACCTTGTCCTTATCCTATTTTGCCACTGCTGTGACCATCAGCTGTGTAGTACCAGGAAAATAATGGAAAAGGCAACTCTGGAGGAAGCAGAGTAACCTGGTAAAATTTTGCTCTGTGTATTCTAAGGCACAGTTATTGGGTGCATACAAGTTCAGAATGCTTTCTTGGTGACCTGAATCCGTTGTTACATAGTGACTGTCTCTGTTCCTAATGAAACTTTTTATTCAAAGTCGATGCTGTCTGATAGTAACATATCTGTAGCACCGTTCTTTCAGGTGATAGGATTTACCTGGTATTTTCTTTCCATTTTTATTTTTTCGATCTTTCCATGTCTTTCCTTTTCCTTTCCATCTAGCTAGATTGGTGGCAGGGGAGGGGACAGGAGACTAATGCGGGTGAAGTTCAGCAAAGAGAGAGAGGCCACTGAGACACATGAGAGTAAGGACAAAACAGACTGTACTTCCAAAAGCATAGCAGTCCCCCCTATTCTCAGGGGATACATTCAAGGACCCCCACCCCGTGAATGCCTAAAACCACAGATAGTACTGAACCCTTTATGAACAGTACTGTGTTCTTCCTTATGCACACATACCTATGATAAAGTTTAATTTATAAATTAGGCACAGTAAGAAATTAAAAACAGCTAAAAATAGAATAATTATAACAATAGACTGTCATAAAGGTTATGTGAATGTGATTTCTCTCTCTCAAAATATTTTAATATTTTCGCACTACTGTTGACCTTGGGTAATTGACCCTGTAGAAAGCGAAACCATGGCTCAGGGAAACCACTGCACCCACAGGACAGTATTTATGCAAAATACCATCTATGCATCTGGAATGTATACAGAAAACTTAAAGAAGAGAAAGGAAAATCTCCTTGAGCCAAAGACCCCATGGACAAAGTTAAATAACTGTCATCAAACTGGGAGAAAATAGTTTAACACATGAGGCAGAGAAAGGATTAATATTAGATTATATGAAGAATGTTTATAATTTGATAAGAAAATAAAAACCCATCAGAAGAAAAGGGAAAGGATATGAATAGGTAATTCACAGAAGATGAAGTGGAAATGACCAATAAATATATTTTAAAATGCACAACTTCACTAGTCAACAAAGAAATGCAAATTAAAATGAGCAGCTTTCATTTTTCATCTATTGGATTGGGAAATACTCCAAAATTAAATAACATTTTATATTGATGAGGGCATGGGGAAAAAGTAACTCTCCTCTCTTAATTAAATCTCTGGTCAGGATTTAAATTTGTATTGGATTTTTGTAGGGCACTTTGCCAAACCTTTTAAAATTGCACATGTACTTTGAGCCAACAATCCCACTTCTTGGTATCTACCCAAGAGAAACACAGCCACATGTGTGCAAGAAAGCATGTACAAAACTGTTCCTTGTGGCATTTTATGGAATAATTTTTTTAAAAAAATCCCTGCATTTCCACCGATAGGATAATAATTTAAACTTTCATAATCCATCTTATGGAATAGTACACAACAATCTTTTAATGTGAGAAAACCATATTTACACTGATGGAAATATCTAAAGATGTCTTGCTAATTAAAAACATTCACAAAAGTAAATAATTATTCCATTTATGTAAAAAGAGACTTGAAACAAAAGTTTCTATTTGCATAATTTTCTATGTAAATAGAAAAGGAATTGAGTAGATACACGCTAAATTCATGACAGGTCATTCACTAAATTCACGACATAGTAAAAGAACTGGGGCAGGAGGGAATGTTTTTAGAGTGACCTTATTTGTATATATATTATTTCAGTTTCTTACAATCAAGAATGAATCCATATTTAATTGTGTAATTAAATAATTATTTTTAAAAAGAGATGACCATATAGTTGACTAATGGGTGAATTTTTTAATGTGATTCGATTTTCACTGTTTAGATTAATTAGATCACAGCTTTTAATGCAACAATGAAATTCTTCTCTGAGCTTAAAGGATGAGGCTGACACAAAGCAAAATCTATTGGTGGAAGACTGTGCCAAGCAAACTTAAAATTAACTCCAGCCTTTAGGGGGAAACTTCATGTCTAGAGTGAAACGAATGACAATAGTGAGAAAATCTCTCTTCTTTGACCAAAGGGAACACTGATGCCCCTTTTAGTTGAATCAGGAGGCATTCTCAGTAGACAGCTCTGACCGGCAGGTGAGTGGAAGTGTCTGGAACAGTCCTTGCTCCCTATTTCACTAGGTGCATCTTACCCCCCAGGATGAAAGGACCTTTTTCTTTGGAGCATCCCCTGGCACCTGGCCAGGTAATGCAAGCCCAGTAGGCATAGGATGAGTAGTCCGACCCTACAACAAGCGTCGACGTCTTTTAGGATTATGAAATACTGTGAATGTCTCCAAGCCTACAAACTGAGTGACTGATAAATGTTAATCTTGGTGAGGCTTTTAAAAATTAACTGAAAATCTGAGCTGCGAGGGACTATAGTCTAACCTTTCACTTTCTAAGGAAAAAACTGAGGACCAGAGGGATTAAATATCTTGCCCAAGGTTGCTCGGTGGTTAGTGACTCTTCTCATATTCTCAGGTACACAGTGGCTCTGAATAGATTGTAAATGACCAGTGTAGCCTTTCCTGGGACCTGGTTTCCCCTCAATTGCTGCTCAGTGGAGGGACTGATCTAAAGACTCCTATTAATCTTGTGATAATTCTGGAGCATGATCAGTTCTGGACAGGAATGTTTAGGTTCAGAGCTCTAGCTGTTAATGTATAAAGAATTCCACACACTATTTATTGTTTACTTTTCTCAGATTGTCAAGACCTTATACTGTTTAAATTCTACTTTCAAGTGAAATTTTCAAGCCACTGTTCCTATGAACAAGGAAGAAATTAAGCTATTCAAGGATAGAGATTTCTAAGGTTAGAAGTCTCTAAATTGTAGAAATTTAGAAGTAAAGCTATTCCATGAATACCTATTAATAAAAAAACCAATCTCGAGTGAGGTGCCCTGTTCCCACAATTTCTGAAGTATCTACTTACAGTCAAGGTGAAATAATGATAGGATATTGATCTTTCTTTGACATTTATTGAATTTCCTGAGTTGACATGGGATTGTAATATTATTTTAGTTTGTACAAAATACACAAAACCTTCTTGTAACCAAAATGGGATCGCCTGTTCCCTTCCCCCATTTCCTTTGTGTCCTTCCCCCTTTATGCACATGTGCACACACACACACACACACACACACACACACACACACACACAGCATATCTCCAAACAACAAAACAGAAACAGGACATGGAAACTCAAAACACATTGTCATCTTTCTGCCGAAACTGTGCATAACAATGCAGAATATTCTTACGTGTTGTCCAGAAAGATTGATCAGGGTTCGGGACCTGCACTAGAGGGCCTCTTTATGACACTCTGACCCCACTATAGACCTAGCTGAGGACACATCTGGAACCCCTTTCCTGCCAGGGTGGACGGTGGACGCAGTGCAGTGGTCGGCACTCATGCAGTCTGTCCTGGCTGGCTGGCGGCTGTCTCTCAGGGCCAGAGCCTGAGAACGTGGCTGCTAGTGAAAGTGTTTATGTGTTTATGTGACCACAGGTATGTGCCCTCGGTGACAGCTCTGTTCCATGTTGTGCGTTCTGGCAGGCAGTGGGACGTGGGAGGAAGCCAGAGGGAGTGCCCCTGAGGTTTCTACGTCACGCACTCAGGAGAGGGAGGGTCCCTGGGGTGTAGAACATGGGCTTTGGGAAAATGCACGTGGCATTTCTTCTGGATTTTGGCTGGAGGAGGGCCCTGGGAACGACACTTCCTGTGTTGTTAAATTTAGTTATGGTTTTGTCCAATGTGGAGGGAGGTAGCCTGCCTAAAAGTGACAAGTCACCAGTTCCCTACATTGCGAATGTGTTTTCTGAATATATATCCACCCTTTAGCAGAGCCCCAGTCCTGGTCAGGAAAAGATGATCTCCTTTCTGCCTGCCAGAAAATGCTAAGCCTTGACTTCTCATTGAGTTTTGGGAGAAATCTTTCCACAGATTAAAAAGACATCTGTGTTTCGCAAAGCCCAAGGACAGGAATTCCTTGTTCTTTCCCCTTCCCGCATGTTCGAGGAAGGGAAAGAGCCGTGGAATGCCGGGTGACTGGTATTGTTAGATGCTGACAGGGTACCCAGCGCCCAGCTAGGCAATGCGAATTGCAAGGCGATACAAGTTACAAGGTCTGGGTTTTGACGTTGTTTGTTCTTTTTGCTTTTCATATTGAGAATCTTCCAGCTCGACAGGGAGATGAGATTGAAGAATGAAAATCTCCTCCATGACCTTCCCGAGTTGTGTGTGCCCGTCAGAGACGTGTTCTTGGGTTTTGTTACGTACTCCCCCTTCTTACTCTATGTACGCTCCGTTTTCAGGGCTCTGGCAATCACCAACGGGACAGTGACTCTCGACTCCTGATCTCTTGCTCACTAAACCCGTGTATCTGCCAGTCCGTGTTTGTGGGCGTCCCCGGCCTGCCCCGCAGGTGTCTGGGGCTGAAATGTCCTCTGCTGCATATTTACATCTTTCAGGTAAAGGGCGGCAATCCTCCTACCAGCCCTTGTTAAAAATCTGTCACATTCTTCCGAGCTTTACTTCTGAAATATCTCTTGAATACATTTCCTTTCCTCCATTTCCAAAGCTTTAGCTTAGATCTTCAGCCCTTCTTCCTTGGACTATCAGAGAAGCCTTGTAAGCGCTCAGTACTACGAGAACACATGCTCCCTTTTCACAAGAAATATTTTGTAATACCCTCTTTACTGCCCTGAAATGAAATTCGTAAATAATGTAATCTACCTGCACACATATTTTAAAAATTCATATAGAGCCCTAGCTTTGATGTGAAAGAAAAGTACAATGAAAGTGTTTATAATAGAATAATAATGCATGTTTCAGTATATGAAGGCTTGACATGACAAGATCAAGTGGTCGGTCACTGCACCTAGATGGAGAATCAGCAGAAATGTGAAAGCTTCAATCGCAGCCTGCTGTAGGAGAGTTCTGTGAGTGGCTCAACTATTAAGAGTGGTGCTCTATGGTTTTCCAAAGAGGTGAAAATTCATGGTAAATTTGTGACCCAAACAGAGGGCAATCTCCCCTTAATTTATAGGTGCAAGGGTTGCATTCCTGGAAAATTCAGTGTGTATTAATATCTTGCCAAATGATTTCATATGTAAATGCCTAGCAGGACATTTGAAAACTGAGCAGGACGCAGAACGCTTCTTCCTGTGGGAGAATGCCCCCGCGTTGCAGGACGTCCAGTACTCTGGTTTCCACCCATTAACTGCCAACAGTGCCCCAAGCATTGCACTAGCCAGCAGACACCCTCACAAGTTTCCAAAACGTACGTTGGCAATGGGTAGCATTTCTTCTGGGAATCACTGCAAAATCTTGATTTGTTTATATTAAGTTTTACTCATACAGGAAATATACAATTGCCTTCTCCTTCTAAAAAGTGAAGATTTTATAGATAAAATTAAATTTCCTTTGACTTCCACCCCCACCCTGATTTACTGAACCCTCATTCTCAGAAGTAACCAGGCTCAACTGTTGACCACGTATCATTCCAGAACTTTTTCTGTGTATTGACCTATAATTTATGTACCCATGGAAAATATATTATACCTGCTATGAGTTGAATTGTGCCCCACCCTGCCCAAATTCATATGTTGACGAACTAACCCCCAGTACCTTAGAATGTTGACCTTATTTGGGAATAAGGTCTTTGCAGATGTAATTAATTAGGTCAAGATGAGGCCATGTTGGAGTATGGTGGACCTCTAATCTAATGTGGCTGATGTCCTTATCTGGGGAAATTTGGACAGAGTTGACATATAAACAGGGAGAATGCCATGTAAAGATGAAGACAGAGATCAGGGTGACTCTTTACAAGCTAAGGAATGCCAAAGATTTCCAGCAAACCACTAGAAGCTGGGGAGATGCATGGAGCAGATCTTCCCCTCACCACTCTTGGAAGAAATCAACCCCACCGATATTTTAATCTTGGATTTCCAGCCTCCAGAACTGTGAGATAATAAATTTCCCTTTAAGCCCCCCTAGTGTGTGATGCTTTGTTATGGCAGTTCTAACAAACTAATACAGTACCTCTCTGTGTTTCAGTGTTTCCCCAGGAAACAGACAGGACACTATCAGAATTAAGACAGGCTGAGGAGCAGCAAGGGCCTGGGGCTACTGCAGGTTGGATGACCTGGGAAGAGCCCATCCTGATGATGTCACTACAGCTGGACCTGGAAGCACAAGCCCACTGCAGTGTAGACTCTTGAATACGAACTGTGCCTCTCTCATAAGCACCATTTTGTGACAAAAGACTTACTTACCAAATCAGATTTGCAATCCAATTGTTTGTACCAAAAGAGAAAAGCTGTAATTAGCCTTGAGACTTTTTTCAAGCAGTAGGTTTGCTTTGGAAATGAAGAATAGTGAAGAACCCAAACTATACCAGGAATATGGCAGAGTTTTAATTGGCTACAAGTATAGCTGGCGCAACTGGGAGAAATGCGATCTCCATCTCATTCTGGATCCTTCTCTACACCTTGCATATGCAGGCATGATGAAATGGGCCCCCAAACAAAGCTTGAGATGTAGAGCATGACATATGAGCCATGCAAATGAAGAATAGTTCAAAATCACAAGGCACTGAAAGAAAAGGCAGATTTTTTAATATCCAGTTTCATAAAGCTGTGTGTTTAAAAATAATTTGCAAACTGGAAAGGCAATTAAAAGGCTCCTTTACACCCCTATGCCACATGTCACAACCTTTAACGTTTAATGAGAGTTGCTCACTGAGTCTGGGATTTAGTCAAAGATAATTGGCTCGAGCAAGAACTAAGACAAGCACTGCTAAAATGACTACATTCAATTTAGTGTCTTTAATACTTTCAGCGATGGTGGATCATTCTGAAAGTAGGGTTTGTAGAGGCTGAGAATTTTGCAGTATTTCTCCTTCAAATGTCTACAAGAATGTTTCTATATGCTTTAAGATATGGGCATTCTAAATGGAAATTTTCGAATATAAAAAATACTAATTTTCTAGATTTTAAAATAGCTTGAGCTAACAGAGACCTGTGATATTTTGCTCTTCATTCAAAGCAAAGTATATCTGTTTATAAATAATACAAATGTATATTTTGCTATAGAATTGTACAATTATCCTATATATCCAATATAATAGAGACATAACATTATTTATAATTCTATGGACATAGTACTATGAAATTGACAATTTGTGTGTCAGTTTCCTTGACTGATTTAAAAACCATTAAAAATGTGAACAATTCTTTTTTTTCTTACGAGTTTGCTTAATGCTTTTTTTGGCTCTTTTGACAATGCCGTTAGAATATTAAAAATTACTTGGTGTTTTTCTCATGCTTTTTTGTCACACCTACTTGTCATTTACAAAATTGTTTGGAATAAGTGAAGAAATGTTACCAATTCAGCAAGATAATCACATCATGCTTTAAAGGAACATTAAATATTTTGTCCAGCGTATCAGCCTGAAAGAAATGATCAATTCTGTTATCGTGTGACACTGGTGAAGTTCTTTGGGAGGTTGACAGTAACAAACAAATGCACCCCACTCCACTGTGACAGTTTACTGTGAGTAATGTCTCCCGCTGGAAGCACCGGCGCGTGCTGCCCGCCATAATCATGGCCAGCTCTGATGGGAGCCCCCGAGTGGCTGCCCACCTGCCTGAAATGCTCTTCTAACTTTTCTGCTCATCTCACCTTCTTCTCATCCTTTATACCTTCAGCAACTTTGTCTCTGCCTCAGGGGAACCTTTCTAGGGCCTTCTGCTCACTGGTTAGACCCCGTTTCCCTGCCTGTACCTTCTCTTGGTACTACTCTCTCTCCTTTGCACACCATGGTGGTGCCGCCACATTTATTTACACAACGGTGTTGTGGCTAATGTCTGTCTCCTTCTCTGGTTTGTGAGCTGCACGGGAACTTTTTTTTTTTTAAGAATCAAATCACCTTTTATAAATGTTATGTTTTTTTAAAAAAACTGAAAATGCATTATAACTGATAAACCTTACCTTGTATGGTAAGATAATCATCTCAAAAGCTCATTCAGTTTTTTTTTTTAGTAAAATGGACAAAACATGAAATTTACCATTTCAACTTTTTTAGCATGTACAATTCAGTAACATTAAGCACAGTTACATTCTCCACTGTCCTCTCCAGAACTCTTCCATCATCCCAAACTGAACCTCTGTGCCCATTAAACACTAACTCCCCATTCTCCCCTCCCCCCAGGTCCCTGGCAACCACAATGCTACTTTCTTTCTCTATGACTTTGACTAATCCAGGTGTCTCATATAAGTGAAATTATATAATATTTGCCTGGGGCTTGGTTGGATTTTGTTCACCTGATATCTAATGGGGCACCTGGCCCATGATAGGTAACGACTAATATACTTAATATCACTGGTGAAGAAATGGAAGAAGGACAAGTTATGAAGCATTCTGATTTGAAAGCATTGCGATAAAGGATTTACTATCCTGTAAAAAAAGAATGATGCCTTGCCAAACACTCACTGTGCCGCCCCAATCGGCCCTCTGGCCAGGGGACTGACCACAGCCCAGCCCACTGTGCCCAAGAGCAGAAGCACAGGATGTTGGGATGGTTTTAACAGTCGGTAGCACTTCACAGTGAAGGAGCACAGTATTTCAGCATGTATGATTAAGGTCTCATAGGAAAGGGAGTTCAGACATTGATTTGCTCTTGTGTCTTCTTCATTCATCCAAAGCAGCGACTGGCACTCACTGTGCACTGGGACCCAACAGTGATGGAGACAGATGTTTCCTCTGCTCTCGTGGAGCCGGTGGTTTTGAGCACTGATTCTCAATGTGTGGTTCTAGATTGTTTGCCTCAAAATCACCAAAGTGGTTATTAAAAGGTAGCTTCTCAGCCTCCACGGCAGACAGACTGAGACTGGAGAACCGGAGAAGTCTTAAACCGGGACGAATCCCTCTGTCCTTCTCATTGGCGCTGGAGTTCAAAGAGGTCCAGGAGGGGCGTTTATTACATGCAGTGTCCTCCACTTCTGCTTCTCCTGGGTCAGCTGCTACCAAATTGCCCAACATTCTAGTGGGGCTTCATCTGGTTCTGAGGTGCCTGCTGTTCCCAGTCAGCATGCCGGCTCGTGCCAGGGGCATGGCGTGTGCTTGGCGTTTCTTTGCATCTCCTTCAACAATTGCTTGTGTGTCTGGTTCCTGGAGGTGCTGGGTTGAGCCACAGCTGATCACAATGGCTCAGGGAACAGATGGGCATCACTTAGCCACTGGCCCGAGATGTGCGACACTGGGCATTTCACATTACTGCTCTTGACTAATAAAATGAGGACTAAAGTCTCTTTGCCATAGACTGAGAGGATTACATGAAATGGCTGCAAAGGTCCTAAAGCAGTGTTGGGGATTTAACAAGTGGTTATAGAATGTTGACCCCCATGAACATAATTACTCGGGAAACTGTTAATAATGTTCTCTGAATTACAAAAGAGAGGATTCGACTAGAAGAATTCTGAAGTCCCTGTTTTCCAAATGACCAGAGAGCATAGAATAAACATAACAAAACTAAGCTCACTCAAAGGTGCTGGTCTGTGAAAGGAAATGCTAAGGGCATTTCTACAATCATTGTCACCCCTGCTGACAACTCCAACATAGCTCTGCAGGTAGGACAATTAGAACTTCCTAATAACCATTGTCCCAGCAGGAAATAAGAGTGTACCTGGAGGGTTCAAGCACTACTTGCAGAGAAGCAAGCATGGTTAAGGGCACAGGCAAGAGAGACCTGCACTAGCAGGAAGCCCTTACCACCTCCCTTAGGAGTAAGGGACTGGGGGAGGAAATAGTGCTACTAGTGGGAGCCCATTGAGAGCTGGAGGGGAAAGGCCACCGTCGTTTCTGTGACAACAGTCATGGAGAGACACAGATATTTATTGCCAGGAATGTGGCACCAAATGAGGAAGAAATACTTGACTTCTTTCTCTTCCCATCCTCCATGCTCCCAACAACACCTTCTATCAGCTCACCCTGAGCAGAAGCCAGCCAGGGCCAGGCGACTAGCAGGGGAGCCGGGGTGGGGTGTTGAGCCACAAGACAGAAAGGCTGAGAATAGTTTGGAGGGAAGGAGTGAGAAATGGAGAATAGCAGCACACTCCCTTCGCTTTGGTGTTTCTATGGAGAATATTCCATTTCTGTGAGACCTTTCTTAGGTCTTATGCCAAGCACAGAATGGGAATCCAGCAGATTCATGGGTAAAAGCACTGTCCTTGGCCCATTTCATAAGAAAGACTTGAAACTCATCCAGAATTGGAAAAGCACTGTACAAGTCAAAACTTGTGTAAAGATCATTGATAGTCCTTTTATTTTTTACTTTATTTTTACAAAAATCTGCCTTGTTTCAAAACATGTTCAAGGTAGCCTTATATTATTGTAACATCTATGTAATTTTCTCTTGAGAAGCTTTATCTCTTTTCCCATTTTTCTTCCTATTGACCATATTGACTCGAGAACATTTTTTTCCCTATAGTTCGGCAGAAAATAGAAGAAAATTAAAAAACAGAAACAACACCATCTTTGTTCAGGGCACTCTGATAATCTATGGTAATCACCTCAAATGTTGATCTGAGTACCCCACGAGATTAAGGTGTGTACTTTTTTTAAAGCATTTTAAAAATAACTCCAAAGCATGAAGGGCACTGTTCTCCTGTCTGTCTAGTCCAGGGAGGTGTTTGCCTCCTCTCATCAACAGCACATCTCTGTAGAATAGTCTGTCTTATTTGGCGACCTCTAGCCGATCCTAAATTTCTTAGGATGAGATGTTAACTTGATGCCAAATTACTGGGGGTGGGGCAGAGGTTCCCCTTTTCTTTTTTTTTCACATAAGGAAGCTGAGCAGCACTGCAGCCCAGTGGGTGTGGGAGGGTAGAAAGAGTGTGGTCTTTCTATATTTCTTTTGATGGTAGACAAAGACTGATTCAAGGGACGGTTAACCGTCAGGCTTCTCTTTGGGTCAGGGGTGAGCTAATTGGGGAAGCTCAAAACCCCTGCTCTTGACAGAAAGGCTGTTAAATACCCTTTTCAGGCTACTCTTCACTTTGTCAGGGTTCCCTGTCCAGTGCCCTACTCTTGGGATGGCTACTTTGGGCACATTGACTATTTGTCATATAAGCGTTGGGGCTCTAGCCAAGTATGCAAACTGTCTACCCAGATCAGACAGATACCAGGGTTCCTACACTGGGCTGTGAATTTCATAATAGCCTTTTAGCACCATGACATGATTTTCTCAGGCATGTCCTAACACCCTTATAATCAGAGCTGCTTCCCTGAGGGGGGAAATCTTTGGCTAAAACACCGAGTTCAGGCAACACAAGTGTGCTTCCATTCAATCAAAGCTGCTGACATCTTCTCTTTAGAAATACATTAGCTACCTCCAAGAACTGTGTCCCCCACATATTGATAGTTTGGGGACATCATCAAGTTTTAAGGCAGAGAATTGAATAATGTGGACACAGTGAATCCTAAAACTTCATTTCATTCTGTGGTGTGCATATGTTGCAGGCTGCATGTGTTTTTCCTTTCTCCCATTTGATTATTTTGATGTCTTTTCACAGATTTTTCATCACATTGGTGAGAAGTGGTGGGAAAAATGCAAGGTTTGGGGTCAGAAAACATGGATTTCAGTTCTTGATGCTGACCTATGGCAAGCCACCTCACCTCCTCGTCTTACCTTCTTCATCTGTAAAACACCGTTGGGATGTGCCTGGGGCTCTAGCAGACGCAGGCGCTGGAAAGCGAGAGGGCAATTCTGGGAAGTATGGAAGCTTCCTCGGTGCTGGAGAAGAGGCCCCCTGACTCACAGGAAAGAACATGAGAGGGTTGGAATGAAGTCATTTCCCAGCTCCAAAACCATCACAAACACGTCATTCTTCAGGGCCTAAAGTCCAAATGCCTCAGCGTGTTGCGCAAGGAGCCCCTTGCTCCAGCCACACCTGACCTGCTTTCAGCAGCTGGACGGCACTAGCACCGTCAGCGGGTGCCCGCTCACTGTCCCCGTCGTCCTTTACCTAGCCCACGCTGCCCCTGCTGTCAGGCGTGCCCTCTCCCGCCTCTGCCCAGCCGGCTGCTGCCACTGCAGACCTCCTTCCATGAACTTGGACCAGCTCCCCACCCTGCCTTAAGCAATGAGTCTTTAGGCAGCAAGGAAGGGCATGGAGCTGGCATTACTGGGTTCTAAAGGACGGTACCGTGTCATCTCATTTGTCCTCCTACCCACCTGCAGTGGGCGTCATTACCTCATTTCACTTACGAGAAAGCTGAGGCTTGGGGAAGCTAAGTAGCTAGACTTCGGTCACACGCACTAAGCGACTGGTTTCAGACTCACATTCAGGTCTGAGCAGTGCTTAAAGCTGCCTCCGGTGCCGGAACAATGCCTCTCCTGTAGGAGGCTCGCATCTATGCTCTAATGATCATGGCAAGTAAACAGGGATTTATTTACTGGTGCAGCTCGAGAGGCCTTAAAACCCCTTCCAACATCAAATGGTTAATCAGAGGCCATTAGTTTCCTTACAAACATTGACAACAATAGGTGCCTGAACATAATATTCAGGCAGTTTTTCTTTCCTTTTTTTTTTTTGTTTTAATGAGGTAAAGGATTTGGGATTATTTTTCTAAAACTGCATAATGGCGAAATGGCTAATTTTGTTCATTTTTAAACCAACTAATGAGTTGTTGGGGTTTACTTCAAATGATCTGGAGTCACAGTTCAGGGAAGTAAATTCCACATGATTTTATTACGAATGTAATTTTCTGAGGATTTAATTGGCTATGCATGATTTTCAAAATATGTGTATTTCAGGGCCTCCTCTGGCCCTGGCAGCTAGTCCTCCCTTCACAATGAGGCGAAACCGGCTACGCTGGACCAGGTGGGTTGCAGCTGCGCCTCCCGCTGAGGTTTGGGAGGCGGGTGAGCCAGGCTTAACTAAGCTGCCTGTTGGAACCGAGGTATTTCAGGCCTTCTTCTGGAGAAACTAAACTCCAACCAGGCTGCACTCACACCAGACAAGAAGTTACCAAACCCCGATGCTCTGTCAGACACACTCCCAGAGATCAGGAACCACAGTGGTTAAGGGCTTTTTTCATTTAAGCTGCCCAAGGTGATGGTGACTCATCGCAAGGTTAATGCATTTCACCTCTTACCAAAGCTGCAGCCAAAATATTTTTCCACCTTTATGACTCACCCTTTTCCCAGGCCTGTTAAATTAATAGGAGTTTAAAGAAAATATACAGGAAAGGCTGAGGCAGTCCCTATAGTCCTACCCGATGAGCAAGGATGTGTCCTAGCAGTTACCTAGAGCTTCCTGCCTTTTCCAGGGTTAGGTTTAACTTTAGGGACTCTAAAGGGTTCCAGTGGAAAATGCTCTATAACTTTTAAAAAACTGCCTTCCCAGTTCCATTCTCATAGAATTGCTCTAGTTACTATGACATAGATATCTACTTGAATTAAAAAGGGATCCATGGTAAGCCAACTGGGGAACATTTTTAACTGTGGTGTGTCAGTAAGTTTAAATCTTTAGAGGGCCTTTCAATAGCCACTATAATCTGGCTTGACGGTGGTTCCCTAAACTTGTCTCCTGGCAATTTCCTAAATTAATCCTTTGCTTCAACCAGACTGTTCTCTTCTTATACCTGAAGTCTCATCATTATTCATTTTGGCCTTTGCATCTTTGCTTATGATTTCCTTCCTACACCCATGATTAGAATGTCCTCCCTCCTCAGATCCATTTATCTAAACCAGGGGTGGGGAACCTGCGGACTTAAGGCCACTTGTGGCCTTCTGGGTCCTTAAGCGCAGCCTTTTGACTGAATCTGAATTGTACAGACAAATCCTTTTGTTTTTATTAATACATTTTTGTTTATCTTTTATATTTTTATTTTTAAAATAAACGTATTTAAAATACCAAAGAATAAAATAAGTTTCAACAAAATAATCCTCTCAGATTGACCGGCACAATTAGAACGTTAGTGAGCCATAAGGAATAAATTGACGGCTGCTATGCTCAGGATTTAGTTCTAACCTCCATCACCTGACTGGCGCCACTACCGCACAAGGCTGGTTGGAGAGAGTTTATGGGGGTCGAGTACGCCAGTCTGTCATCAGCTTTTGACAATAGTGCACTGTGTTTATGTTTGAAGTGGGATTTGTGAAAAGTTGCACAGCTCAACAGTATTTTTTAATTCTGTCTGCTTAACAGCCACATTATGTCAAGGAAGACCAAGAGAATGCTGAAGGAAGAAAACAGATTTTTTAATGAGGATTGGGAATTGCAATATTAACTTATTTCTGCTAAAGATAAGATGATTTGCTTGCTTTGTGACATTGTAATATCAACATTAAAGAAATTCAATGCTCATCAGTATTGTAACACTCATAAGGACCCAAAAATATTTTAAATTAGAGGGAGAGACATGAAAGGCTATATTGTAGAAATTAAAAGATGAAAAGCAAAAGCAAAGACAATTCTTTCAAGCAGCAATGAGACCTGGAAATAATGCCACTGAAACAACTTATAAAGTAGCTTATATACTCTGGAAAAAAGGAAAGCCATTCAGTGATGTAGAAATTGTGAAAGAATGCATTGTCAAAGTTGTAGGCTGCTTAGAGCCTGATAATGTTTCAAAGTACAAACAACTGTCCCTTTCAAAGAGAACCATAACTGGTAGGTAGCATGAATTAGCTTTCAACTTAACAGAACAACTTCATGCAATACTGCAAAAAGAAAATACATATTATTCAATCACTTTGGATGAATCAACTGGTACTACTGACTCAGCGCAGACTTTATACTTCTTCATTCGGGTCATAATAGAAGATTTTCTTTGCTACAAAGAGTTCCTTGCTTTGGGCACTCTTGCAAACAGAACACGGGAAATAGATATCTTCAACAACTTTCAGAATAAATATCATGAAGCTGGACTGAATCTGGTAAATTTAGTGAGTGTATGTACAGATGGTGCACCTTCCAAGACAGGAAAACATGAAGGGCTTTTTGCACAGATTAAAAAAAGTACTAACAAATCCAGATGCTCTCATTTCTTTTCATTACATCTTGCATCAGCAAAATACCTGTGCTAAAGCTACTATTTTAAGTGACACTTTGCAACAAATTATAAGTGTTGTTAACTACATTCATGCAAATGTAACATGGCATCATCAGTTTCATAACATGCTAAAGTTAAACAATGAGGTATTCAGTGTGGATTTGCTATATCATTCTAAAGTGCGTTGGCTATCACAGGAACAGGTGTTAGCCAAAATTTTTTTTTTTTTTTTTTTTTTTTTGAGGCAGAGTCTCACTCTTTTTGCCTGGGCTAGAGTGAGTGCCGTGGCGTCATCCTAGCTCACAGCAACCTCAAACTCCTGGGCTCAAGCAATCCTTCTGCCTCAGCCTCCTGAGTAGCTGGGACTACAGGCGTGTGCCACCCTGCCCGGCTAATTTCTCTATATATTTTTAGTTGTCCAGTTAATTTCTTTCTATTTTTAATAGAG